>NC_090927.1:1080710621-1081021757 GCF_040938575.1 Ambystoma mexicanum | reverse complement strand
GTCCCGCTGCTATGATGATATCTGCGGGAGGGTCCGCAGGCGCTTAATGGTGCTCGGCGCGCCCGCGGCCTCCCTCCCTGCGAATCTGGAACAGATGTTCTGCCTCCCACGCCACTCGCGTTGGCCCCGCGCCGGGCTCCTTCCCACGGCCCTCGGTTGCCGCGTCTCACAGAGCCGTGGAGTCCAGCTGGGCTCGTATCTCGGCGATCCCTTCGCCGTCTGTTACCAAATTTTGTGTGGGTCTTCTGTAGCTGATATTACATGGTCCAAGCAGGTTTCATAAAGAACCGGACAGTAAGCATGCAGTTATCTCGGCTTATGGCCCTGGATACTGCTGGAGTTTACACAGGAGCCGCCATTTTCTCCTGCGCGCAACAGAGCCCCCACAAATAGATGCAAGTTTACAATTTAGAAACCTGGGGCTACATGGATCTACAAGTGAAACAAAAAAGTAAAATAAACATACGCATGCCAATTAAATATCTGAAAATCAGCACGGCCCCTTCCTTGTAGGGTCCACGGAAACCATGGAGGACTCAGCATTACCTATATACTATTGTCGGTGGCCCTCATTACGACCCTGGCGGAAATCGAAAAACGATGGCGGAAATGCAATACCGCCATCGAATAGCGCTCGGTGCGATTATGACCCGTCACCGTAAAGTACGATGCCATTAGCGACACCGTAGTGAACGCCAACGCTAACTGCACCAAGTACGCGCGCGCGCGCCATGCCAAACCGTAATTAGCACCATGGCGCAAGGGTACGCGAATTCCGACCCTAGCGGACATGTACTTAACGCCATCAAGCACGGCGGAAAGTACCATTCCGCCATGGTGAGAAGTACGGCATCGCGAATCAACCGTAAACGGCCCCACTGAGTGCCTGTACATCGCTCCCTGGCCACATAGTACAACTCCCCGTAGGTGCAACGAAGTCACAATGCAACCAGTGAAATGTACAAGTCACCCATGCATGCCACCGAACAAAAGAATCACAAGAGGGGCCAATGGGAGCTGCAGGGCACAGATGGCACGAATACAGAAGCTATACCAATGGACATGACCTCAGTCTCCCACCAAGAAACGCACGCAAACACAGGCACCTGTGACCAGCAATATTCCGATAATCACATCATTCCACCAATCCACCTGGCTGACCGGCATCTGTTACACAAAACCTAATCCCCCGCCCCTGAGCATGACATCATTCAAACAGTCATATTGGCAGCCCTCACCCCTGACCTCACTGGGCTTCGTAGGCAAACGCGCCCAGCACAGTACCACGCAACTATACTCCGAAGCTGGAACCCAATGCAGATCTCCTCACAATACATCGCTCCCCAAATAGGAATATGCCACATCACTTGCAAAGAAGAACGCTACACGGCCCATATCAGAATAGAAATTTAATGCACAACAAATTCACCAAGCCCATACAGCCATTAGGCCATGAACTCCAAAACACATTTCACCATTGTGGGCTGCATCCGCAATAAATGACCAGCTACTTCTTGTGTGACGCCCTGTTCCTTCATGGTACACAGGGGCTACATTCTCGTACGAAAAGGCAACATGGAAGCGCCTAGAACCGCAGGGCCGTCCCAATAGGGAGGCACTAGTCCAGCTGAAAGGCCGAAATGTTGCTCCGAGCCACTAGTACTGCGTAAGGGCATGTGGCCCATTGGCGATCGTCCCATAAGATCGTAATGCTGCTCCACTGATTAACACGAAGCAGCAGGTGTCGGGAGTAAAACCCATCTGCAGGAGTGGCATACAGATGGCAGTGGCAAAAGGGGAGGAGATACCTGTCAACCAAAAGAAAAGAAAAAGAATAGAATGGCCATCAGAACTACATTCGAACAACTCACTTCAATGATCTCACTAAATCCACAGCCATATGCATGCTAGCCCACTCCAAAGGATCATCACCACCCCAAAACCACTTGCGACTCATAACTATCCATATCGAGGTGAAAACACCATCACAAACGAGTGTACCTGTGCATGCGTCTGTGAAAACAGAATCCATCAGATGGGATTGGTAACGTGCATGGACACAAGTGTCTGAAGGCGCGTCAAGACAGGGAGGGCGCAACAAGGCCAGATAGACGATGGTCCCACTATGGCAGCCCTGCATCACATAGCGCAGGGGAGGCGGACAGATTCCAAGAAGCCCTGTACATGGCAAACACCGTATCAAATCATCTGTCCATGCATCCATTCATCATTCCCTCATCCCGTAATGATAACGCCTGTTTCCATACTCACATAACATGTGAGAATTCCATTGAGTCTGTGCGTTATGCAGCCTGCGAAATCCACTGTGCCCCAGCCCGTAATTCCAGTGTTGTGAAGTAACATGTATTTGGGAACGTCCGGCCTCATCATCCACTTCGCTATTGCGCATCCCAAACTATTCATATCAATCATTGCATCCTCGCCATGGCCCCTGTCCCAAGGACACTGAACAATAGAACGTTATATTTGCAGTCAGACCTGTGGGCATCTCCTCGCCGCTAGCTGAAGACCGAAAGCGCCGCCCTTCGAATTCCTCATTTGCAACATCACGTCGAAAAGGCATCTGTGGCCGCTTGAAATCACAAATTAATCCATCTAGTGCGGCTGTGTGTGAAAATGGCAACTGCCTTCACTCACAAATGGCACGCCCCGCCCGTCGGTGAACCTCGGTACAGTGATGCATGAGGGTCCACCGTTACTCGAGTACTACGTTCCACTGACCCTTCATAAGTCTGTTCGCGACTGCAAAGAATGCATGTGAAACAATGGGACCATAGCCGAATGAACATATCAACCAATGTTACACGGCCATCGGGTACTAATACATGATTGTAATAGCAAGATGCCATTCCTCGAATTGCAGCGTTGTGTGCGGGACGTGCTCGCCCAAAGGGGAGAGCAGCTTGCACAGGTGGAATGAATCACCACAGGTGGAGGCCATACAGCCTGAAAACACATAAATTGCACACCCAGTCTCCTCCCACAACCACACCCACTCCGAAATGCTACCGGCAGGACTCGCGATGTTGGCCCTGGGGGACCTGATAGCACTGCAAGTACTCCAACTCCAAGAAGAAGACGAACACCAACTACAACCGGCCGCACGGAGGAGACGCAGGAGGAGGAGGAGGGCAAGGCAGGGCCAGCAAGGGCTGCCAGCACAGCCACTACCACCACGCAGGCAGCCCGCAAGTCCACGCCTCCGAGCACATCTGTTCAACCTCACTGATGAGCAGATCCACACCCTCTACCGTTTGGACCGGGACACCATAGCCGCCATTGTGGACATGACACAGGCTGACCTTGTCAGCATGATAGATAGCCCAACCGCCATCCCACCCCTACTGAAGGTGGTGTCTGTACTCCACTTCCTGGCCACAGGCACCTACCAGCACACAGTCGGACAGTTGCATGGCATTTCTCAGCCACTGTTCTCACGGACACTATTGCAAGTGCTCGATGCCCTCCTGCAGCACGCAGACGACTACATCTCTCTACCACGCTCGGAGCAGGAAATTACCAACACAAAAGTGGGATTCCATGCACTTGGCGGCATACCGGGTTGCCTTGGTGCCATCGACTGCACCCATGTGGAATTGGTCGTCCCACATGCCATGGAGGCCCAGTACCGCAACCGAAAACAATTTCATTCTCTGAATGTACAAATGGTGTGTGACTCCAACAGGATCATTACACATTGTTGTGCCCGATTCCCTGGATCAACCCATGATTCTATGGTCTTGAGGAACTCAACAATACCACGCTACATGGAGCGACACGCAGGGAACAGATCCTGGCTACTCGGTGAGTCTCATTTCATGCATGATGATGTGGGGTATGTGATGCGGCAATGACCTGGCAGGAAGGGGGGGGGTGCGTACGTAGCAATGGCATTCCACATAATTCGTTTATCGTCCACATACAGGTGATGCCGGATATCCACTGAAGAGATGGCTCCTCACACCAGTCCGGGACCCACGGGACCAGCATGAGGAGGACTACAACCATGCCCACTCACGTACCCGTGTAGTCATTGAACAGGCATTCGGCCTACTGAAGACCCGTTTCCGGTGCCTCAGCAGGTCTGGCGGGGCACTCCTGTACCGCCATGAGAAGGTTGCAAAGATGGTGATGGCATGTGTCATGCTACACAACATGTGCGTACGTAGAAATGTGCCCATGCCCCCTGACGCAGAACTGCAAGCACGTGAAGATGGTCATGATGAGGGTGGGGATGTGGCAGCACCTCAAGGAGTCTGCGAGGCACAGGAGGGCCGTGAAATTCGTCAGCATCTCATAGATGCATGCTTCTAGCACTCACGCCTGGTGGCTGATACATGGACACGGGACTCGTGGCACTGTGTGTGTCTGGTACATGCACAATATGGACTGTACGCCTATGATGGCCTAGTACACAAAGATCATTGCCCACACATCTCATTGGTTGATCGTGCATTGTTTATGGCATATGTGATATCATGTTGAACACCCTATCGACCCGCCACCCAAGTGAGCCCAACACACCCCCTCCACCCTCCTACCTCCCCCCCGAACACCAGTGTCCAAAGATGCTCATTGTCAGTGGGCAGTCGCTATTGCAAGCCCCCTCTGCGGGTATCAGGGGCACCCCTGCCTGTGGAGCGCAGGTTCCTCCCAGATCTACGTTGGAGGCTGCCCTGGACGGAACTTGCAACGGATGATGTCTCTGCCTGCTCACGTCCATGCATGTCCCTAAGGGTTTGTGAGAGCTCAGTGAGCACACGGCGCACTGCGGCAAGTTCGGCACATACGTCTTTGGACGTCGCATGCAGTTCCCCCCTGAGGCTCTCGGTGCTTCTCTCCATTTGGACTCTCAGGCTCTCGGTGCTACTCTCCATTTTGACTCTCAGGCTCTCGGTGCTACTCTCCATTTGTGCCCTAAGTGTCTCAGTTGATGTTTCTATGTCTGCCTTAGTGCCCCCACATCCATCGGCATGGTCCTTGAGGAGCGTGGCCAGTTGCTGCTGTTGCACGATTAACTGGTCGAGGGACTGTTGCCTGTGCTGTGCCATGGCCATTTGCGGTGGTGTCACAGAGGGGCTGTTCGCCTCATGTTGCCCTGCACAGGGCTTGTGGGGGATGGCCAGTCGTCGTCTTGTGGGTGCCCCTGCGTGGTATCCTCATGGTGTACGGGATGGAACAGACAGGGGGATTGGGACAGGTCATGGATGGATCTGACTTCGACATCCCCGTCTTCTGTGTCGGAGCATGCTGCCATTAATGGGGTGTCACCTATGGTGCTGCTGCCACCAGAGGCAGTACCTTCTGTGGCATCCATTGGGGGGACCTGTGGTGGTGCTGTTGTGGGCATGCTGGCTGCTGGGGTGCCTGTTGATGTTCCCTCCTGTGTGCTGCCACTTGATATGTGCTGCTGCCGTGTCTTGATGCGTGCAGCTGAGGTGGAGGGTCTTTGGCCGTCGGTCTTGGCCCTCTTTGCAGGTGTGCTGGTAGGGGTGTCCTGGAGCTCGTCGTTTGGATCGGACCCTGTGGTGGAGTAAAGGAGGGCGAGCGTTATTAATGGGTCTGTGGGAATTGGAATGGCAATGTATCACATGCATTGGGGTGGTACCTGAGGGTGATTTGGGTCGGGGCCTTGGAGGTGCTTTCATTTGTGTGTGGAGTGAGGGTGCAGTTGTTTGGCAGCCTGCAGTTAGGGTGTGCCTGCTGCACGTGTAGTGGGTGTTTTTGGGGTTTTTACTTATTTATGTATTTATTGTGAGTTTTAAAGTGCGCTATCAGGCCAATGTGTGTGGACGTTCTCCTGGCCATGTGTTGCTGTTGCGCTATGTGGACACATGTGAATCACATGATTGGACATTGTGGATTTGGCATGGTTTTATTTGGGCCACCTACCTGATTCTCCGGATGTCTGCACTCCTTTCTCCATCCCTCCGACTCCCTCTATGCTCTCCATTCCAATGGTGGAGGCACAGATTTCTTCCCAGGGGGTCAACTTGATGGGTGATTCCGATCCTCCCCCGGTGGCTGTGGCAATGTTGCGGTTGGCAGAAAGTATGCTACGGACGCGTATCCGCAGGTCGTCCCACCGCTTCCTGCATTGCTGTGGGTTGCGGGGTGCGGTCCCCACCGCACTTACCCGCTGTGCCACCAGGGCCCATATGGCCTTCTTGTTCGCAAGTGCTGTCCTGGTCATTTCCCTGGAGAAGACGGCGGCGGCATTCTCCTGGAGGGTCTCTGTAAGCACGGTGAGTTCCTCACGGGAGAAGTGGACCTGCCGCTTGTGGTCGCACGCTTTCTTCGCTACTTTTCCCATTTTTCTTGGTTTCACTAGGGTGGATGACGGGTTGGGATGTGTCTCAGGGTGGTGTTTTTAGTGGTTGTGTGTATTTTGTGGTTTTATAGGTGTACGGCGTGTTGTTTCCCGTTCCGGGCCCATGTTTTTACTTCCGTTTCCGTATATTTACGGTCACCGTACTTTCCGGTTGGCGCTCACTGCGGTGTCCGCTATGATGGGTGGCGGTATTGCACCTAGGGCGCCGTACGGCGGCGGTGTGGGCCGTTTTGGGGTCATTTCCGCCATCGCGGACTTTGCACTTCCGCCATGCCGTGGTGCTCGTGCCCGATGGGTCGGAATGGGCCGCACTTTGCTCCATCGTGCAATGGCGGAAACGCTATTTACGCTGTGGCGGTCCGGTCAGTCACTTTCCGCCAGGGTCGTAATGAGGGCCGGTGTCTTTTACCATGCCCGAAAACACCACAAACATACCCCAACTGAAGAAGAAAGAAAAATACTACCTTTCAATGAAATCCATTTTTCAAATGCCTCATCCCCACTCAGTACCACAAGTAGAATGCATGGCATTAGCATAGCCAGTTTTGTATTCAGTAGCACCTCAGCAGTCAGCAGGGTGCTAATTGATGTAATCACTCCTTCTGTGTTTCAGTGTCTTGCTGGAGCCAGAAGACTAAAGATAGTTTTAGTTACTTGTGCCCTGGCCAAGAAGCGGCACCTATGAATGCACAGAAATACAAACTGTGCTATTATTGAGCAGTTTATTTTCTGATAATGTATTTCTTTCATGTTTTACACAAACATCTTCCGTAGACAACAAAGAAAAGAAATAAAGAATGGATATACATATTTTAAAGTGTGTTTTAAATGTACAAAGTGTTTTTCTTGTCTGCATATATTTATTTACTATTTGGCTCTGTATTCGTCTCCAGCTGAATACTTGTCCAACTATTTGGTATTCAGCCGAATATTGAAATCTACTTTTTGGTACACCCCTATTTGAACTACCTTGTACTGAAATCAAATCTGTTCTTTGGTTTTTTCACCAACTTGGATCAAATCGTGAAAGAAAGTATTTATGTCCTCAAATAAGGAAGTAATTACCTCCTTATTGGAGGTTCCTCTTTCTTCCAAAAAAGTAAAGGACTTGGCATAACTCGTCGGGAAAGTTGGGTAAGGAGTCTAAAAGAATGCAGAAGTCTTTGTCCTTGGAGTAAGACTTCTTGGAATACACAAACTATATACCTTAGTGGGGACTGTGCAGCCCTGGCACCAGGAAGTGTTCCTGGAATCGGTTGCGAGATGCAGAACAGTCAGCTGTTCGTTTCTCTGGGTCTGGAGCCCCTGTCCTATGTCACACTTTAAGTGTGCATATGATGTGACGCATCTCGGTTTGAAATGCAACCCTCAGAATTCCAACCCCCAACAAGAGAGGTACCTAGGGGTCCATCTGGGTTGCCAGGTGTGTCTGAGGAGGGGTGAGGTTTGCTCATGGGCCCTCAGTGTCCTAACGGAGATAGTATAACGTTTTCTTTCCTTCACCACTGTAGTGGAAATTACTTAACATGCACCTTTCCATATCAGTTTTACTTACAATACAATCTTATTTTCTTTCTGCATGTATTGGTTGCAAACTTTAATTTTAACATTTCTCATCATGACACTTTCTATGAGTTCATATATCATGATGTGACAGTGTGTATTTCATAACACAGGTTATGTGTAATTTCTGCAATATGTCTGTAAAATGAACCACTGTTTAAATGGGTTATTGTCTGATGCATGTTCTGAATGAGATGCACATTACAGAAATGGAAATCAATGCACATATATAATTAGGGAATGTTGAGGTAATGGGTTATATTTCTGGCACAAATATACAGTTTTCATTCTTTTGGTGCAAAAGGAATGTGCTTTTAAAGATGTCCTCTTAAAGGAGAGTTCCGGGACTTTTTTTTTATTGTCCCTACGGGTCGGCCATGTGTTTGTAAGCATAAATCGGTAGATCGTAGGAAACTTTCCTATGGACCTTACCCGACTTTTCGCCCATTATCGCACTCGAAATCAGCCTCCATTTTGTGATAATCCTATCATTCCGCCGCATCGACCTGGCTCACCTGCCTTTGCGGCACTAAATCAAATCCCCCGCCCCTGAGCCTGACATCAGCAGACGCGTACTGCCCATTTCAAGCACGTCTCGTGTCAACAATCGCTGCGCCTCAGCTATTGACGTGTTGCCATGGAAATGGCAGGACGCCTCTTTCCCCAATAAGTATAAACAGACCGTTTCACAACACACAGCAGCAGATTTTCGATTCCATTCCTCTCTCTGTGTTACTTTGAGTATTCTGTGACTCGTTTCAGTGCTCTGGTCAGCTACCTTCGCCGCTTGTAGCCCGTGTGAACACCTGTACCATCTCTGTAAATTATTTTACTATCTTTACCGCACAATGGCCACAATAATGCCGTATATGTACGAGCCCGAGTACACCGAGGAAGAACTACTGGAAAGTCAAGCACGCGAAAACGATGGGGATTCGGACGGCAGTTGGGAGGACCAGTCAACGGATGAAGAGCCTGGACCATGTCGCATGGACGGCGTCTCCACCTGGTGCACGTGCAATCGGTGCGAGCTAATGCCAACTGAGGAGGAGAACTGCTGCTGCCGTGAAAATTCCGGGTGCTTGGCCTACATTTCGGAAAGCGAGCAAAGTCTGCAGGAAGGCGAGCAAAGTCCGCAATGCATCACCGAGCTGCCAGAGTTCAGGGAAGCCTGCCTCTCACGGACCGTGTTGAGGATGATGATGGTGCTTATGCACGAACTTCGCGGCACTGTTCGTCCGCGTAATCCGAGTAACGAGTAAGTATACTCTGTTTGTGATGTCAGTAATGCCACCACTATTTCATGGTCGTCTCCCACATATAAAATTACATTTACATATCATTCGAACGCATGTAAATTTGTTCCATATAGTGCATTTTCTAGATATAATTTTTTTCTAAGAAAAATGACATGTGTTACCTGAATCGACATTGATAAGAAAGTTTGGTCAGTTTAATACAGTTTGCATCTTTTTTTTTCACAGGTGGTACAGGCTGGTGGCCTATCGTTGCTTCACTTGGTGGCTTCACGGGAGGCTCGGACACCGCGTTCGGAGAGTAATACCTGCCTGTGCGGTACTTGCCATTAGACAACATTTCCCCAGTGACAGTGGACAATACCGCGGATTTTCCCTCGATGTGCTGCAACCTCAACTTTACAATGTGTAATGTTTATTATTTATGTTTAATTAAAATCTAAAATAAAGCCCAACATATATTTTAACAATGGTTGTTTTGATTTTTTAAATGAATCTAGTGTATATTCTCCTGGGAGGGTGAGGTATTTATAAACTCACCCCCCTGCATTCCATGTAGTAGATCCTGCAGCCATCCTCTTACATTCAGTTAGATGGCCTCTCCTTGGTGAGGCCCTGCGGCAAACGGGTCTTGTCTGCACGACCACCGCCCCGATCCACCCCCCGCCCTATCAAAGGCAGTTCGCACCGGGGTACTTGTGCTGGCAAGTGGAGCTGTCAGGGAGCGATAAAGGCCAAGAGGTGCCAAAGACCATGTACACTTCAAAGTGGTCTATAGAGCATGGGTTGTTGTTCCCATGTCTACCTCCAGACCCCGTGTCTCCTGCCAAGCATCCCCCCTCACGCTGGACGGCCCCCTGCAATCCACATAAGTGTGTCTCCATTCACGAGTCTTCCTGTGTCTTGTCTGCACGACCACCGCCCCGATCCACCCCCCGCCCTATCAAAGGCAGTTCGCACCGGGGTACTTGTGCTGGCAAGTGGAGCTGTCAGGGAGCGATAAAGGCCAAGAGGTGCCAAAGACCATGTACACTTCAAAGTGGTCTATAGAGCATGGGTTGTTGTTCCCATGTCTACCTCCAGACCCCGTGTCTCCTGCCAAGCATCCCCCCTCACGCTGGACGGCCCCCTGCAATCCACATAAGTGTGTCTCCATTCACGAGTCTTCCTGTGTCTTGTCTGCACGACCACCGCCCCGATCCACCCCCCGCCCTATCAAAGGCAGTTCGCACCGGGGTACTTGTGCTGGCAAGTGGAGCTGTCAGGGAGCGATAAAGGCCAAGAGGTGCCAAAGACCATGTACTCTTCAAAGTGGTCTATAGAGCATGGGTTGTTGTTCCCATGTCTACCTCCAGACCCCGTGTCTCCTGCCAAGCATCCCCCCTCACGCTGGACGGCCCCCTGCAGACCGCATAATGCCACGACATATACACGTCATTCATTCACAAACACACCCCTGTTTCGAATTCTTTATAACCCACTTCATATTTCTAATGAGAACTTCTTTGCGCTTTGCTAGTCAACCCGTGAAGGTGCTGGTTATCTGCTCTTCGTCTCTGTGAACTTCCGTGACCACTTTGAGCAAACTCGTCAGTTTGCAACCTGTGAACAGCTCCCTGTTCTACGACAAGAAACTACTCTGATCCCTGCATCTAACTGTTTGTTCGTCAAGGTAAGTCCATGTACCATAATCATTTTGCGTCCAATTTTTTAATTTATATCTATTTGCTAGTAGTCATCAAATTGCATCCATGTTTTCTTTTCGTTCACGACAGTACATGCAAGGAACTAGTCACATGTTCTGAGTTTAGTCAAATTACTTTTTCTATTTTTTGAAAGTTATTGAAATACTTATCCGCATGTGAATAACATGTATAGTTCCAAGAACCAAAACGGACCTTGCATTGAACCTTTTATGTGTCATTTAATGTTTTAACACATTGGTATTCATAGAGAATTGTTGATCTTTACTTTTCAGAACTTTCCATAATGCCTGCCTGTTCCATTGGCGGTTGCCCTTCGAAGACCCATAACAAATCTGAAGGTACTATAATGCATGTTTTCCCTAAGACAATAGATCAGATAAGAGAATGGGTCCGATATTGCGGATATCCAGCCTCTGAGATAGAAAGTAGAGTCCTAGAAGTCTTTGCGGACAAGAGGGGTGATCGATACCGCATCTGCAGCAGGCACTTTAGCCCAGACATGTACTCCACATCATTGCTAATAAGGACGAAAACACCGCGAGCGAGGCGAAAATTGCTCTCAACCGCTATTCCCACTCTATTCGTCCACATCCCTCCACTGGTGAGTCAAGTTTACGTATTTATCTCTCGGCATTGCGGTAGTGTGTAGCATTAGCTAACAATAATTTCCCCATTTATGTATCCACTCAATATGAAGGCTGAAGATTCTCCATCCGTGTCGTTATTGCAGTCATCAGCCACTTCAAGAGCCTATCGGGTAATCTTACTTAGCTATTCTGACACTGACTTGTTTTAGGCATGTAAATCAATAGTTTTAATTGATCGTGTAATTATTTTACCTAATGGTACACCACAGTACTCGTCCTCTAGTCTTTGTTTTCAGTTATAATTATTGTTATCCAAAATAATGCAAGTACTGTCTTTCAGGGAGATGCTGAGGAGTCCAACGCATTGACGACAACCGTAGATGTCACTCATATGCTCGAGGTACGTTTCCGGACAGTTCCATCGATGGAGATCATCAGATCTTGCATTCTTGTAGCGTGATTGTTACACACAATGTTTCTTTCGTTTTTAGCCATTGGTATGTCCTTCTGTCGTCGCCCTCCTATGTGTCTTCTTTTTTCAATATTGTGTTCATTACTAATGAAAGTCCTATGTTTCAGGGAGTCGATGGAGCATGAGTCCAAGAGGAAGGGGGAGCATGCAGTTACGGGTCGGCGCAACAGCTTGCAGAAGTGTGCACCGCAGTTACAGCGTCCCTTGATGTTCTTATGCATTTCGAGGTATGGATACTGACAGATCAATCATGCGAGATCAAATGACGTGATTACATCCGCTATACTTCCTTCTTTATTAACGCAAGTACTATGTTTCAGGGAGCTGACGGAGCTTCTTCAACAAGAACATCACCCCTAATAGTTGATGCAGATCTCTGGGTGGTGACACTTCCAACGATGGAGCAAATCGAATCATATTTAGATATCCATTATTTATTTTAGACAACTGATCATTTGTGCAGGTCTATTTAGATGAGCCGTTGACGCCTGCAGAAAGTTTATGTTCTTTTAAACAAAATACAAAACCATACTAATGCAATTACTGTGTTTCAGGGAGTTGCTGAAGCCTCATCTTCAATAATATCATCAATGGAAGTCTATGCGGAGCCCGAGGTATGGATCTTGACAGTTCAATCTAACTAGATCAACAATGCGTGAACTATTGTCGTTTGAATGTTCTACACAATGCGTTCATTCGTGTTTTGCTATTGAGATGTACGTATGGGTATTGGTCCCCAAGTACATTTTGTGTTTTCAATATTATTATACATACTAATGAAAGTTCTATGTTTCAGCGAGTCGATGGAGCCTCAGTGAGTGATGGATGTGCTTATCATGAAAGTATAGTCGTTGCAGCGCGAGAGGAAGTGGAGACATGCACACACGAGTCGGAGCAACAGCGTCCAGATGTTGAAGTTCGAGGAAAGAAAGTTTCAAAGAAAAGAAAGCAAAAGAAGGTTAGTGTCCTGTTCACTATATTATGTTGTCTTTCACTGTCAATAGTTCAATACTGTAAGTTGTGTTTAAACTGAACATCCCTTTTCTAATCTGTCCTCTAGTTGCGAGTGGGTGTAAGAACTAGATCTACACAGACAGTGAAGCGAACGAGAGATGTTGCTTGTCAAACCTTTTGGCAGGGACTTGAGACTGGAGATGCATCGTGCCAATGGGAAGAATATGAAGTGATTGACAACGGAGCTATACCACCACCAGCCATTGATAGTGAATGTCCTCCTGGTAGTTTGGATGCAGTCGTAGATCAATTCACAGAATCCACACCCGCAAAAAATAAGAGCACGCGAAAGTTGAAGACATTGTTTTTTTCTCCCATCTCCGGACAAGGAACAGATGTTGCAATGGAAGAGAATGAAGTGGACGACAATGAAACACCATCAATATCACTCAGCATAGCGGAAGACGATATCAGAGATTGTACCTTTCATGCGAGTGACATGTCCTCAACGTTACAGGCCGAACCAGCTGGGATGCAGAGTGACAGTATAAGGAAAGAGGCCAAATTCATTGTATTCGATAGCTGTTTGATGGATATTATTATGATGATGAAATGTGGGCATTGGGTTGGTGGGGAAGTATGTGGGGAGCCATTGATTAATGTGACTCGTGCAATTCGAGGCACTAACCTTAAAATACATGCCACCTGTACACAATATCATCCGTTCGCATGGTCTGCACAACCCATGCTGGGGCAACTGCCAGCAGGCAATCTACTTTGTGCAGCGGCCGCACTTTTTAGTGGTTCAAGTTTTAAAAAGTTACAGTATTTCTTTCAGTTTGTGGGAATCCATTTCATTGCGAAAAGTCAGTTCTACAAATACCAAACCGATTATCTATTTCCAGCCATCAGCGAAGCTTGGAGAATGGAAAAAATGTCAATGGAAAGTACATTCGCGGGCAAACGCTTCAGGCTAGCCGGTGATGGACAATGCGACAGTCCAGGATTTTCAGCCAAGTACTGCACCTACCACTTTCAGGACATGGAAAGTAAGAAAATTGTGAGTTCGGTGGTCGTGCAGGTGTCACAAAGTACATCCTCAGTGGCCATGGAGAAATTTGGCTTTGTAGCATCATTGCAAGAACTACAATCGCGGGGAATGGTGATCGACCTGATAGCCACGTACAGACACGTTTCAATTGCCAAGACAATGAGAGAACAGTACAAAAATATAAATCACCAATTTGACGTTTGGCATCTTGCAAAATCAATCAATAAAAAATTGTCGGCTGCAGGAAAAAAAAAAGATATGCAAGGTATTTCACAGTGGTCCAAGTCAATCAGCAACCATCTTTGGTGGAGCTCAAAAACATGTGAAGGGTCGTTGGAAATTCTACTGGAAAAATGGCGGTCAGTAATGTTGCACTGTAGCAACGTACATCGATGGTCGACAAATGAGCATTTCCACAAATGTGAACATGGCCATTTGTCCACAGAGGAGGCACGGAAGAAGAAGTGGTTGATTCCTTCATCACCCACTCACAAGGCCATTGAAAAGATTGTATTTGATAAAACTATAACAAAAGCTTTGAGGGGACTCACGGAATTCTGCCACACAGGAGATTTGGAGGTGTTCCACAATATGTGCCTCAAGTACAGGCCCAAAAGATTGCATTTTGGCATGGAAGGCATGATAAATCGGACTCTTCTAGCGGTCTTGGCACATAACCATAATGTTGGCCGTCAACAAAGTAGGACGACCGGAACTTTAGGGACGCTTCGCTACAATAAGGCCTTCACTAAAAGAAGTAAACAATGGGTGATCAAACCAGTGTTTGAGGATATGCAATATGAGTTTATTGAGAGACTTATCGTAGATGTCCTCGATAGGCACATACATGGAGTGGTGAACGAACCTATGCAGGGGACAACTGCATTGCCACCCAACATTGCCTCTGTTCCATGTCCACCTAAAGCAGAGCTCATTGAGAAATACACATCACGGTTTAAATGATTGTAATTCGATTGTCTGTTCTCTCGAGTCTCCTCATGTTGCAGGCCCATTGCAATTAAACCAAACAGTAATATAAATCATTTTTACAAAAATTATAGAATGTTTCCGTATTACAAACACATGGCCGACCCATAGGGACAATAAAAAAAAAGGCACGCAGACAAGATGCCCTTACACTAACTGGAGCTAACTAGAAATGTGTGCTCGCTCAAAGTGAAGGTCAGCTGCTTTGATGTTTTGCTCGGGTGGCGGAACGGCCCACGACCCAATATAAGGTTCTATTGTGATTTGACCTTGACAGGCCGGGACCATCCTGAAAGACTAAGAAAAGATAATGAATAAAATTTCAGAAACGAAACGATGAGCCACGTTCATTAGAAGAAGTAACGTCGGCAAAGAAGGAGTGGTGTTTCGGGTCTGCCCTACACAGAGACACAATGGAAAATGCAAATATAATGTAAGTAACTTTTGATGAGTTTATACCGCAATTTCATTACTATACAGTGGCTTTAAAGACGGGTTCAGTTGTACTTGTTCGTTCTATGTGGCATAGTGTTTTCTACCGCGCACTATCTGGAGGAGAAACATCTGCTTTTACTGAAGCACCTCAAAACCTTCCTCTTTGCTTCTGCTTTCTCTCTCCCTCTCCCCTGCTACAACTGGTCCACTGTCTGCGACCTCGGTCCTGGGCCCTTCCACTCTCCACCTGCACTGCCTCCCTGTCAACCCCTGCACTGGGGGACTGTCTCAGTATCCTACAGCCCCCCCTTCCCAGCACTTGTTCTGCACTTACCTTGCACTTGCCACCAGCTGGCCCTATTTATTTATTATTTTATGCTACTTACCTTGTACTCCACTCCCCCCCCCTCCATGCCTCGCCACGCCTTTAAACACTTGTGTACACCCAGTAGCGCTGTCCTCGCTATGAAATGAATAATTTTAATAAGGATCTGATGGTGAGACTAATTTCATTTTTTATGTTTTTAGGTACATCATTCACTACTGTCTGTGTCACGAGTACCAGACACCGGCGGACGGCTTCTACAGCCGCCAGTTGCTTCTCCGCGTGAACAACGTTACCACCCTGACCATTTTATGGGACGATCGCCAAGTACAAGTATGCCCTTACACGGTACTAACGGTTAGATGCAACATACCTACCGTTGTGGTGGCCTAGTGCCTCGTTGTTGGAACAGCCATGCGATTATCAGTGCGACAGAAGAGCTTATTTTTATCGTAAACCAACACCCTGTGTACTGCACACGAACATCGCTTGCCTCAAGACGAACTAATTTGGATCGAGAGCAAAGAAAAATGCAAATCGCTGAATATTCTCTAAACATTTGATGTCCAATAAACGTACTTTGCCAAATGTACAATCTTGCCATTTGCTTTTAAACCACGGTTTCACATTCCGAATTGTGGTGCTGTATTGTGAGATGCTCTAAGACCCTGTGTACAGCAAAGGACCATCGCGTTCCTCAATACGAACTTTTTGGAACATGAGCAAATAAAAATGCAAATCGCTGAATATTCTCTAAACATTTGATGTCAAATAAATGTACTTTACCACATTTACAATCTTGCGGTTTGATTTCAAAGTACAGTTTCATATTCCGAATTGTGGTGCGCTGTATTGTGAGCTGATCTGTGTTGATTTCCGGGGTCTGTGTGGAGTCGCGTAGAAGACGCCTGGGCGCGTTTGCCTACGCAGCTCAGTCACGTCACGGATAGAGGCGGGGAATATGAATGTTTTGATAAAGTCTGTTTCAGGGGCGGGGGATTTGATTTAGTGCCGCAAAGGCAGGTGAGCCAGGTCGATGCGGCGGAATGATAGGATTATCACAAAATGGAGACTGATTTCGAGTGCGATAATGGGCGAAAAGTCGGGTAAGGTCCATAGGAAAGTTTCCTACGATCTACCGATTTATGCTTACAAACACATGGCCGACCCGTAGGGACAATAAAAAAAAAGTCCCGGAACTCTCCTTTAACATTTTCCTCCCTTGCAACTTTGAGGTTTTGTACTTGTAAGATAGAAATGAACATCTTAAGCACAATATGCAATGTAATAGGAAAAAGCTTTGTTTGGTGACAAGGTAACATTAGGAGGATGAACAACGCATACACTATAAGCTTTATGGGTTTCATTTACATTAAACATGTTTGACAGACGCAGGATTGGATGACTGACAATTACCTGTTCCTAAAGACTATGCAGACTGAAAACATCTTCCTTGGTACCTCCTCTCTTTAGTTGCTTGGCACCCATTTCCTGGGGCTCCACCTATCCTCTTCAAATCAGCAAATAATCCAGGAAATGTTTTCAATAATCCCACATTATTTCCACCACAAACGCAGAACTGCTGCAGAAATCCCATTTTTAACTTCACGAACCAAACACATCTTTGCCTCCAGAGCGTGGCTCTTTGACATTGTGCATGGTTCTTTCATGCTTGCATTAAGGCAATAGTCTCTTGTTGGGCCTTCCAGAAATGTCATCCAGCTACTTCAAACCATAAAGAATAAAGCCAACCATTTGGTCCTATCTCTCAAACCTGGAGACCATATTACATCCAAAAGTATTACTTTGAATTAGGCTCCAGTCAGTGCATGCATAACTTTCAAAGATCACACATTATTCATAGAGCCTATTGGAACAAGGACCTGTCTACCTCAGACCAAAGGTTAAAAAACACCTTCCTTCAAGACTCCTCAGATTGTCAGGCTCACGGCCGATGATGGTCCCTATGCCTAACTCATCTCACCTCTGGTCCTCATTCCCTGTCTTTACCCATAGGAAAGCATGATAGTCACTGCTAAGATTAAATCTGCTTCTCCTATTGACCATACCCCTCTTTCTGTGCTAAAGGAAGTTATACCCTTAATTGCACCGCTGGTTACGCAGGCTGCTAATCTTTCATTCAGCTCTGGCCATATTCCTGCCATCTTGAAGTACGCTTTCATTATTCCACTCCTGAACAAACCTTCCCCGAATTCTTCTGTTGCAGCCAATTTCTGCCATATTTCTCTGCTTCCTTTTTTGATGAAACCTTTGGCGTCCTTAATGCTCCTGCCCCATCTTAGTTCATTTCTGGTGTAATCTTCTTTTTTTTAGTCTTCCGAGTGCGGTTTTGACCAGGTTATGGCACCAAGGGAGTGCTGGTCTCAGTTGTTGGTGACCTTGTGCATCCTCAAGACCAGGGCAGCATTGGAGCATTGATTTTACTCTACCTCTCTGCAATCTTTGATACCATCAATCATGCCATCTTACTTGAGCATCTCGCTAGTGCTGTGCTCACTGGAGCCGCTCTATCCTGGTTTAGTTCTTTTCTATCTGAGTAGACTCAATCCCTTTCTCTCCCCCACTTTTATTCCATTCCTACATCTCTTAATTGTGGTGTCCACAAAGGGTCCGCCATATCACCTGTCTTGTTCAATATCTACATTCAGCCTCCAGTACAGACTCATCCTCTCCCATGGCTTCCTATGATATTCTTATGCAGATGACACACAAATTATTGTGCGCCAGGACCTTTCTCTAGACAAAACTGTGTCTAGGCTCAGAGCCTGCTTTGAGGCCATGAGGAACTGGATGTGCAAAAACTGGCTCAAGCTGAATGGTGACAAGACCAACGAGTTAGTGGTGTGCCCTCTTTCGGCAACAGCGTTTTGGACTCCCCTTTTTTGGCCCTTTTCTTTTGGTGCGTTCCCTACCCCTGTACCGGTTGTGAAGAATTTAGGGGTAAAAATGTCAGCATCTCTTTCTGCAGAAAACCAGATTAGTGCAGTGTATCAGAAAGGTTACGTCTAGCTAACAATTCTGTGTACGGTTCTTCCGTTTATATCTGCCCAATTTAGGGCTCCAGCGGTTGCTTCTCTTGTCCTGTCTTTACTGGACTACTATATCTCTCTTTACCTGGCACAACTGGGCTATTTGATTTGGCGACTCCAGGTTTTGCAGAATTCTGCAGCTACTCTGACATCCAGTCGCCCACACAACACACCTCTCCTTTTTCCCCTGCTTTGGCTCCCTGTGGATAAGCGCATTCATTTTAAATCTCTCTGTCTGGTTCACTGTGCTTCTTATGGCATAGGTGCACACTATCTGCAAGCGAAATTCCACCCCTATGTTCCAGCTCGGTCTCTGCGCTCGGCTGAGACCTGCTTGGTCCCGAGCCCTTGCGTTAAATGATCTTGTATTGGCGGTCAACCATTTTCTATTCTCTCCCTCGAACACTCTGTTCTACAGAGAATCATCTACTATTTAGGCGGTCGCTGAAGACCTATCTGTTTTAACTTCTATGGTTTCCTTTTTGGGCTGCCTTCTCACCAGTTTGCTGTTAGCACCAAGGTGCAATTGGGCGGACTCAGAGCTTTACAAATTTCCATATGATGCTGGCTGCCCTTAAGAAAAAAGAGCAGCCAGAATTCTTGAAGTACTTGAGAACTCCCCCTGGAATGATCTACCTGGATCCATCAGAGCTGTGGAGGACCACCTGCACATCTGCAAGAGAATAAAGATCTTCCTCTTTTGGGATCACGTTTGACTCCTAGATATCGAATTTTGCTCCCGGACCTCTTCATGAAGCCCTCTTTTGACTGAGTGATTCTTCCCTCCTTTACTGTCTGCACTCACATCCTTTGGTTGATGCTTAACCTGTTCTAGCACTCATAGTTATATGTTATCTTATTTTATTCAAATATGTATTTTTGTAAACACTTCATGCCGTACTCCAGCCTCTAATCGCGGGACCAAGCATCTAACCTGTGCTGCTCATCACTGTCTTGTTTCCAAGACGAGCATGTTGTCCCTAAGCTGTCTTGTCTGCCTCATTGATTAATATGCTCTTCTTGTGCCCTTCCTTGCACTAAACTGATCAGAAAGTTTCCAAAGCCTGTGAGTGCCAGATGCCTCTCCCACTTCCCTTCGCTAGTGCTTCAAATCAATTATACTCATGTCTGGTACCTTATAAAACCACACTAAATAAATAAATAAACCCCCCCCCTGAGTGCCTTCAGCTGATGCTAAAATGTGCTGAACGCTGTATTGTTATTGCAGCAATTTTTCTGCTCCATGTTCAGGCCCCTTTTTTTATGACCTGACACCAACACACTTCCTATAATACACTTTACACGGGCGATTAGGAGCCCTAAGAAAGAGTGAATGCCAAGAAATACTAATGCACAAACACTCTTTTATTCAAGCCCATAAATGTACAATGCCCTCTTGTTTTTTGTGTTTCCTCTATGGTTTACATGTTCTACACATGCTGTCAGTACCTTCGGAAACACAATTTTAATTGATAAAACAAAGGGACAGATTCTCATAAAGTAGCACAAATAAAAGGAGCGCAGACAATTCACTCGATTCCTTTGCGCTACATTCTGAAATGCTTAGCTCACATTATTCTCGAAGGGGATCTGAGCATTTCAGGAGGGGCTGGAAATTGGTGCAAAGATGCACTATCCAAAGCCCCCTTGCATAGATCCCTAAACTAATGTATGAAGGGGCTCCCAGGAACCATGTGGTTGCTGGGGGCACATTTCACCGAGACGGCCTGTCTTATGAACGAGCGCGTCCAAGATGTGCTCATTCAGATGCCTTTTTTTGAGAATGTGGCTCAAACTGTTGACAGCTCAAATTCCACTAAAGATTGTCATAAAATGGACAATACCAACTCTGAGAAATGTAGGCACCTTCGCTATATAATCTGTCTATAGGACAATATTCCACACAACCATCTGCCTCAAACTCTACTCTCCTGAAAAAGTACATTTCCCCAACACCACCAGAACAATAAAAGATGGCCAGCTATAGATCACAGTATATTGCAGAACAACCGACGGTGCCAGCTACTTGAAGAGTGGTAGCTTCCACCCAGTTAACACAAAACATGCCACAATACTCACCCAAGCATTAAGACACAATCAAATATCCTCTGACACAAGGGGCCGGGATACAACCATACAAATGTTGAGATCAGACTTCATAAACCATGGCTACAACGACCGAATTGTGGACAGTCAGATGCACAGGGCAACACAGATCCCCAGGAGCAACCGCTTAGAATACAGAGTGAAAGAGAAACCTGGCCATCACCGGTAGTCACATACAATCCAGAGCTAGATGCCATCCACAAGATTGCTAAGGATCTCCAACCCATCCTGCAACAAGATGAACGTCTGAGAGAAGCTTTCCCTGAGATGCCCCTCCTTGCTTTCAGACAATCAGCCAATCAGAATGGCATGATGGTCAGAAGCAAACTACACACAAAGAGCCCAGATTATGGAGTGGGGCCTTGCAGAAACAAAAGGTATCTAATCGGCCCACATATCAACATTTTGGACATAATCAAGATATGAGTCCAGTTGGTAAGCATTTTTCAGAAGCTAATCATACTCTTCACAATCTCAAAATGACTGTACCCCACAGTAATTTCCACACTGACAAGGGCAAAAGGACCTATGAATTCAAATGCATGCACATCTTCAATACACTGGCAGATGGCTTGAATAGACATTGTGGTTTCATGGGTCACTATCCCAGCTAACAGAATATCACCTTTTCCAACCATAGAGATACAGGGATCACAGCATTCAGACCTGACACTTTCCATATTTTTTTCCCAAACTGTTCATACAAATTCAGCTGACACTGCACCAACCCCACCAGCCTCTCTAAGGCAAGGAATCATTGCGGATGTATACGAATTGTTCGAACTGCAATTGTTCGAATTACAATTGACCTTTGCACAATTGACCGAATTGTGAAGGTCAATTGTTACATATATGCGGGGGGAACCCCCCGCAACCCCCCATTATATATATAAATATATATATATATATATATATATATATATATATATATATATATATATATATATATATATATATATTACCAAACCAATATATATATATATATATATTTATATATATTTATATATATGTGCGGTCAATTGTGCAAAGGTCAATTCGGACCCTCGACTTTCGGTCAATTCGGTAATTCGAACAATTGTGTTCGAACAATTTGGGTAATACCATCATTGCCGGGCTCCCTCCATCCCAGCCCCATCTGCTCTCAAAATGCCACAGCTGATAATTTCCCCAGAGACTTGTCAGGGCCCCTGTCTTAAGTCAAACCCCACCCTCTCCTCATGATTGTGATCTAACAGAATCCCAATATGGTGTTTGACACAAAGTTGTCACACTGGGCTCCACGAGTCACAGGCCTAACACGTAGCCTGTTGTGTACCCCATCTTTCAGACTTCTAGAGGCAAAAGCTTGATATGTTGATGATTGTGCCATCAATGATCTTCGGAAAGGACTGGCCTGACATGCAAAGTCTCAACTGCACTGCACCTACAATGACTGACACTAACCCATCCCCTCCTGCCTCCCTGAGACGGCTCTAACAGTCTGGGTAGATTTTTCTTTCTCTGCTCTTCAGTTCCACTGACCCTTACCCCACTTAACACATTGAAACATTTAGTCCTTGAAGATTGCAATGTGTGGGGGAGTTCAGCATCTAATGCATGCCATTCTAAGTGAAACTACAAATCAGGTACACGGACAGTCACAGATAATGGGTTATTTCCAGGAGGGGCCATTTAAGTTGTAATGTTGTAATGTTTTTCTAAGGCTTCATTCCATTCTTGCCTGAGGAAGTGGAGATATTCCACAAAATCTCACAAATAAGCAAAAGAAATGACGTTTGTAGCCTAATTAAGGTATTGACTTGTTGTTTTCTTTTGAATAACTGTCCGTCCAGCAAGTTACAAGCTCTGCATCACACCCTGCCACAAGAAAAAGACTTGTCAATGCATGCTACTCTCCTAATTAGTTGTAGCGGAATTCGTTTAAATTATGTCAAGGACCAGCTGATATCAGATCATGCTGGAGGAATTTCAATTACCACAAGAACTTGAAAATAAATTAATAGAAAAAGAGTAATTATAAACTCGTGGCTTCATGGTTATGCTTTCCAGTTTTTGGTTTAAACATAAAAACACTTGTAATACAACAGCAGAATGAAACAAAAAGTCAAATGGCTAATGCTATTTTGAAAAATAATTTCTAGGTAATATAGGTGGGTAGCTAATGTCAGTCTGAGCTGTGTGACACACCTTGTGGAATAGCACAGAGTATAACATTATGCAGTCTTCTTACTTTAATTTTACCCAGAGCAGAAAGAACTGCATGCACATTAAGGAATTATACATTTTAATATTCGTTATCACCTTATAACAATGTATAACTAATATTAAACAAACGTGTACCAGCCTTTTACTAAAGCAACAAACTAAACATAGGTGTATCCACTGGCGGCTGGAGAACATAAATATTTCTCATTAATTAGTATGAGAGACCAAGTGTAGCGACGGAGCCCAAAACATCCACTGGGGGCCTGGCAGAGGAGCTGCTCTGCCCCTGTGAATTTAAAAACCTGTTTTGTAGTGTAACAACTTAAAATATCAAATATATGCCAAGTCACCTATAGTAGACATCAGTACTTTCCAAAGCATTTTCTGGATCTAGGGGCCAGAAATATATGCCAGCATGTTCACTGTAAGAACACATTTGGGCTGCCTATAATGTTAGTACTGCAAGTGTAAGAGCACACCCACAATGCCTTTGGCCAATAAGCCCAAGGGTAGAATTCCAGCTGCTGTAAAAACACACTTTTCATGGCTTTATCCAATGATGCCAATACTGTAAGCACAGACCCATCATGGTTCTGTGTAAAACGACAAAGGCCAGTACTTCCAGCTGTTGTAAGAACACACTTTACTCAGCTTTTCCCAAAATCAGGAAAGTTGAACCTGGGTGCTTTGCATTGCTGCTGTGTTTGAAAACTAGGCCTTTTTTCCCCTTCTTAGGAAATTTGAATCTGGGTGTTTTGCATTCTGCTGTGTTTGCAAACTAGTCCTTTGTTCCCCTTGTGATTCACTTTTTCGCCTCCTGTGTATTCCCTAATCTAAGTCCCGCGTGAACTTACTGTTGTCTATTGTTTTATTCATAATTGTCATTCTCTGTCTGCTTGCTCCCCTCCTCCTTGTGTCCCAACCCTAGTGTGCCTTCCCCCACGCCCTCTCTCTTGCATCCTCTATGGTGCTCTCTGTCACACCTATCTCCTCCAACTGCTTTTGTATTGACTATCCTATCCTTCTCAGTAAGTCTGGGAGGAAGATGTTTAAAAGGGATACGCTGGTCTCCAATCCAGGCCTCCCCATTGCTGATACCTACACCACGCTTCCTTTAGACAGACCTGCACCAACATCCTCTTTGTCCTTCCCTCTCAAAGCCTATGGACCCTCCATATGGTCTCTGTGCTCTCTCGTTTTCTCTTCATCCATTAATGGTGGCACCCAGTGGGAGGTCCTCCTGGGCCTCTTCCACTCCTCCAAGACCGTCACAAATGTTTATCTAAATGGCACCGTCTTGGTCCAAGGCCCTCAGGCCAACTGCCTCCTTTTTGACAGACGCTTCCCGTGCCTTATCAGCTTCCTTTCTTCTCCTGCTGTCCCTTCTTTCCCTTCTCCAGCTCCTCTGCCTCCTCAATCTTCTGCCACCTCTTTGGCACCCTCTACTGCTTCTCTGCTGCCCTGTTGCCTCCCTCTTATGCCACCCCTCTGGCATCCTCCTCTTCCTTGGCTACCTTGTCCTCTCCTCCTTCCTCCTCTCCCCATCTTCGGGCTGTTTCTACACTTCCTCAGGGCGTTTCACAGTCCTGTAACCCACCACGGAAGTCCTTCAAAGATGGCAACTTGCTCCACATTGCCACTGTCAACTGACGCTCAGCTGTCAAACACTCCTCTGACATCTGGAGTCTCCTTGAAGAACTCGACCTGGATGTTCTCAGTCTGACTGAGATGTGGTTCACGGCCAGATCTGTCACAAGTTTTGACACTCTCTTCTCTGATGGCTACAAGATCCTCTCTGCGCACAGACCCAAATCGTCCCGGTGGGGGTGTAACCTTGACCTTTCCGAAGTGGATCCCTGCCTCTATCATTCCTATGCAGGACTACTATTTCTTTGAATGTCTGGTCTAGAGGCTCTCTCTCTCTCTCCTGGCCTCTCACTGTTGACACTATCTATCGCCTGCCTGGCCAGGTAACCTCCTTCCTCTCTGGGTGGGCAGACCTTGCTTCCTCTCTCCTTTCCTTGCCTCTTCCTCTCAACGCCTCCTTCTCGGAGACCTCAACATCCACCTGGATGCTTCATGTCCTTCATCTGGACTGTTTCGCACCCTCTGTGACTCTCTCTATCTCTCTATTCACCCCTCTAGCCGGACTCACTCTGCAGGGCAAATCTTGGATGTTCTGATCTCCTCAGACCTCTCCCTCTCTAACCCACTCACCACTCCTCTCTCCTGGAGTGATCACCTTCTCCTTTCCTCTCATCTCTCTCTACCCATCAGGCTAAGCCTACTCCAGCTCTGCCAGGTATCAGGTAATATTTTCGCCAGCAAAAATATTGCCGAACATATGGTCGTCGGGAACGGCCATAGGCGATATTTTTGGTGGCGAAAATATTCGGTGCTGGGGTTGCGGGGGTGTCCCCCACACATAAAAAAATGATGCGGGGGTTGTGGGGGTGTCCCCCCCAGGGTCCATGTGTTATTTTCGCCACAAAAATATGGCAATATTTTTGCATCGTGATATTTTTGCAGCAAAAATATCACATGGAACCCTCTGCCACCCATCTTCTCGGTCATCCAACCCATGAAGCGTGTGTCAGTTGAGGCTTTCGCCAAAACATTTTCTCCTCCCTCTGCACCTCTGGCTAATTCTCACCCTGACACAGCCCTCTCTAACCTACACTGCTCTATCTCTGACACTTTTGATGTACTTGCCCCTGTCATGAGGATCCGCCTGAAACCCACATCCAAGTGCAACTCATGGTATGACTCTGACATCTTCACCCTTAAACGGTGGCTGAGAGGAAGTGGAGGGCAACAGGTACAACCTCTAACAAACTGGCCTGCCACCTTCTCCAAAGGCAATACAGACTCTCTGTCCTTACCAAGAAGAGAGCGCACATCCAAGCCTGTGTCTCTGCGGCATCTAATAATATGGTCAAACTCTTTAAAATCTGCAAGGAGCTGGCCAATCCTACTGCAGTCTCTACTTCTCTTGTCCCCTCCCAGGCCCTCTGCACGGCCCTGGCTTCTCATGTCATCACTAAAAGTCAGGACATCCAGTCGACTCTCTCCTCCTCTCCAACCTCCTACTCCTCTCCTGGCCCTCCTGTGGCCATCTCTCCTCCTCCCTTTTCCTCCTTTCCTCTGTTCACCCCTGACAACGTTTCTAGACAAGTCCAATCTATGAAATTCTTGTCAAATCAGATTCTTCCCAATTCTTCCGAAACCATCAAGGACCACATTGACACCCTCACTCCAGCCTTGACCGATGTCTGCAACCACTCTTTCGCCAATGGAACATTACCGTCCCCTCTGAAGCACTCCCTTGTGCACTCCCTTCTTAAAAAACCTTCTGCTGATCCGTCCTGTCCGGCCAACTACTGCCCGATCTCCATTACTCCTTTCCTGGGCAAACTCCTCGAAAAGCTGGCTATCTCCCAGTTTCACCTTCACACTGAATCTGTTTGTTGTCTCCACGACCATCAGTCTGGCTTCAGAACTGCCAGAAGCACAGGAACTGCTCTCCTGAACATCCGTGAAGACCTGCTTGCAAACCTCGATTCTGATCTTCCTTCTGTCCTCATTCTCCTCGATCTGTCCTCTGCTTTCGATATGGTCAACCATGCCATCCTGCTCAAACGGCTCCATGATAACCTCGGTATCAGATCAGGCCCTGGCATGGCTGTCCTCCTTTCTCACCGATCGACCCGCCGAGATCCAACTTGGGTCCTTCCTCTCCTCTCTCTCTCTCTCTCTCTCTCTCTCTCTCCCTCTCTCTCTATTTGCGGTGTGCCCAGGGGTCTCATCTATCTCCCTAGCTGTTCAAACAATAGCTGCACTCTGCTCCAACTTCCAGTGCTATGCAGATGACACTCAGCTCTCATTAAGGCTTCCCTCAGCCGTCTCTACCCTTTCTCTCATTTCAGACTGTCTTTCTGCAATCCAGGAGTGGTGTGCCGCAAACGATCTCTGCTTAATGGCAGTAAGACTGAGATCCTCCTCATCAGAACACCAGCTCCCTCCTTTCCTCTCTGTCGTTGGCCACCCAACCCTGGCCCTCTTCCCTCTACTACCTGTGAGGCTAAGAACCTCAGGGTCATCTTTGACTCCACACTCTCCTTGTCTCCTCACATCTCTGACATCTCTAAGAAGTCAAACTACCAGCTGCACCTCCTCAGAGGTATTCTTCCCTCCCTAACTTTCCCCCAGAAGCTCACTGTCGCCAGAGCTCTTGTTCTCTTTAGGCTGGACTACTGCAAGAGCCTCTTTCTAAATCATCCTTCCTCTACCCCTCCGGCCTCTACAACTCATCCAGAACAGAACTGTGAGAACTGTCCTTGGGGTCAAGCCTAGGGATCATATCTCTCCAGCTCTGAAATCCCTTCACTGGCTCCAAGTGGTGGCAAGGATCAAGTTCAAGACCCTTTGTATTGTCCACAAGGGTTTCTTGGACCTGGGACCACATTATCTCCAACTCTCTCTACGTAAATATCCGCCTTCTCGAGCTCCCTGCTCTTCCACCTCCAACACTCTGAGTGTCAGTCGCTTCTCCAAGCAAAGAGTTGGGGGCAGATCTCTTTCTTCAGATGGGGCCTTCCTCTGGAACAGCCTCCCTGCCTCTCTGAAATGTGAGCAGAACCATCTTCGGTTCCGGAAGCAACTCAAGACCTTTGTCTTTGCTTCTGCCTTCTCGCTTTCTCTCCCCTGCTGATCACTTGCCTGATCCATCCATGCACTGGTCCACTGGTCACCCTCTGAATTCTAGCCCAGGTCCCTGACTGTCCAGCTGCAAACCTGCACTCCCCCCCCCCCCGGCTCCCCTGCACTGGTGCTCTATATCTGTAACCCTACAGTCCCCTCCCATGCACTTATTGCCACCCGCTGGCTGCACCTATGAGTTCCCGCACTTGCCAACTGCTGGCTGCACTCCAGTTTTTTTCTTCTTCGTCCTGCACTTTTCCACCCTCCACCTACCCACTGCAATTCTCCCTTCCCCCTTCCCTGCTCTTGCGTGATCTGAATGACACAAGGCCTAGTAAGATTGTTGTTTTGTCCTCCTTTTGTGCCCCCCTCCTTGTCTTGTCGCTCCTAGAACACTTGTGTACAGGTGCGTTATAAATACCATATACCATAACATATCATATCATATCATATCATATCATATCATATCATAAGCATTTCTCACAACAGGTTTGTAATCTCATCCCATTCCAACAGTATTACTCCAAAAAAGAGGTAGATTGAATTTTAGTGCCATTCCTTTAATAAAGAAAACCCACGGAGGACGAGTTACACCTTTCTGAGATAATAAATAACATAATCCTTCTCGAAAAAACCCCAAGTTCGTGTCTATTCCATAAATTTAGCCAATAAAGCAAGGGTGTCATTTTTAGCATATGTTCTATACCGAACCAACACAGTTCCATGTTAATTGGCACGTTGGGAGCACTATTTGGGAGAATAAGGAGTCGCTTAAGTATCCTACATTCCTCTGTCACCAGGCTGGATGAGTCCATATACCCCCATATTTTGGCGCTACAGCCAAGAGTATCACAATATGCTCAGCTCGGGTTGTCCAGGGTGACATGGGCAAATTGTCTGGTGTAGGTAGCTCAGCTGCCCTTCTTTTTCTCTTGGCTTTCTCATGCTTGCAGCGCTGGATTTATAATGGACCACGCCAAACTACTAATACAAGGATTCAATAGGACTGGATGGAAATGTGCACTTGGCATGGGGCAATTGCAGAGCTCCAGAGGTAACACATCAACTTGATATTTCCTGCCTTACAGAGGCTCAGACTGGGCATTTCTCTTTGGGGGTACTGGCTTTGTGGCAAATCCCTTTTCACACTATTGCTCCACATTTTTATTTGGTTTGCTAAATTTGATAATTTAATCAAATCGCTTCTCCCACTCAGAGCAGCCAACCTTACTAAGTCCTCCTTTGCTACCTGCTCTGTGCCCACTGCCCTCAAAGAATCCTGGATCTCCGCCCTTCTAAAAAAACTTTCTTGGACCCCACCATCCCCACAAATTACTGACCTATCACAACTGTCCCCTTCTGACTGAAAATTATTGACAGAGTACCGTATCTCCAGATCTGTGACTTCCTTGAAACCTATTGGAATCTAGGCACCCCTCAATCAGGTTTCTGCCCCAGACATAGCACTGAGACAGTCCTCCTTGACTTAAACTTAAAAAAAACAACTTGACGACACCATTGATTCTGGCAAGCTTTCACTTCTCCTTCTACTTGACTTGTCAGCAGCCTTTGACCTTGTCGACCACACCATGCTCTGTCAACACCTCAGCACTTCAGCTAACTTCTCCCCAGATGCGTCCAAATGGACTGCCTCATTCCTGTCCAACTGAATGTCCGAGTCTTTTCCGGTGATGCAGCAGCCTGTCCTACTCCAATCACACGTGGTGTACCCCAAAGCTCCTGTGTTTCTCCCACCCTGTACAACATTTATGCCTCTTTGACCTCCTCGACTTCCTTGACACTTCTGACACAAACTACGCTGACAACACGCCCCCCTATCTGGGAACCACTTCGAAGACTCAGCCAAAGGGAATGCCTTCTACAAGACCATTCAAACATAGATGGCTAAGTACAGCGTTTGCTTGAACAATGAAAAGACAGACCTCCTGATCACTGGATAACGATCATCCCTCGCCAAACTTGACAAAGCCTTCAAATCCTTCACTATTGATGGCCACATCATCCCTGTTTCATCAGCAGTGAATACTATGGGAAGTTTTCTTGATGCCACCCACAACATGACTAGGCAGGTAAACCACATTTCATCTGCCTCCACCTACGCCACTAAGTTGATTAATGCCACCGAACCTTTCCTTTCATCGGAACACCGAACCAACATCGCCTGAGCACTCATTGGATCGAAACTGGACTATTGTAATTCTCTTCTGTGTGGCACCTCAGAAAAAAACCTGTATAAGTTGCAAGTGGTTCAAAACAATGCGCTCCGAGCAGCCACAGACCTAGGCAAACATGACCACATCTCTGAAACGAGGAAAGCCCTCCACTAGCTCCCCATCAGGGAAAGAATAATATTCAAAACTCTTTCCGTCACGCATCAATGCTTAGCTAACCATACACCAACATACCTTATGCAAAGGATCAAAAGACATGAGCCTACAAGACTACAGCGCTTGGCCCACAAAAATTCCCTGGAGATTCCAAGATACCACCGCAAAAGAGCTGTTGGGGCCAGTTTTCCAGTACGGGTTGCTACCCTCTGGAATAACCCCCTCCCCCCACCTGCAGGCCGAACCCTCCTACTAGTCTTTCAGAAAAGAAGTTGAAAAGCCACCTTTTCATCTGTGTCTTTACCATTCTCTACTGTGTACCTTCTCTTTGTAACTAGTACCTAGATGCCCTTGCTATCAATATATGAATAAATACATGAATAAATAAATAAATAAAATAAGGTTTTATATGTTTAGAACGTGCACAAAAAGTAAGCCAGAAAAGAATATGGTTATTTTCGAAAAACGTTACTATGTTTTTGAAAGGTCATTCATAAAATGGTTGTAAGAGACTTTGGGCCTCATCATGGGTTGGACGGTATCCCAGCGCTAGTTGCGCCGGGATACCACCCAATGCTATTAGCGTTACTGCAATTTGGTCTGGTGCAATTCGTGCCGGATTCCAGGTTGTGGGTGAGGGGGGCGGTAAATCCCCATTCCCATTTGTGGGTGGGTGGCACAATTATTGCTGGTGCTAACACCGCTGGCAGTAACAGCACTGAAAATGCCCATACTGCTGGCGCATCCATCTCCAGCTCAGAGCCGGAGGTGAATGCATCGAGGTAGGGCCACACTCGGGATTGGGCCGAGCGGTAAGAAGCAGTAATAGTGTTACCACCGCTTTTTTACCTTCTGCCCAACTTCTGATGAGGCCCTTTATCTGTGTTTTACATTAAAACACACCAAACCGCATCAATCAGGGCATGTGAAATGTAGTGTAAAGGGTCTGTTTTTCTTTGTTACTTAAAATTGCAAAATGGGTTGGCGGCTCTAGCGTCACACTGCACCGAACTTTGTACAATAAGTGGGTCACTGTGACAGAGTGCCACCTTTGAGCGGTGAATACCCTGAATTTTTGGATGTGTAATATACATGGATGCAGTTAATCTGTCTCTAATACACAGCCCAAGAGTAGGACAATGCGCAGTTTACCAAAAATGAAACAGACTTTTCACCAAATAGGCTGATTTAAGCATTATTTGCATTGATAGATTGTAATACTCCTTCCAGAGATTTGCTTCTTGCACCATAAGCCCTGCTCGGGCAAATGCTACGGACAGTTACTGTTAGTCGCGTTATGAATATGGGTATAAAGGTGTATGGCAAGAAAAACATTTCAAATACGAAGGAGGAGAGCCGTAAAGCACTCTGGGAGCAAATGTCAGCAATTTACACTGAGGTCTGATATTGACCGGGAGCCAATGAAGCTTCTTGTGAATGGTGGAAATGTTGTCTCATCTGTGAGCATTTTTCACTATACCAACGGCTATTTGTTGGTAGACCTGTAGATTCTGTACAACATACAGAATCTACAGAACCTGCAGAACCTTCATGTAATGTGTTACAATATTCAGACTTCGATCCTACAATAGCGCAGGCAATGATAGATCTAGGTGTGTCTGACAAAAGGTCCTCAGTTGTGTTGCTGGTTGAGCTTAGTAGACGGATAATGGGGGTCATTACGAGGTTGGAGGTAGCCATGGCGCTATTAGCTATACCACATACCGGGTCCGGGTTCCCTGAATGGGGAAATACCGGGCCATTCCAACCTTGGAGGACCCGGTATTTCCCCATTCAGGGAACCCATCCCCATTCGAGCCCCCATAGGGCTCAATGGGAATGGGGACCATGCTAACAACGGGCCAGTTAATAACAGGCCCGTTGTTAGCATGATGGTCCTTTAGCGGGTCCCGCTAAGGGTGCCTGGCATTACCAGGCACACTTAGTGGGACCCGCTAAAGGACCTCGTAATGCAGCGGTAAGGGGTTGACGGCTCCAGCACCTTCACCGGCGCCGTTAACCCCTTACCGCCGCACTTGTAATGACCCTCAATGTGTTGAGCCATGAAATGATAAAATGCAAATTCTATATGTATAAACGCTAGTAGATAATTTTGCCTGCAATTTCTTGTGAGGAAGATGTAAAAGGACGGGGTTTCTAAAATGAAAAAACTCCCAGGACCCCGGGACGGAGGGAGATTTCCCCAGACTATCCTGGGAAAACCGGGACGTCTGGTCATTAAAGGCCAGTTAGTACCATTATGGCAATGCCTGCAAAATACCTTTTCCATATCCATACAAAGGCCAAGAATGTTGGCTTTGCCAATGCTGGTTTATTTTTGTAAACGCTGGAAACACCACTGAAAGTCCCAAATCATATTGCAAGTACAGAAAACAGGAACCCTCATGCTGTGTAGGTGTGCGTGTTGCTTTTTATGGCTACAACAAGCAATACAATTGGCACGCAGTGCCTCTGGCGGCATACATGACCGCACATGTTCTCCGGCTTCCAAGTTACACTCCGTGCAATCATCGATAAGCTTTACTTGACTCAATTAGCACCTCAGAAGGGTTTATTTTCCGGGCTTGTCAATAATTCAGCAGTTGATGTGAATACAAAGCAGAAATGGATTTCGCTTGCAGCATTTATCCAATGATGCGTCCTGTCACGCTGGGAAACACCGGTCACACACATCATTTCGTCTGCTTTTATTTGCATTTCATGGAAAGGCGTGTCCCTGAGTATTAAGTCACCGCAAGCTTGCAGTGCACTGAGCCCTGTGTTTGGTTTTAATGGAAACATTTTTAGTGAGTTTTCCAGGGTAGCATTTTATGGTAACACAAGAAAAACAGAACACAAGTTAAGAAATATATGGATTTGCATTGCAGCTTGCAGGGCGCCATCTTCTGTGTTTATGGCCTCCGCGGCTCAGAGTTGGATTTGTAATGGGGCCTAGTACAGTGATGACCAGTGCATTACAGCTTGCAGGGCGCCATCTTCTGTGTTTATGGCCTCCGCGGCTCAGAGTTGGATTTGTAATGGTGCCTAGTACAGTGATGACCAGTGCATTACAGCTTGCAGGGCGCCATCTTCTGTGTTTATGGCCTCCGCGGCTCAGAGTTGGATTTGTAATGGTGCCTAGTACAGTGATGACCAGTGCATTACAGCTTGCAGGGCGCCATCTTCTGTGTTTATGGCCTCCGCGGCTCAGAGTTGGATTTGTAATGGGGCCTAGTACAGTGATGACCAGTGCATTACAGCTTGCAGGGCGCCATCGTCTGTGTTTATGGCCCCCGCGGCTCAGAGTTGGATTTGTAATGGGGCCTAGTACAGTGATGACCAGTGCATTACAGCTTGCAGGGCGCCATCTTCTGTGTTTATGGCCTCCGCGGCTCAGAGTTGGATTTGAAATGGGGCCTAGTACAGTGATGACCAGTGCATTACAGCTTGCAGGGCGCCATCTTCTGTGTTTATGGCCTCCGCGGCTCAGAGTTGGATTTGTAATGGGGCCTAGTACAGTGATGACCAGTGCATTACAGCTTGCAGGGCGCCATCGTCTGTGTTTATGGCCTCCGCGGCTCAGAGTTGGATTTGTAATGGGGCCTAGTACAGTGATGACCAGTGCATTACAGCTTGCAGGGCGCCATCTTCTGTGTTTATGGCCTCCGCGGCTCAGAGTTGGATTTGTAATGGGGCCTAGTACAGTGATGACCAGTGCATTACAGCTTGCAGGGCGCCATCTTCTGTGTTTATGGCCTCCGCGGCTCAGAGTTGGATTTGTAATGGGTCCTAGTACAGTGATGACCAGTGCATTACAGCTTGCAGGGCGCCATCTTCTGTGTCAATGGCCTCCGCGGCTCAGAGTTGGATTTGTAATGGGGCCTAGCACAGTGATTACCAGAGTAAATCCAAATGTACCCTGTCATTATTAAGATGTACCTTTTCTTATAGACTAAGAAACGCCAAGATTCACAGCTAAAATAATTGCGTTCTGTGGCTGTAGCCAGCAAGAGCTTAGAATGACACTGCCTATCAGCTATGGTCAGTGATTGAAGGGTTAAGAGCCACACATTAGAAAGACACACATATGTAGTCACTAACAGATGAGAACAGTATATTTGAAACAGGCATTGCATTCTTCATAACTGCACATGCATGCACACCCATATGCAGCAGTACAATGTGTACAGTGTTCAGGTTCGGAAATTGTGTGATGTTGAAAAGCAATCACAAAGCACCGATTCAAGCAGAGCGGTGGGACTGCATTTGCGAGGTTCAGACTTTCCACAACACTTACGTTTTACGTTCAGGTTCCGTTCTACTGTGCAATCGTTGTTGCAGCTCAACTGATGCGTGGATAGCAATGTGCTCTTGGTATCCACAGGAAAATGCGAATGCAAAAAAGCCGAGGCAGAAAATGACGATTTTTTTCCCCGAATGTCTCGACTCTTTAGCAAATTAATAGACGGGGAGTAGGCTAACGGGATATATCAGGGTAGGGGCAATGTGGGCGGGGGTGTGATGGTGCCCCTCCCAGCCCCTCATTTGAAGTTGAAAATTCGAATAACAAAATGCGGCATTTTCTGCCTCGGTATTTTCTATTCGATCTTTTCATGGGCATCCTGTGCTTTGCATTGTGGTTTATCATAGCAACAGGTCATTGAGTTCCTTAATGATGGTGGGAGCACTCTAGCGCTGCCCCGAAATTTGAAAATCATATGAGCTAGAAAAAATCCCATAAGCGCTTGTAAACGAAGGACAATTGAGTTGTGAGCCCAGGGGTATGTGTACCGTTAGGGGTTATGGTGTGCTACTGAAGAGGTAAGTTAGTATCTGGTGGTAGGGCGGCTGCACGGGGTATACCGTATGTGTGTGTTGAAGGGAAGCGGGTGGCAACCGCATATGATATGATATAATATGGCATTTATAACGCGCCTATACACAAGTGTTTCAAGGCGCGACGAGGCAAGGGAGGGGCAACAGAGGGAAGACAGACAACGATCCTACTAGCCCAGGTGTCAATCAGATCGCGCAAGTGCATAGGAAGCGGGTAGGGGAGAGTGCGAGGGGAAGAGGGAGGGGACAGTGTAGGAAAAGGATAATAGAATAAATAACAATAAGTAAAGTATGGCCAGCAGCTGTCAAGTGCAAGGGTAAGTGCAGGCATCAAGTGTCACGTGCTGGTAAGGGACTGTAGGGATACAGAAAAAACAGTCACCAAGTGCGGGGTGCAAGGAAGGCAGTGCAGGTATTCAACTGGTGGGGGAGGGGACCGGGGCCCGAGATCAGAGGATGGCCAGGTAGCCAGTGCAAGGTCCAATGGGTGATGCGGGGGGAGATTGCTGCTGCAGAGGGCTTGTGTGCCATTTTGAGGAAGTGGGCACAACCTGCAGCCGTAGGGTGTTGCGTGCCTTGGAAAGTGTGAGGGTTGAAGTCCTAAGACTGAAATAAGCACACAAAGCAGCCAATCCCTGTCAGCACTTCTAACTACCATGGGATACATAAGAATAACTGGTACTGTGCATAAAAACAGAGGCTGCGCTGCACTGGTTTTGCTCATTGATGCCTCTGCACCACAAGAGCGGTAATAGCAGCATTACGTGTCCAGTTACAAAACCTAGGGGCCCAGAAACAGTATCCCCCCTGTACATGCAGCTTTCCTTCCATGGTAGTGGGTCATTGGGGCTCATGCCTGGATAACTTAATTGTAAACTTCATTACTCCTACTCTTCCTCATCCCAGTACTTACTCTATGAAGGTGTTCCATCTTCCTGAGAGAGAGCCTTATCCATTGAATTTCCTATTCCAAAATGAATCCTTACCCTCTTCTGTCTTCCTTGTTCCCAAATGGGTAAACTCCTCATCCCACTTCCTATATTACCAAGCAATAAGATGCAAGTCGGCCCGGGGAGGGGGGGGGGGAGCAGAGGGGCCCAACTACTGTGAAGAGGAAGAGTAGGACTTGGAGTAATGAAGAATTCGGTTTATAGTGATTTTTCGATGCTTTTGCATTTGATGCTTTGTATTCGATGGAATCACTGGATACCACGAATTCTAGTAAGTAATCCAGGCATTACCTCCATGTCCCTCTTGCTCGTCCCAGTACTTACTCTATGAAGTATGCCAACAATTTCCACACCTGGGAACATAAAGAACACACAAAACATGCAATTGCATTGTATGCAAAAGCCCTTTAAAGACAAAACGGAGTGACCAGACTACTGACCCTCTAGACCTGGTGCTCTTCTAGATAGCAGCCCAACGTGCTTCTCTGCTCGAGCATGCCATTCCCCTGGTAGTCCTACCCCTAACTCTTGGGGTGGGGGGACACTAAGACTCACTCAGCGAATACGGTAGGAAAATAGTTTCTTTGAGCCAGTGGCTGATTGTAAAGGGCAACTCTTTCCTACCCACCTGAAGCCCCACAAATAAACAAACTGGACGAAAGACCGAAATTTAGCTGTCCCTGCTAGTTATTTTGCAAGGACGCTTCTCACATTTATATGAGCCAACAGACAGGCCTCCTCTTCAATCATGTCTAAGAGAAGGGACAGATTCATACTTGCCAACCCTACCGATTTAGGCTGTAGGATACCGCTTTTTAAGCAGTCCTACTGCCTACCGATTTATTGGCAACAAATACTGATTTTTTTAGGGAAAAAAAATATATATATTTTTTTAAAACATTTTTTTTTTTGGCCATGTCAGCTCGGGGGAGTCTTTCAAGGGCTCCCCCGAGCTGGCGTAGCAGGAGAAGGCGCGGCATACAGGCCTTTGATGTAAAAGGCGCCCAAGGCGTCGGGCTAAATGCACCCCTCCGCCATGGGTGCCTTTGACAAAAGGTGACATTAGCCCCCCACCACGCCAGCACGGGGGAGTCTTTCAAAGGCTCCCGCGAGCTGGTGTGGTGGCAGAAGGCGTGGCAGGCGCCTCATTGTCATTGAATGCACCCACGGCAGCAGGCTCATTCAATGACAATGGGTTGCTGACGCGCCCTATTCCTATCATTACCTCCTCGCCTGACTATTTTTGAAACTTTAAGATTCCTACAGATTTTTGGTCCCAGAATGTTGGCATGTATGCAGATTCACAATTTACTCAGGTAAAGGAGAGACCACCATCGGCGGAAGGCAGGGTCTCATCTCCGAGTAATGACATCAGAGGAGACCGCCAGTTAAGGGACGTAGCAGAAAAGGGCCTCCAGTTCTACAATATAATTGAGTATGCTAATACCGTCCAAAAAGGCAGCTATGAATGTCAAGCCAGTCCAGACACTCGAAAGGTGGATTCTGCAGCCCCTGTAGAACTAAGAGGAGATCCCAGGCCGGAATCTTCCCCCCAGGGCGAACGACAGAAAACATCTTCAGGGCTGTGATTCGTAAAGCAGGATCAACCCCTTCCCCCTCCAGGATTCCCTGCAAGCTCTCATTGTCGCATGTTGTGCTCTGTGGGAAGAACGCGCTAGCCCCAGATCAAAGCCTCCCTTAGGTAGGAACCTTCATGACCTTTCTGTAGCAGCGCTCAGCACAGACTCGCAGCCCCATGCAGAGATCTGAAGTTGCCCACATCAAACATGGACGACTGCACCAGCTCTGGCTTCAATCATTGCATTCTAGTACGAGTTGTTTACGCTTTCCCATTATAGTTACAAACTTCAGGTTTCAGAAGGTAAAGAAACAGGACTGGATGAGCTACTCACAAATGCAATGAGCCAACTTTGCGAGCTATGCCCACACTCACCCATGCTCTCGCTATCGCCTCTGCCTCATACACTTTGCTGTTTTTTTGCTTTGAAAATAAATGTGCACGTAATGTGTTTTGCACGCCCAGTTTACTGATCACCCTGTCCATGGACTCTGTACATATATTCTGGGTTCTGCAGAACATCTGATGTTCCTGCTTTCATTTTATTTTACCGAACCTTTTTCTGGCACATTATTTCCTCACATATAATGTAAGTGTGTTTTGCTTCGTGTGGTAGCTGATCTGATGACAGGTTGTTAAGATGCGTTGCAATATGTCTCAGGGGTGGCTGGTACATTCTGTAATTGGAGCGCCGTAAATGTATCCTTCGAAAATGTACTAGTGACTGAGTATAGCGAGGGAGCCTGAACCATCAAATGGGTGTTCGGGAGGGTTCAACCCCCATGAAAATCATAAAAAGAAAAGGTTAAAATTGTGCATTTTACATAATACTTTAAGCTTTTGGCTTTGTAGGGCAACACATGAAAAAATCAAATAGATGCAGGAAAACAACACTGCACAAGAGCATATTCGAACTCATTTTCATGATCATGTTGCCCGCAGAATATGCCAGTATAAAATCATTCTCATGCTGCCTGTGCCCATGCATTTTCATGGCGGCTGCGCCAATACATGCCAGCATAGCTCTCAACTCACACGCTTTTGGCGGGTGTCACCCGCCTTGTGAAGGGCTGACTCACCCGCCAAGCCTCCTGCAAGCCCATTCATTCCAATGGGCGTCTCACCCGCCAAAAACAAAATCGGGTGATTACACCCGCCTTTGCGACACAAATGGTTGAGAGCTATGCATGCCAGTATTACCTATTAGAGCATACTAATGTTGGTTTTATGAATAAATAGGGCCATGCTGCAGTTAAACAATATATCCGGACTAGTTGCACCAATGTAGACCAAGCTAACCACGTTATAACAGCCATCATGTATGCGTACACCTTAATGCTCAGTAAAAAATGCCATGACACAGTAAGAAAATGAATCCAGAGTGGCTGCAGCAATGTAGCCGTACTGGTCAAGTGGCACAGCGAGTAGAGCGCTCGCTTTGACATCCCATTCCGGCGGGGCCAAACTCAGCCTTTCATTCTTCCGAGGTCGATAAATGAGCACCACACACCGTGGGTAATAATAAGCAGCGCTCAGATACCTGAGGGTTCGTAGCGCTATATAAATGGCAAATTATTATTAGTTATTAAAGGATAGTTCCGGGACTTTTTTTTTATTGTCCCTACGGTTCGGCCATGTGTTTTTAAGCATAAATCGGTAGATCGTAGAAAACTTTCCTATGGACCTTACCCGACTTTTCGTCCATTAACGCACTCGAAATCAGCCGCCATTTTGTGATAATCCTATCATTTCCCCCCATCGACCTGGCTCACCTGCGTTTGCGGCACTAAATCATATCCCCCGCCCCTGAAACAGACTTTATCAAAACATTCATATTCCCCGCCTCTATCCGTGACGTGACTGTGCTGCGTAGGCAAACGCGCCCAGGCGTCTTCTACGCGACTCCACACAGAACCCGGAAACCAACACAGATCAGCTCACAACACAGTGCGCCACAATTCGGAATATGAAACTGTACTTTTAAATCAAACCGCAAGATTGTACATTTGGCAAAGTACATTTATTGGACATCAAATGTTTAGAGAATATTCAGCGATTTGCATTTTTCTTTGCTCTCGATCCAAAATAGTTCGTCTTGAGGCAAGCGATGTTCGTGTGCAGTACACAGGGTGTTGGTTTACGATAAAATAAGCTCTTCGGTCGCACTGATAATCGCATGGCTGTTCCAACAACGAGGCACTAGGCCACCACAATGGTATGTATGTTGCATCTAGCCATTAGTACCGCGTAAGGGCATACTTGTACTTGGCGATCGTCCCATAAAATGGTCAGGGTGGTAACGTTGTTCACGCGGAGAAGCAACTGGCGGTTGTAAAAGCCATCCGCCGGTGTCTGGTACTCGTGACACAGACAATAATGAAGGATGTACCTGTTTTAAAAACATAAAAAATGAAATTAGTCTCACCATCAGATCTTTATTAAAATTATTCATTTTATATATTAGGTCGGGAAATTATTTCATAGCTAGGACAGTGCAACTGGGTATTATACGTCATTTCCAGTAACCCACCCCCTCTCCTCTGCCTTTTTCAGAGCCGCCTGAGCGCCAGTGGACCACTTCGTCACTGATATGATATAATATGGCATTTGCAACGCGCCTATACACAAGTGTTTCAAGGCGTGGCGAGGCAGGGAGGGGGGGGAACAAGGAGAAGACAGACAACGATCCTACTAGGCCAGGTGTCATTCAGATCGCGCAAGTGCAGGGGTAGGGGGAAGGTAAAAGTGCAAGGGGAAGGGGAGGGGGGAAGTGGAGTACAAGGTAAGTAGCATAAAATAATAAATACATAGGGCCAGCTGGTGGCGAGTGCAAGGTAAGTGCAGAACAAGTGCTGGGAAGGGGGGGCTGTAGGATACTGAGACAGTCCCCCAGTGCAGGGGTTGACAGGGAGGCAGTGCAGGTGGAGAGTGGAAGGGCCCAGGACCTCGGTCGCAGACAGTGGACCGGTTGTAGCAGGGGAGAGGGAGAGAGAAAGCAGAAGCAAAGAGGATGGTTTTGAGGTGCTTCCGTAAAAGGAGATGGTTCTCCTCAAGATAGTGCGCGGTACAAAACAATATGCCACATAGAACGAACAAGTACAACTTAACCCGTCTTTAAAGCTATTGTATAGTAATTAAATTGCGGTATAAACTCATCTAAAGAGTTACTTACATTATATTTGCATTTTCCATTGTGTCTGTGCGTAGGGCAGCCCCGAAATACCACTCCTTCTATGCCGACGTTATTTCTTCTAATGAACGAACATTAAATGGCTATCGTTTCTGAAATTTTATTAATTATCGTTTCTTACGTTATTGCACCACACCCCCAAAAAGAAGTCTTTCGGGATGGTCCCGGCCTGTCAAGGTCAAATAACAATAGAACCTTATACTGAGTCGTGGGCCATTCCGGCACCCGAGCAAAAAATCAAAGCAGCTGACCTTCACTTTGAACGAGCACACATTCCTAGTTAGCTACATTCAGTGTAAGGCCATCTCACAGGACTTGAAATTTACACTCCATCTTTGCATTTTGTAAGCGTGCTTTGCAGCCCCAGAGAACCATAAATACGGAGACATTCTATATTTTTTGAAAAATGATTTATATTACTGTTTGGTTTAATTTAATGCGCAAATGAACAAGGTTGGATAGACACATTGCATGTACACTGAGCAATCACTTTTATTTACACAATACATAGATACACATATTCAACGGGCCTGCAACATGAGGAGACTCGAGAGAACAGACAATCAAATTACAATCATTTAAACCGTGATGTGTATTTCTCAATGAGCTCTGCTTTAGGTGGACATGGAACAGAGGCAATGTTGGGTGGCAATGCAGTTGTCCCCTGCACAGGTTCGTTCACAACTCCATGTATGTGCCTATCTAGGACATCAACAATAAGTCTCTCAATAAACTCATATTGCATATCCTCAAACACTGGTTTGATCACCCATTGTTTACTTCTTTTAGTGAAGGCCTTATTGTAGCGAAGCGTCCCTAAAGTTCCGGTCGTCCTACTTTGTTGACGGCCAACATTATGGTTATGTGCCAAGACCGCTAGAAGAGTCCGATTTATCATGCCCTCCATGCCAAAATGCAATCGTTTTGGCCTGTACTTTAGGCACATATTGTGGAACACCTCCAAATCTCCTGTGTGGCAGAATTCCGTGAGTCCCCTCAAATCCCTTGTTATAGTTTTATCAAATACAATCTTTTCAATGGCTTTGTGAGTGGGTGATGAAGGAATCAACCACTTCTTCTTCCGTGCCTCCTCTGTGGACAAATGGCCATGTTCACAATTGTGGAAATGTTGGTTTGTGGTCCAGCGGTGAACGTTGCTACAGTGTAGCATTACTGACCGCCATTTTTCCAGTAGATTTTCCAACGACCCTTCACATGTTTTTGAGCTCCACCAAAGATGGTTGCTGATTGACTTGAACCACTGTGAAATACTTTGCATATCTTTTTTTTTACCTGCAGCCGACATTTTTTTATTGATTTTTTTGCAAGATGCCATACGTCAAATTGGTGATTTATATTTTTGTACTCTTCTCTCATTGTCTTGGCAATTGAAACGTGTCTGTCCGTGGCTATCAGGTCGATCACCATTCCCCGCGATTGTAGTTCTTGCAATGATGCTACAAAGCCAACTTTCTCCATGGCCACTGAGGATGTACTTTGTGACACCTGCACGACCACCGAACTCACAATTTTCTTACTTTCCATGTCCTGAAAGTGGTAGGTGCAGTACTTGGCTGAAAATCCTGGGCTGTCGCACTGTCCATCACCGGCTAGCCTGAACCGTTTGCCCGCGAATGTACTTTCAATAGACATTTTTTCCATTCTCCAAGCTTCGCTAATGGCTGGAAATAGATAATCGGTTTGGTATTTGTAGAACTGAGTTTTCGCAATGAAATGGATTCCCACAAACTGAAAGAAATACTCTAACTTTTTAAAACTTGAACCACTAAAAAGTGCGGCCGCTGCACAAAGTAGATTGCCTGCTGGCAGTTGCCCCAGCATGGGTTGTGCAGACCATGAGAACGGATGATATTGTGTACAGGTGGCATGTATTTTAAGGTTAGTGCCTCGAATTGCACGAGTCACATTAATCAATGGCTCCCCACATACTTCCCCACCAACCGAATGCCCACATTTCATCATAACAATAATATCAATCAAACAACTATCGAATACAATGAATTTGGCCTCTTTCCTTATACTGTCACTCTGCATCCCAGCTGGTTCGGCCTGTAACGTTGAGGACATGTCACTCACATTAAAGGTACAATCTCTGATATCGTCTTCCGCTATGTTCAGTGATATTGATGGTGTTTCATTGTCGTCCATTTCATTCTCTTCCATTGCAACATCTGTTCCTTCCCCGGCGATGGGAGAATAAAACAATTTCTTCAACTTTCTCGCGGTCTTAGTTTTTGCGGGTGTGGATTCTGTGAATTGATCTCAGACTGCATCCGAACTACCAGGAGGACATTCACTATCAATGGCTGGTGGTGGTATAGCTCCGTTGTCAATCACTTCATATTCTTCCCATTGGCACGATGCATCTCCAGTCTCAAGTCCCTGCCAAAAGGTTTGACAAGCAACATCTCTCGTTCGCTTCACTGTCTGTGTAGATCTAGTTCGTACACCCACTCGCAACTAGAGGACAGATTGGAAAAGGGATGTTCAGTTTTAACACAACTTACAGTATTGAACTATTAACAGTGAAAAACAACATAATATAGTGACCAGGACACTAACCTTCTTTTGCTTTCTTTTCTTTGAAACTTTCTTGCCTCGAACTTCAACATCTGGACGCTGTTGCTCCGACTCGTGTGTGCATGTCTCCACTTCCTCTTGCGCGGCAACGACTATATTTTCATGATAAGCACATCCATCACGCACTGACGCTCCATCGACTCCCTGAAACATAGAACTTTCATTAGTATGTATAATAATATTGAAAACACAAAATGTACTTGGGGACCAATACCCACGTACATCTCAATAGCAAAACACGAATGAACGCATTGTGTAGAACATTCAAACGACAATTATTCACGCATTGTTGATCTAGTTAGATGGAACTGTCAAGATCCATACCTCGGGCTCCGCATAGACTTCCATTGATGATATTATTGAAGATGACGCTTCAGCAACTCCCTGAAACACAGTAATTGCATTAGTATGGTTTTCTATTTTGTTAAAAAGAACATAAACTTTGTGCAGGCGTCAACGGCTCATCTAAATAGACCTGCACAAATGATCAGTTGTCTAAAATAAATAATGGATATCTAAATATGATTCGATTTGCTCGATCGTTGGAAGTGTCACCACCCAGAGATCTGCATCAACTACTAGGGGTGATGTTCTTGTAGAAGAAGCTCCGTCATCTCCCTGAAACATAGTACTTGCGTTAATAAAGAAGGAAGTATAGCGGATGTAATCACGTCATATGATCTCGCTTGATCGAACTGTCAGTATCCATACCTCGAAATGCATAAGAACATCAAGGGACGCTGTAACTGCGCTGCACACTTCTGCAAGCTGTTGCGCCGACCCGTAACTGCATGCTCCCCCTTCTTCTTGGACTAATGCTCCATCGACTCCCTGAAACATAGGACTTTCATTAGTAATGAACACAATATTGAAAAAAGAAGACACATAGGAGGGCGACGACAGAAGGAAATATCAATGGCTAAAAACGAAAGAAACATTGTGTGTAACAATCACGCTACAAGAATGCAAGATCTGATGATGTCCATCGATGGAACTGTCCGGAAACGTACCTCGAGCATCTGAGTGACATCGACGGTTGTCGTCAATGCGTTGGACTCCTCAGCATCTCCCTGAAAGACAGTACTTGCATTATTTTGGATAACAATAATTATAACTGAAAACAAAGACTAGAGGACGAGTACTAGGGTGTACCATTAGGTAAAATAATTACACGATAAATTAAAACTATTGATTTACATGCCTAAAACAAGTCAGTGGCAGAATAGCTAAATAAGATTACCCGATAGGCGCTTGAAGTGGCTGATGACTGCAATAACGACACGGATGGAGAATCTTCCGCCTTCATATTGAATGGATACATAAATAGGGAAATTATTGTTAGCTAATGCTACACACTACCGCAAGGCCGAGAGCTAAATCCGTAAACTTGACTCACCAGTGGAGGGATGTGGACGAATAGAGTGGGAATAGCGGTTGAGAGCAATTTTCGCGTCGCTCGCGGTGTTTTCTTCTTTATTAGCAATGATGTGGAGTACATGTCTGAGCTAAAGTGCCTGCTGCAGATGCGGTATCGATCACCCCTCTTGTCCGCAAAGACTTCTAGGACTCTACTTTCAAGCTCAGACGGTGGAAATCCGCAATATCGGACCCATTCTCTTATCTGATCTATTGTCTTAGGGAAAACATGCATTATAGTACCTTCAGATTTATTATGGGTCTTCGAAGGGCAACCGCCAATGGAACAGGCAGGCATTGTGGAAAGTTCTGAAAAGTAAAGATCAACAATTCTCTATGAATACCAATGTGCTAAAAAATTAAATGACACATAAAAGGTCCAATGCAAGGTTCGTTTTGGTTCTTGGAACTATACACGTTATTCACATGCGGATAAGTATTTGAATAACTTTAAAAAAATAGAAAAATAATTTGACTAAACTCAGAACATGTGACTAGTTCCTTGCATGTACTGTCTTGAACGAAAAGAAAACATGGATGCAATTTGATGACTACTAGCAAATAGATATAAATAAAAAAATTGGACGCAAAATGATTATGGTACATGGCCTTACCTTGACGAACAAACAGTTAGATGCAGGGATCAGAGTAGTTTCTTGTCGTAGAACAGGGAGCAGTTCACAGGTTGCAAACTGAGCAGATAACCAGCACCTTCACGGGTTGACTAGCAAAGCGCAAAGAAGTTCTCATTAGAAATATGAAGTGGGTTATAAAGAATTCGAAACAGGGGTGTGTTTGTGAATGAATGACGTGTATATGTCATGGCATTATGCGGTTTGCAGGGGGGCGTCCAGCGTGAGGGGGGATGCTTGGCAGGAGACACGGGGTCTGGAGGTAGACATGGGAACAACAACCCATGCTCTATAGACCACTTTGAAGTGTACATGGTCTTTGGCACCTCTTGGCCTTTATCGCTCCCTGACAGCTCCACTTGCCAGCGCAAGTACCCCGGTGCGAACTGCCTTTGATAGGGCGGGGGGTGGATTGGGGCGGTGGTCGTGCAGACAAGACACAGGAAGACTCATGAATGGAGACACACTTATGTGGATTGAAGGTGGGCGGCCAGCGTGAGGGAGGATGCTTGGCAGGAGACACGGGTCTGGAGTTAGACATGGGAACAACAACCCATGCTCTATAGACCACTTTGAAGTGTACATGGTCTTTGGCACCTCTTGGCCTTTATCGCTCCCTGACAGCTCCACTTTCCAGCGCAAGTACCCCGGTGCGAACTGCCTTTGATAGGGCGGGGGGTGGATTGGGGCGGTGGTCGTGCAGACAAGACACAGGAAGACTCGTGAATGGAGACACACTTATGTGGATTGAAGGTGGGCGGCCAGCGTGAGGGAGGATGCTGGCCGGAGACATGTGGTGTGACAAGACAAGGCACAGGAAGACTATTCAATGGAGACACACTAGATTCATTTAAAAAAGCAAAACAACCATTGTTAAAATATATGTTGGGTTTTATTTTAGATCTTAATTTCAATTGAACATAAATAATAAACATTACACATTGTAAAGTTCCGGTTGCAGCACATCCAGGGAAAATCCGCGGTATTGTCCACTGTCGCTGGGGAAATGTTGTCTAATGGCAAGTACCGCACAGGCAGGTATTACTCTCCGAACGCGGTGTCCGAGCCTCCCGTGAAGCCACCAAGTGAAGCAACGATAGGCCACCAGCCTGTACCACCTGTGAAAAAGAAAGATGCAAACTGTATTAAAGTGACAAAACTTTATTATCAATGTCGATTCAGGTAAAAAATGTCATTCTGCTTTGAAAAAAATTCTATCTAGAAAATGCACAATATGGAACCAATTTACATGCGTTCGAATGATATGTAGATGTAATTTTATATGTGGGAGACGACCATGAAATAGTAGTGGCATCACTGACATCACAACCAGAGTATACTTACTCGTTACTCGGATTACGCGGACGAACAGTGCCGCGAAGTTCGTGCATAAGCACCATCATCATCCTCAACACGGTCCGTGAGAGGCAGGCTTCCCTGAACTCTGGCAGCTCGGTGATGCATTGCAGACTTGGCTCGCCTTCCGAAATGTAGGCCAAGCACCCAGAATTTTCACGGCAGCAGCAGTTCTCCTCCTCAGTTGGCATTAGCTCGCACCGATTGCACGTGCACCAGGTGGAGACACCGTCCATGCGACATGGTCCAGGCTCTTCATCCGTTGACTTGTCCTCCCAACTGCCGTCCGAATCCCCATCGTTTTCGCGTGCTTGCCTTTCCAGTAGTTCCTCCTCGGTGTACTCGGGCTCGTACATATACGGCATTATTGTAGCCATTGTGTGGTAAAGAAAGTAAAATAATTTACAGAGATGGTACAGGTGTTCACAAGGCCTAGAAGCGGCGAAGGTAGCTGACCAGAGCACAGAAACGAGTCACAGAATACTCAAAGTAACACAGAGAGAGGAATGGAATCGAAAATCTGCTGCTGTGTGTTGTGAAACGGTGTGTTTATACTTATTGAGGAAAGAGGCGTCCTGCCATTTCCATGGCGACACTTCATTAGCTGAGGCGCAGCGATTGTTGACACGAAACGTGCTTTGGCGTTGGGAAATGGGCGGTACGCGTCTGCTGATGTCAGGCTCAGGGGCGGGGGATTTGATTTAGTGCCGCAAACGCAGGTGAGCCAGGTCGATGGGGGGAAATGATAGGATTATCACAAAATGGCGGCTGATTTCGAGTGCGTTAATGGACGAAAAGTCGGGTAAGGTCCATAGGAAAGTTTTCTACGATCTACCGATTTATGCTTAAAAACACATGGCCGAACCGTAGGGAAAATAAAAAAAAAGTCCCGGAACTATCCTTTAAATTTACCCCCATAACAACACTTGATATGTTTGTTTTAACCTTGATGCTAATTAAAAATACCATACTACAGTAAGAAAATGAATCCAGTCTGGCTGCAGCAATGTAGGCTAGCCTAGCCACATAACAACACATGCCATGTTTGATTTAACCTTGATGCACAGTAAAAATGTTATTCATAGTAAGAAAACATAACCAGACTGGCTGCAGCAACATAAGCCAGTCTACCCACATCACAACACTTATCATGTTTTCTTTAATCTTAATGCCTGGCTAAAACATGCCATGTCACAGTAAGAAAACACAACCAGTCTGTCTGCAGCAATATAGGCCAATCTTCCACGTAACAACACATGCTATGTTTGCTTTTACACCAATGCCCAGCAAAGAAAGAAATGCCTTGGCAGAGTCAGAAAAGGTAACTAGACAAGCTGCTGCAATGCATGCCAGTCTAGTCACACAAAAACATGTATCCAGTGCATTAAGTGGCACTACAAAATGAGCCAGGGCTCATCAAGGGGGCGTAGCCTAACGGCGGGGGTCCTGCTGGCCCGTTAGGCCACGCCCCCTGACAAGCCCCGGCTCAATGGGCTACTGGCACCCCTGCCAGGCAGCCTTTTGCAGAGATCAGCACCCTCTCCTCGGGAGGGATAGGGTGCTGATCTCTGCATTTATATTCTATAGGCTTTCCTGGCAGGGGACAGTGCCTCGCCTATTCAGCCTTAATGGTAGCGCTGGCCCTCGCAAGCTGGGGAGGGGCAGCGTCACCATTAAGGCTGAAAGGGTGAGGCCACTGGAAGCAGAGGCCTTTTTCCTAAATACTGAAACTCCTGTGAATGCGCGTGAGCTTCAGTATTTAGAAAGCCAGGCCTCTGCTTCCAGCGGCCTCATGTTTTCTCCATAATGGTGGCGCCGGCCCACAGACATCTCTTGCTTAAAGGGATGCCTTGAGGTGCGGCGCCACCATTATGGCTGAAAGGCATTTTTTTCTGAAGCCTGAAGCTCTCGCACACGAGCGAGAGCTTCAGGCGTTAGAAAAAAAGCTTTTTCGGGTAATAACAGCGGCTGCCAGGGGAGATTAGTGGCCCCCGACAGGGCCCCGCTCAAAACGAGATTTTGGAGCCCCGGCCCACTTGAAGCCCTGCATGTATCATATTTGCTTTAACCTTGATGCCTGATAAGAAATGCCATGCTAGAGTCAGAAAACATAACCAGACTGACTGCAGCAGTGCAGACCAGTTTAGTCACATAACAACACTTATCATGTTTGCTTTAACCTTGATTCACAGTAAAAAATGCAATGCCATAGTCTGAAAATGTAACCAGACAGGCTGCATCGATACACACATAACAACACTTACCATGCCTTCTTTATTTTAATGGGCTACAAAAATGACCCCAGCACCACCCAAAATCAGAAGTCCTCTCCCCAGCATGCTTGAGCCATTCAACATTCTGTCGCAAGTCAGACACATCAGACGGATGAGAAGTCATGTTTGCAGCTGGTCACTTTAATTACAGGAAATAAGTCCTGTCCTGACCGTACTTGTAAGGATGTGGTTTTTCCCTATTGTACAAAAAAAAAATGAACGAAAGAAAACCTGTGCTCATCAGAAGGTCTTACAATCAATTCATTCCTCTGTCCGAAACCCTAATATATCTATAGTCTGTCCCTAGCACTATTACAGATACAACCCTAAACTTACCCTGAAAATCACCTCTCCCTTAAGTTGGGGACATGGCATCTGGTTTTTGACTGAATGTTCTTATCTCTTGTCCCAGGCAATATGACTGACTGTACATTTCACAATTCGTGGTTCCTTGGTGTTCTGTGCTTCCTGCACTGGGCCACTGTGCTTGTTGCTGTCAGGTTTCTTCTGAGGAAGCAGTCAAGGCACCGCTACTCAGTACTGCATAGGTGTGACTACCCTCTGCGTGCTATTCAGTGTCTCTGGCCTGCATGCTGGCTGCTTGCTGCTGCCTCCTAGCTCCCTCAGAAGGGCTTTTGCTCTGGCAGCTAACTCCAGAGTATCCGCTCCTCCTTCAATATCAGCAGTGCAGTAACTTTGCTGAAAATGTTGGGGGGGGGCATGACATCTGATGAAAAGGTGCCCCAGCCAAATGAATGGGGACAACATGGTGTGCCTTGAAAGTTGGGTGGGGGGACAAACACCCCCGCCCCCCCTAAAATTACGCCCAAGAATATCAGTGTCACCAGTCCTTTATATCCCCCTCCCTAAGAAGAGTGGACCATCATTGCTTCTGGTAATTCATAAGAAGATGTTATCATCACATTGTCAGAAACCATATCCGCCATTATAAAAGGGCCACACACAGTATCCACATTTGTAACACCCATATAACCAGCAAACAATGGGGACTCTGTGTTAAAGGGAGGTTGATTACATTTCCTGCTTGGTGATCCCTTATCCCCCAGAGGAGTAGGGGTCAGCGGCAGTGGGCTTCCGCTTTCCTGTACCTTGGAGGATATAAGTGTAGTGGGCTCTCCTCCCTAGTCACAAAGGGGAAAGCTCCCCCTTGCAGAGAAGGGACATATTCCCTGTATTCGCCACATACCCATTCCGTTGGTTTGGGGCTCCCCTCCAGCCAACCCAGTGGGAAGCGATTGTGAAAGTCAACCTTTTCTTTTTTTTGTTTCCCTTCCAGGGGTGAAGCAAAAAGTTTGTAAATCTAAGAACCACCACAATAATCTCTATAATGCTGATGGCAGCTCGGCACTTCCGTGCCACGGGGACTTTTCAGAATAATGCATGGAGTATTAAAGCCCACCTTCAATGTGATACTCAGGCATGTCCTGTCTGCCTTTCTCTCCAATGCCAATCAGCATATCTTCCTCCCAACAGTACAGCCGCACACACATCAATCTAACAGAAATGTCCTTGTCTTCAGAAATAGATATTTCCACTGGCTTCTCTAAATGTGCGGGGGGCTCTTGGGTGCTCACTCATAACCTTGGTTCCCACCACACTAGTGAGCATCTGTTCAGCAAGACACCATCAATATGCAGACGACCCATTCCCTGGATTGGGACACAACTCCATAATCCAGCAGAACATCACACTATCCAGGGCCAAGAGATCCCTCAGCAAAGCCCTTACTTAGCTGCTAGGTCTGTGCCAACAGCACATTATTTCTATTCTAAATTGCACCTGCCCCCCGCACTTAAGGTAGACAGATGGCTCTGTGCCTCTTGGTAAACCCCATACCATCCATGAGCGTTGCTATCAATTCTGTATCATTCTGCTTCATTGTGTCCAATTGATGTGACTCAAGACTAAAACACCCAGAATACACTTGATCAAGAAATGGAAGCCCAGGACTGGTGCTTGGCATCCCAAGTGAAATAGGGGTCATTTCTTAATCCTACCCCTTTCACATCGCCTCACACCTTTCCAACTCAGCCAAACACTTCCTCTCCCCATGACAGCGTGAAAAGATGATAGCAACATCAAACCTAACCACAGGAAGGAGTGGTGGAAGAAAGAAGGTACTCAATGGCACTACGTGCACAGAACCCCTGATTATGATCCCATGTCACCATGACCATATGCAATTTAGCCCATCATTATCAATGCATATGCACTCCTTCTATGGCTCCTTACTCCCCTTAGAAAGTCCAGTAAACAGCTGGGCAATTATTTTGATTGTGCGGAACAAAGAAGGGGTGGGTGCTACCCGGTCTAGGGTCTTATGGGTTTCAGACTTCTGCATCCATTAATTTGAATTAACTTTTTATGAACTTAATATCCTTTCTCATGTGCTAATACTGAGGGTCAGTGTCACCATTCCCTACGGCTTTCCTGACCCCCTGCCACAGATTATAGATGCACAAATGGAACAGAAAAAGCCAGTTAAAGCCCTCTTAGGGCACACAAATCAATTAAACCAACCGATGTCTCCTCACCCAAAGATAAACAACAGATTGATGACCAACAGGGATGGGACTGGTTGGTGAAATGTATTCCAGAAGCGTTGAGAAAACAAAACTGAATTGGATTGGTGACATGAAACACTAGGTGCTTCCAACACTGGCTGGACCCAGACAGATCATTACAATTGTTGGAAGCAAATGAAATATTTACGATACAGGAAGGTTTGGTGATAGACGATCTAATCATGGATGGATATGTCATATTCCAAAATAAGGCTGGAAGAGGTCCAAGAGGTAGGCCACTCTGGGTGTTTAAGCGCGTTATAAATACGTAACTAAGACACAAAAAAAACCCCACAATTACGCAACTAAGAAAAACAAACAATTCCTGTAACAGCGCCTCGATGCCTGCGGGCTGTGTGAGCGCTTTATAAATGTTAAATAAATAAATAAAATATTCTCAGTACCATGGTTAACCTGATCCCAGCGTCAACTTGGGTTGCATAGGGAATACTTTCATGCATAAGGAACACTGTGCAGTGCCTGAAGTAGTGAGGCCAATCATACTATTTGGAAATTGATATTACTCAATTTATCTTGAAAACGTTGCCCTATGGTGATAACACGTGTTTCGACGTATCCAACGTCTTTTTCAAATCAGGGCTACATAATTCATAAATGATAAATTAATTTACAAGTCAGATATTGTAATAAGCAAGAAAGCACAAATTAAATGATCAACAAAATGAAATGAATTAGCCATTGATGTAAAACACAATAATTACGAATCATTGTACATTCAGTCAAAGTACAAAGAGAAAATAGAAAGATATTTGAGAACTAGCCCGCAAGATGGCGCGTAAATAGGAAACACTGACAATCGACATCAGAAAGAACGAGAGTACTTAAGTAACATTGGGAAACTAGGACTTTAGCCCAAAAGATGGCACCCAAAGCTAGAAACAGTAGTAGGACTGAGGTTGCCTAGAAACCAGTTTATACAACAGACAGGGTCAGGGCGGACACGCCGGAACGCGGACGGAGTACGTAAGTAACATTGGGAAACTAGGACTTTAGCCCAAAAGATAGCACCCAAAGCTAGAAACAGTAGTAGGACTGAGGTTGCCTAGAAACCAGTTTATACAACAGACAGGGTCAGGGCGGACACGCCGGAACGCGGACGGAAAGAAATAACAGAACAACCTAGGTGAGTCTAACAGCAAGAGCAGCCCCCTCAGGCACAGGATATGTAATACAGACATGCGGACCCTCGTGGTCTTTGTCCTTACCAGACATACCTTCTGTACTTGACGAAACAGTATTGTTTTAAAATCATGTCATGATTCTTATGTGAACCTCTATTCCACGCACATGAACAGGAAGGCGAGTCAACCTAACAATACAATCCCGGTCAACTAATTGTAGAACAATATAGAGATCAGCGTCGCTTCCCGTGTTTTAAATTAAAGAAGGAGACACCCCCACCATATGTTAATTTTATTAGCACCCATAGATGAAGTTGGACATGGAAATTTCAGAGACGGCTTTAAAGAGTTTCTGCATTACAACCTTTTTAAGTTACATCATGAAATGTTCATCGAACTGACTGTAGATGGGTATTTTTTCCCCCCAGGTAGCTGGGATTATCCCATGACCGCACATGAAAGCTGACCATTATATACACATTCACGGTTAACAATAGGTAAGATATTTAATCATTTCTTGTATATGATTAGAATTATTTACACCTGATTGACCCATGAATCTCACCTACCTTTGTATTAACATGTTTGTTTTTTCTTCCCTTTTTTGTGTTCTTTCTCTAATTCCCACAAACCTCCTACCCCTCTCCCCCTCCCGAACATGGCCATTTGTTCTCAAATATCTTTCTATTTTCTCTTTGTACTTTGACTGAATGTACAATGATTCGTAATTATTGTGTTTTACATCAATGGCTAATTCATTTCATTTTGTTGATCATTTAATTTGTGCTTTCTTGCTTATTACAATATCTGACTTGTAAATTAATTTATCATTTATGAATTATGTAGCCCTGATTTGAAAAAGACGTTGGATACGTCGAAACACGTGTTATCACCATAGGGCAACGTTTTCAAGATAAATTGAGTAATATCAATTTCCAATTGGAGTCATGTGATTTTTTCCATTTTAAGGATTTCATATCAATGGGCGCTGTAGCACATTTAAAGGGTAACCATTTTCATTTCTGCCTTTTACCTATGGAGTAGAGGAATCCAAGACTCCTGGGTTACCCTAGCTCCATGCGACCTTTTCAAATTGAAGTACTGCATAACCAAAAGGGCGCAGAGTTCTAAGTGAGAAGTACCTCAAACAGATTCCTCACACTATTTCAATTATACTATTTGAACAAAAAATTGACCTGGTTGATATTATCATAATGATATCTAAATTAAATTCCTCTCAAACGCCAGGACCAAATGGTTTGGCAAATCTATTCCTAAAACAGAACCCAGAACAGTGGGCAGAGATTTTGTTGGTTTTGTTTAAGAAGGTTTGTGACGATGGAGTGATCCCGGGCTCCTGGAATAGAGCTGTGTTGATCCCCATTTTCAAGAAAGGATGTAGAAAGTTGTCTATGGATGATCATCTGCTCTCACTGATGGACATTTCTGGCAAGCTTTCTGCCTCCCTACTGCTAAAAGCACTGCAAGAATGGGTTGAGGAGAAAGAAGTGCTTGGCACTTTCCAAAGAGGATTGAGTTGTGGAGTATCAACAACTCATATTATTCTGCTGCTGGATTCTCTTCTTGGTAATGCAAGCCACAGAGGGGTATAGCCATTAAATGTCCTCTAAGTGGACTTAAAATCTGCCTTTGAGTCAGTGAATCCTAAGATGTCATGGAGGAAATTGCAGACGCTGGGTATTGCTGCATGGCTGTTGGAGGCAATTGTACAGTTGCATGGATCAACTCAAGTGAATATGAAGTTGGATTGTGGGGGAAATAAGGGGGTGAGGCAGGGATGTGTGCTGGCTCCCCTACTGTTTAACATCTAAATAGCCGATCATCCGATCCAGTTGGAGGTTGTTAATTGTAGTCCACCGAAGTTGGGTGGTGAGCATGTACAGTGACTTTCCTGCACAGATGACATTGTATTATTTGATCATATGTTTGAGAGTCTGCTTAGAGCGGCTACAGAACTGGATACATTTGCAAATACCAACGAGCAGGGGCAAAAAAACGAATTGGTTTGCTATGGGAAAGGCTGGAGTGCAGCCCCCTGTTTGTAGGAAATAGAGAGATTGAAAGGGTAACATCATTCAAGTATTTGGGTGTGGAATATGGAGATGGAAAGTACACCATTCTAAATACTAATAGAAAGTAGAGGGCCATTGTACAGACATTATTGATTACGATATGTGTCATTGCAACTGCCTGGTATAGTTATCCGGATATACATGCTACACAGACAACGCTTTGTTCCTGCTATTGCCTATGGCCTAGAGGCATTAGATATGTGCTGGTTTCGATGGTTTAAGTCAATAGAATGGCGATTTTGGAAATCAGTTTTTGGTTTGGCAAGATCGATGCATATGGAAATTATTTGCCTTGAATTTGGCTTAATGTCATTAAAAGTAGTGGTATGGAAAAATAAGGGCATCATGTATATTAAGGCTATACTAGTGAATGAAATGGGCAAAGAAATGGGGAAAGACCCAAAGGAAAGAGTCTGACTCGGTGGACATAGACAGTAATGGAACTGTTTGTGAAAATGGACTGGTTCCAAGACTGGTCCCAAGAATATTTTGTACTAAAAGAGGAATTTGAACAAAAAACGAAAGACTGGAACTGGGTTGACAACGATACGCATATGAATCCTTGCGAAAATACCCGTCACATAATCTGATGCAATATAAATACTTCAAACCACAAGAATAGCTAAAGAAGTGTCTGGGTGTGCAAATACATAGATTTTACCTGTTATTAAGATTTATGGGTCGATTCATGGAATTAATGTGCGCCGAAAATTCCCGCGCAGTGGTGCCAAAACGTGCGAATCGCAGGAAAAGTGCGAAAATCGCAGTGCAAGTGCGAAAATCGCAGGAAAACCAGCGCACAGCGATTCATGGAAGTCCGTGCGCGAGAAAAACATTGGATGTGTGCTAAAAATGTCATCCAACAGCATGCGCCACGGCCACTGCGAAATCGCACATAGCGCGGCGCACATCACAAAAGTAGGCGTAACACGGGGCGTAACACTCGGAATGGGGAACAACACGTGAAAATATGGGCGTCACGGGGGAAGTACAGGAGGCAAGTGCGCGGAACGCCCACACGCTCACCTACAACCTGTATTCATGGAATCGAATAGGGCAAACCAGCGCACGGTCAAAGACGCGGACAGGGCCAAACAAGTACGCCACAAGAAAGCAGGTGGTAGCGCCCCTGCGACTGAAAAAAAATGTGCGCCAAAATGTGCGCTAACAAAAAGCACCCATATACAGCCATGATGAATGGCCCATACAGTGGCCCTCTAGGACAAATGAGGTGCAAAGGGGCACCGACAAACACGGACACCCGCTGTGTGAAAAATAGCATGTGCGCGTGTTCCTGGGTGCGCGGGAAGTTCCACACGCGATTAGCCTGGGTACGTGTACTTTGGGGTGCGCGGGAAGTTCCACACGCGATTAGCCTGGGTACGAGTACTACGGGGTGCGCGGGAAGTTCCACACGTGATTGGCCTGGGTAGGTGGGGGTGCGTGGGAAGTTCCACACGCGATTGGCCTGGGTACGTGTACTACGGGGTGCACGGGAAGTTCCACACGCGATTGGCCTGGGTAGGTGGGGGTGCGCAGGAAGTACCACACGCGATTGGCCTGGGTACGTGTACTTCGGGGTGCGCGGGAAGTTCCACACGCGATTGTCCTGGGTACGTGTATTCCGAGGTGCGCGGAAGATTCACACGCGATTTCTGCAGGGTACGTGTATTTCGGTGGTGCCGGGGAATGCTACACGTGATCTGGCAATGTGGGTCCCCCCAGGTGTTCCCTCTACACCCCTGTGGGCTCCTGCAGGCAGCCCACACCACAGGATACTACCCTGCACCCCTGCTCATGTCCCACAGGCAACCCATCCAACATGGCCATGCCCACCAGCCAACCCACATGTCACCTTGCACTACTGATCACCAACACATGTCTCCCACCACCCCCACCGCCCAGCAGTCAGGGGCACCCTCCACCAGGCCCCAACCATGTCTCCCACCACCCCCTACCCCCCAGCAGGCAGGGGCACCCTCCACCAGGCCCCCACTCATGTCTCCCACCACCCCCTACCCCCAGCAGTCAGGGGCACCCTCCACAAGGCTCCCACTCCTGTCTCCCAGCACCCCCACCCCCCAGCCACCAGGGGCAGCCTCCACCAGGCACCCACTCATGTCCCCTATTACCCCCACCCCCCAGCAGTGCAGGGGCAGCCTCCACCAGGCCCCCACTCATGTCCCCTATTACCCCCACCCCCCAGCAGTGCAGGGGCAGCCTCCACCAGGCTCCCACTCATGTCTACCACCACCCCCACCCCCCAGCCACCAGGGGCAGCCTCCACCAGGCCCCCACTCATGTCTCCACCACCCCCACCCCCCAGCAGTGCAGGGGCAGCCTCCACCAGGCCCCCACTCATGTCCACTATTACCCCCACCCCCCAGCAGTTCAGGGGCAGCCTCCACCAGGCCCCCACTCATGTCCCCTATTACCCCCACCCCCCAGCAGTGCAGGGGCAGCCTCCACCAGGCCCCCACTCATGTCTACCACCACCCCCACCCCCCAGCCACCAGGGGCAGCCTCCACCAGGCCCCCACTCATGTCTCCCACCACCCCCACCCCCAGCAGTGCAGGGGCAGCCTCCACCAGGCCCCCACCCATGTCTACCATCACCCCCACCCCCCAGCAGTGCAGGGGCAGCTTCCACCAGGCCCCTACTCATGTCCCCTATTACCCCCACCACCCAGCAGTGCAGGGGCAGCCTCCACCAGGCCCCCACTCATGTCTCCCACCACCCCACCCCCCAGCAGTGCAGGGGCAGCCTCCACCAGGCCCCCACCCATGTCTATCACCACCCCCACCCCCCAGAAGTGCAGGGGCAGCCTCCACCAGGCCCCCACTCATGTCCCCTATTACCCCCACCCCCAGCAGTGCAGGGGCAGCCTCCACCAGGCCCCCACTCATGTCTACCACCACCCCCACCCCCCAGCCACCAGGGGCAGCTTCCACCAGGCCCCCACTTATGTCCCCTATTACCCCCACCCCCCAGCAGTGCAGGGGCACCCTCCAGCAGGCCCCCACTCATGTCTCCCACCACCCCACCCCCCAGCAGTCAGGGGCACCCTCCACCAGGCCCCCACTCATGTCTCCCACCACCCCCACCCCCAGCAGTGCAGGGGCAGCCTCCACCAGGCCCCCACCCATGTCTCCCACCACCCCCACCCCCCAGCCACCAGGGGCAGCCTCCACAAGGCTCCCACTCCTGTCTCCCAGCACCCCCACCCCCCAGCCACCAGGGGCAGCCTCCACCAGGCCCCCACTCATGTCCCCTATTACCCCCACCCCCCAGCAGTGCAGGGGCAGCCTCCACCAGACCCCCACTCATGTCTCCCACCACCCCCACCCCCCAGCAGTGCAGGGGCAGCCTCCACCAGGCCCCCACTCATGTCTACCACCACCCCCACCCGCCAGCCACCAGGGGCAGCCTCCACCAGGCCCCCACTCATGTCCAACTCATGTCTCCCATCACCCCCACCCCCCAGCAGTGCAGGGGCAGCCTCCACCAGGCCCCCACTCCTGTCTCCCTGCACCCCCACCCCCCAGCAGTGCAGGGGCAGCCTCCACCAGGCCCCCACTCATGTCCAACTCATGTCTCCCACCACCCTCACCCCCCAGCCACCAGGGGCAGCCTCCACCAGGCCCCCACTCATGTCTCCCACCACCCCAACCCCCCAGCCACCAGGGGCAGTCTCCACCAGGCCCCCACTCATGTCTCCCACCACCCCCACCCCCCAGCAGTGCAGGGGCAGCCTCCACCAGGCCCCACCCATGTCTCCCACCACCCCCACCCCCCAGCCACCAGGGGCAGCCTCCACCAGGCCCCCACTCATGTCTCCCACCACCCCCACCCCCCAGCAGTGCAGGGGCCGCCTCCACCAGGCCCCCACTCATGTCTCCCACCACCCCCACCCCCCAGCCACCAGGGGCAGCCTCCACCAGACCCCCACTCATGTCTCCCACCACCCCCACCCCCCAGCAGTGCAGGGGCAGCCTCCACCAGGCCCCCACTCATGTCCCCCTGCACCCCCACGCCCCAGCCGTGCGATTTGCCTGGGTACGTATACTTCGGGGTGCGCGGGAAGTTCCACACGCGATTGTCCTGGGTACGTGTACCTCGGGGTGCGCGGGAAGTTCCACACGCGATTAGCCTGGGTACGTGTACTTCGGGGTGCGCGGGAATTCCCACACGCGATTGGCCTGGGTACGTGTACTTTGGGGTGCGCGTGAACTTCCACATGCGATTTGCCTGGGTACGTGTACTTTGGGGTGCGCGGGAAGTCCCACACGCGATTGGCCTGGGTACGTGTACTTTGCCGTGCGCGGGAAGTCCCACACGCCAGGTACGCGTGAACTTCCACACGCTATTGGGCCTGTGAGAGTGGGGTACATGTATTCCAGGGGTGGGCGGGAATATTTACCCGCGGCTGTGCCTGCGAGAGCGTGCTACGTGTATTCCTGGGCTGCGCGGGAAGATTCACACGTTCGCCTACGACGTGCCGAAAAATAAATGGTCCAATCCTGAGACACGTACGCCAGCATGAAGCAGGCGTACGTCGACCCGCGCAGCATAAAAGTGCGCGCAAACAACAAACAAAGCTCATACGCTAGGATGAATATACCATTCCTAGCAGCAGTGGCCGTGGGTTACCAAAGGAGGAGGAGGAGGATAGTGAGGGCCTGAATTTTCACTCCCAGAACCAGCCTTTTTGGGATGCCTGATGACCAGGTGTATGGGAGGTACAGGTTTCCCCCACACATAATACTGGACCTGGTCAGTGAGTGGGAGGATGACCTCACATCACCCACCCTGTGCTCCCAAGCACTCAGCCCCCTGGAGAAGGTCCTCAATGTACTGCACTTCTTGGCCACAGGATAATTTCAGCGGACAAGTGCCATAGTGGGTGGGGTGTCACAGGCCACGCAGTCACGCTGCCTACACCAGGTCTTGAACATCATCACTGCACGCCCATCAGTCCGTAGGCACATATACCTGCCCAGGACACCTGCAGAAAGGCAGGCTGCCACCCTCGATTTCTACGGTGTGGCACAATTCCCAAAAGTGCGAGGTGCCATTGACTTCACCCATGTGGCACTACGTCCCCCCAGGGAATCTGAGCACATCTATAGGAACCGCAAGCACTGGCATTCCATCAACGTGCAGGTAGTATGTAATGCTAAGGGAATCATCACCTCAGTATATGCCAACTATCCAGGGTCCACCCACGACAGCTTCATTTACCGAATGTCTACCCTAAGCCGGGACCTAGAAGCTGGGCGGCATGGCGATACATGGCTGCTTGGTGAGTATGAATGCCACTGCACATGCATGCATGTCAGATGCAGAGTTATGTCACTACCCCACTAATGATACCCATCACCTCCTCACCAGGGAACAGTACCTACCCTCTGAGCACCCACATGATGACGCCAATTCGGAACCCCATCACGCCTCCAGAGGTAAGATACAACACAGCCCATATTGCAACCCGGGGCATAGTGGAGCGCACATTCGGAGTGCTCAAGTCACGCTTTCGCTCCCTTGACCATTCTGGCGGGCAGCTGTTATATGCGCCCCCAGTAGTGTGCAGGATCATAGTGGCAGCATGTGTCCTGCACAATGTTGCAACACGCCGGGGCCTGGCCGTGGACATGGTGGTGCCCCCACATCCCCAACCACATGCACGTCCGCTGCGTATGGGGGGGGAGAGGGCACGGGGTGAGGCAGCCCGTACGCAGCTGGTGGCTAATTACTTCACATAGAAATCACACCCCAGTGGAGTGCACACAGGCCTGGCACATACCATCTGATAAGCAATGATGACTCGACCTGACAATTAAGACGAACAAAGGGACTGTCAACTGTCAGAACCATAGCAGCCTGAGATTGTTCATGTGGAAGTGTCACAATGTGTGCATCCCTACCTACACAAACACCACCAATGCAGTGTCATGAAAAGACACTTCCATGCTGCAGAAATGAATACCCACTTGCAAAATACTACATGAAAACAGTGCCATGTCACCCAACCCCTCCCCGGCATGGCCACATAACACACCATGGCATGTCATGCAATGTGAGAGGAAAGAAATTAATCCCCACAACATGCCCCAAGTGTCAGCAGCTACAGTGCCCCTAATGGAAACATGTCCACACATGAAATGCTCACAGTAATGCAGGACCTACAACCCACATTACCAAATACTTACCAAGAATACCAATCACCTACACAACCTCCAACCTACCTTAAACATGACATTACAGACTTAAAAATTAGCTAGCCTCACCACCTGATGATGACAGCCCTCCGAACACTTCCAAGTATACAGTGTTAGCGCCACGCAAGAGTGTAGGTGCACTGCTTACAACATGGACTCCAGTTCCAAGGTGGACCGCATTGTGAAGACATGAGGAATGGACCTGCAAATATGGAGGATGAGATGGATGCAGAGGCACATATCAATACACCACGCAGTGTACAATACAACAACAATATGCACTATGAATGTATACACAGTATTGACTACAGACTGCCCACACAGCTCATGGGAGTCCAATGTCACCATGTACGTCAATGTCACTTGGGCACACCCTTTGCAAGTCCATGGAAACGGGAAGCAGGAGGGGTGTGTGTGACAAAAACCCAAGCATCTGAACCAAATCCATGACAAGCCTGCATGTGCCCAGCCACAATGCAGCGTATGCCCACGGGAGCCACACAAGGCAACACACTGTCCCAAAAAAAACAAAAAAATAAAAATAAAAAAAATCAAAAATGGCCATTAATGGGCCTGGGGGGGGTGGGGGTTGGGGAGGCCACCCAGGAGGTCCGAGGACAGGGTGCACACCAAAACCCACCTGTGTGGATCTTGCGAAAAAAAAAACACCTCCATGGGCTCATGGCCTACACGGCTACCCTATTGTGGGAGTATCACTGCTGTCGCTATCCTCACCCTCTGCAGCTGCATCAGGAGGTGGTGGCACTATGGGAGGCAGCCCACGCAAAGCCCTAGTCTGTTCCTCCATGGCTGCAAGCATGCGGGTGTGGTAGGTCTCGTTCTGGAGGATAAGTGTGCGGAGGTCCCCATGCAACAACTCACGGGATGCCCGGACCTCCGCTCTAGTTGCCTGCATCTCAGCTGAGAGCGTACGGGTGAGACGCTCCAGCTGCTGTTCTGTCCTTCGGTTTGTTGAAGCCTCAAGCTCAACAAGAGTCGTCCTGAGGTGAAGGAGTTCCAGCCTCAGGGCTTCCCTGTGGCCCTGGGACTCTATGGAGATGGCTTCCTGCAGAGTCGCCAGTGCCGCCCGCCTGTCCCTGTCGGACGCCAACATGTCCTCCCTGTGTGACTGGCAGATGGAGTCGGTTGCCTGCTGTAGTCGCTCCATCAGCCTTTCGGGGGGGACAATGGAAGTGGCCACCCTATCCATGGCCTGAGCCATCATCTCTGATGATGTTGCCTGTTGGGTTGCCATACCGTAAATGGATTGCTCCCATGCGGTATTGCCAGGTGGCGTACGGCCACCACGTCGGCGGGCACCACACCTGTCTGGGGCAAGGCGAACTGCGCCTTGCTGTGCGGGCACTGCCTGAGGCTGCAGGACTGCATTCCCCCTCTGATCTGCTGGCCCAGGAACAGGATCAGATGTCGCGGAGTGTGACCCTGCATCCGTAACCACCAAAGGCGTACCTGCCAACACTGACATCCCCATTGAGGGTTCTAACCCTGGTGCAGGTGGGTCGGACAGAACAGAATCCCTCCCAGGAACACTCACCTGCGATGGCACGTAGGTCTCATCATCCGAATCAACACCTGAGTAGAGCTCGGGGGAGGTGCAGCCAGAGACACTCCTTGAGAGCACGACCTGCATCAGTTGTGGGTTCTCACCCACCACCACACCACGTCCCTCACTGGTGGTCGGTCGGCCCTCAGACCCCTCCTGGGTCTGCACCATCTCCGCAACCCCAGCAGTATCAAGTGCGTCTTCCCCTGCAAAGACATAAAAGAAAACAAATGGAAACAGGCATTAGCACGGTTTATAGTCATAATTTCGAAAACATAATTTCAAATTACAAAAATGTCGAATTCAAAAATGTCGAATTCAAAAATGTCGAAAACACATACATATAATAGAAAAAGTCATTAATTCGAAAATAAAATGTCGAAAAAAAATCGAAAAACCAATGTTAAAATAACTATGTAAAATGTCACAAATACTAACGTTTTTTCATGGGGGGGTCCCCCCCAAGCCCCCCATCCCAAACCCCTACCCCAACCCCCCCTCCTCCCCCTCCCCCCCAACACCCCTCATGGATATACCTTTAATTTTTTAAAAAAAATATTTAATAAAACATTAATTAAATAATTAATTATTAAAAAACCCCATCCCAAACCCCTACCCCAACCCCCCCCCTCCTCCCCATCCCCCCACCCACCATGGATATACCTTTAATTATTTAAAAAAATTTGGTTTAATAAACTATTATTAATTAATTATTTATTTAAATATTAATTCGAAAAAAAATTCAACATTTTTGTAATTCGACATTTTTATTTTCGAATAAATATTTTCGACATTTTGACTTTCGAAAATATTGTATTCGAAAATATGACTGGACACCCATTAGCACTATGGCACACAATTAGGGCTGAGAGGCTACAGAAACAGTACTTGATTGACACATGTCCCACATGACTAAAACACCCTCATGCATGCACCACCACTGCGTGTGATGGGGAGGCAGATGGCACACATTGATGACACCAAGATGGAAGATGAACACATTTGCTGCATGCTGCCTAGCAGTTGCATCACACATTGGCCAGTGATTGGCAGGTCAAATACACATGCCATCACACAGATGGCATGTACCCTAGCCATGAAGTGAAGAGGGAGAGGAGGTCACCAATTGTTCATTCAGTCCAGTTTGTTCATATAATTGATTATTTTCATTGTAATGGTTCAAATGTTTAACCTGCAGCTGCCAGTCAAAAATGGTCCTATAGCACAGGGACATGTCCAAACTAATCATGTCCACGAAACTGAGCCAGTCCACTGTACCATAGCCATGTCAGACATGTGACAATAGGACTGAGAAATCCCGAGTAAAAGTGGTGGTATGCAAACAATCTGCCTGAATAAACAGAGGTAAATAAGCAACAGTGTTGTGGCAAGATGACACTCCAAGGGCAACTGGCGTGGTGTTGGGCTGGATGTCTAATGTTGGCCGAAGGGATGCTGCTATACCCAAATGCTGTTGCCAAGAATGTATAGGAAGAGGCACATGGGTGAGCCGAACCACTCAGGCACACACACCCTCCCCTGGCACCCAAACAGAAGCCCTCCCACACACACCATGCACATGGATGACACACACATGCATGTGCACTCACCGGACAATGCCTCGTAATCTGCCACTTCTCCCACGCCTTGGATCTGTTCCTCCGTGACGTAGGTCCCAGCAACCTGCTCATGTGGAGTGAGTTCTATGTCGTCTGCTGGAGACCCACCTCCAGTCACTAGAGTTGCGGCATGACTTGAGGCCAGCTTATTCTTTGCCCTGCGCTTCAGGTCATTCCAGCGCTTGTAGCATTCATTAGCTGTGCGCCTCACGATTCCAAGGGCACTTATGATGTCCGCAATGGTCTGCCAGTGTGCCTGACATTGTGCAGGTGTGGTCTTGGATCCTGCAACAATCACCATTTCGCGGTCATGTGCAGACACATACTCTACAAGTGCATTCAGTTCGGCCTCATTGAAGCTGGGCTTCCTTGACGGGCCGGACTGTGTAGCCGTGTCTGGGGCATCAGCCTCTACTGGACGAGCACTCTTCCTCTTCCGCTTGGAAGGTGGTGGGGATCCGGAGTGTCCTGCGCCGCTCTGGACACTAGGGGCAGGAGCGTGGGATTGCACACTCAGCATGGGAGTTGGTGCAGGCATTATCTCAAGTGTGATGGTGTCAGGGGGAATGTCAGCATGATGGACTTGGACCGACACTGTCCTGGATGGGTGTGTGAGAGGTGGGGTGGATGGAGCCGCAGCTGCCCCTGCAGCCTCCCCAGCCTGCCTACACGGGGCAGCAAATGACCTAGCTGCCCCTGATCCACGTGGCCTGATGACACCAACGTTCACCGGCGCACGTGGCCTAGACCTGCTGACCTGGAAGTCAGCCATGGAGTCACCCTGTGCCAGGTCTGGTTCCACAGTGGGCTGGTCCAACAAGGGCTGAGCATGGATGGTGTCAGCCACAGTAACCTCAACCAGGGGGGGGGGCATGGGTGTCCCTGACTGCTCCTCCACACATGGGGGGCTAGGGGCACCCTGCAAGTCACGGCCACGTCCCCTACCGGATCCACCACGGCCACCACTTGGGGCTCGGCCACCTTTGCCACCCTTATGGCTTGTTCACCTCCCAGACATGGCACTGATGTTATTGTGCGTATGGGAGTTGATGTGAACTATTGTCCTGGGCAATTGGGGGTCAAAGGGGTTGGGTACCAGATGGTAATCGTACCCTAGTGCTCTAGCAAGGCTGTATGTCACCCCTGGGGAAAGATGACAGGTCATGCAACGCACAGGCACCCCAAAAAGTATGGTGCACGCAACCCCTCCTAGACCACGTGCGTGGAAAAATAAACCTGCACTACGCTGTGGCACCCAGGAACACAAGAATGAACGTATGCGTGTCACACGCAGCCTAGAATGACCTCTGAAGGGGTACGTGACACACGGGGAAAGCACAGATGTTAAATACGTAAAAAAGAGTAAAAGAGAAAAAGCTGTCAGAGGTAACAGGGAGTACGAACTGGAAACGCCGTGAAGTAAATCGCGTGTGAACCGACAAGAAGTACAGATTTCACCCACTCGCTCTCCACGAAAAGCACGTACAAGGAAATGGCGTTCTACACGTACCTTTTATACACACGTCACAGACGCGCATACGCGATGAAGCCATTTCCACCAATTACGCGCTTTGACACTCGGACGTGTATCTCTTCATTTTTACACGCGGCTTTCTCTACGGCCATGCGCGTGATGTCACAGCTGCGCATGGTGGCCTTTGGGCCAATGAAATCGCATATGCGAGCACACGTGGTAAAACTGCACGTCCGAGTGTCATCGCGTGTAATCGGAGGGAAGTGAGCGTACACGCGATTGGCCTGGGTACGTGTATTTCTGGGGTGCGCAGGAAGTTCCACACGCGATTGGTGGAAATCCACGTGTGCTCTGTCATCACGTGTAATGAGGGAAACACCCGCGCGCCTCACGTCACAGACGCGCTCACGCGCTAAGGGCCTTTGGTCCAATGAAATCGCATATGCGTGCTGACGTGCATATGCGCTAAGGGCCTTTCCTCGATTTACATGCAGACGTGCAGGATTTTCACGTGCCAAATCACTCCGTATCAAGCTGGCCACGCGTAAGCACACTGAAGACCACGCTCCTGCCCAAAAGGCCGAATTACTGCCCCCCAGAGCCCCGAGCAGCCTCCCACGAGCCATCTGCTGCTGCCTCCCTGCCTGCCTGCTGCCACCGTGCCCTGCCATTTGGTGCCTGCACATCAGCCATCTGCAGGGGTCCATTTGCTGTGTCCACCCCTGCTGGAACAGAAGACTCCCGACTGGGATACCATCGCTCCACAGCCCAGCCCCAGGACCCAGTTGCCCACCCACTCCTGCCTCTGGGGTTGCCATGTCGGGCACTGCAACATCTGGCACCACTGGCAACCCCCAGCCAGAGAGGCAGAGGGGCACCAGCTTCACTGCCACCGAAGTTGGTGTCCTGGTGGAGCAAGTCCTGGGGCAGTATGATGCCCTCTTCGGAAGTAAGCGTGCCAACAAGGAAGGACGGACTCGGATCTGGACGGACATCGTGACTGCCATCAACGCGGAGGGGGTGGAAGTCCGCGACTACCAACATGTCAAGAAGCGCTGGGATGACTGCAGGTCCAGGACCCTCTTGAAGGCCCGGCGCCTCGTGGAGGGGATCCGGGGCCGCATGAGTACCATCCAGATGAGGGTCCTGGAACGTGTAGGCCCAGCGCTCCACGCCCAGATCCTTGAGAGGCAGACCCGTCTGGAGTTGAGCGGTAAGTGGCCAAGCATTGCTGTGTGAGACAGGGCATGTCGCAGTGTGCTGGTTGTCTGATACTTGCCTGTATGTGTGACATAGGCCATGTATGCATGTGTGTGTGCAGGGACGTCATGCATGTGAGACCAGTAATGTGTGAACCACACGGTTGGTGCATGTGTTCAAATGCAACATGGGTTGCCCTATGCGGAATGGCCACATGAAAGCATGCCAGTCTCTGCTCCTGGACATGGGTGAGGGATGGGTGCTGATGCCATGTACATGTATGCTGTCCATGTCTGTGTGTCTGACCTGCGTGTCTGTGACTTGTGAATGCCAGGGATGCATGACACATGTCTGTCGCAATGTTCAGGTTCACTGATGCAGCCTAGTCATCCTTGTATCCACTGTGTCTGTGGTGTACGAGGCCAGATGGATGAAACTAGAGTGAAGTGTGTGCATGTGATAGGCATGGCACATGATGCATGTGAGTTCCAAAACAACAGTGTATGTTTCAAGAATCACTTGGACATGTATGCTAATGTCCATAGCATGCGCCATGCCTGTTACCGCATGTGTTTTACCTGCACTGAGCCATGTGTTGTGGAGGGACATGATGGAAGTGATCTTTGACAGTGCCACTCATCTGCTATTGCTTCCTTTCTAGGGGACCATTGTACAGTACCCTGATGCTTGTGTTCTATGTCTCCCTCTACACAGCGCCACGTGAAGAAGAGGGCAGAGACGGCTCTGTGGAGCAAAGCGGCGGGGATGCCCCCACGGCTGCAGCGGAAGGGGTGGGTGAGCCCCCACAGGGGCTTGCAACGGCGGAAGACGGGGTGGAGCCATCCAGGTTGGTGGTTTCCACAGAGGAGGAGGAGGCCGCTACTGAGGCGCACATGGGGCCTGGTGGGGGCATCTCTGCTGGTGCAAGTGTTGCAGTCCAGGGGCAGGGGCAGGAGGCAGCACAGGTCACCATGGAGGGGCCTGTGCATGTCACTGTCCCTGACACTGTGACTGCACCACCATGCACCAGCAGGGATGCCCCATCCCAGGCCCGTCCGCAGGTAGGGGGGATGTCCATGTCATCTGACTCCCCTCCACCTGTGGACGAGGGGACCCCTGGCCGTATGGAGAAGGTCCTGATTGGTGTCGCGTTGCGCACAGGTGCAATTCGTGATGAGGTGCGTGCTTTCCGGGAGGAGCATGCACGTCATCACGGAGAGCACCGTGCCGACGTGGCCCAGTTGGGAACGGCCATGGTCGGGGGTTTCCTACATGTGTCGGCCAATCTGGCGACCCTCTCCTCCTCTGTGGAGACTATGCACCAGTCGTTCTCCATGCCGTCTTCCGGCCCAGATGCCACCAGGGCCCCCTGTGTACCTGCCCCGACCAATGCAGCCGGCTCGGTGGGGATCCCATCCCTGCCACAGTCGGAAGTCGGAGGTCCAGCAGGGGTGGACACACCAGCAACTGGACCCCAGCAGATGGAGGATGTGACGGCATCATCGGGCAGGGCACATGCACGACGGCGTTGGTGGATACCATCAGCCTGGATGCCGTCGTGCTGGCACAGGCAGTTGCGTCGGAGGCAGCGGCAGGCTCGACGTGGGAGGCATCATGGCTCGGGGCTATCAACATCAGGGGTGCAGGCATCGGCCGGAGGGCAGGTGAACCCTGGAATGGGAGTGGCTTCCGTGTGGGAGCGGTTGGGCCAGCAGATAGGTGCGGAGCGGCAGCGGGCAGAGGAGGAACGGCTCACAATGGTCAGGGCAGAGAACTCCATGCGGAGGGCGCTGAGGCGGGCTGAGTGCCTCGAGGGTCTTGGCAGGGAGTTGGAGCTGGACACTGCTTTATCCCTGCGAGACCTCGGGGCCAGGGAACATGCCCGCCTCCAAGCCATTGAACAGGAGTTCGATGATGCCCTGGCCCATGACGACATCCAGTGAGCCGTTGGACTAGCCCGCTGCCCATGTAAATATTTATGTAGTTATTGTTAGGTTTCCTTTGTTTTTGCATTTTCTTTGGACCTTTTGGACAATGGGCCACATTTTTGTATATAGTTATTTTTTATTAGGTAGTGTTGTTAGATAGGTTTCATTTCTTTTGTTGGGATCATGGACCCTGGCTTGTTCACCTGTACATAGTTCACTGTTGGATTTTCTTTTCTTTTTACAATTTACCCATGGAGCAATGGATTTCAATTATAATTTCCCATTTGATTTTCTTTTCTGGACTGTGACTTTGGACGCCATTCCTTTGGATTCTGATTTTTGGTTTTGCATTTTTTCATGGACATGCTTCTTTTTGCTTTTTTTACATTCCATTTCTGTTAGTTTATTTTTGATTCAATTCATGTTTTCTTTAATACATATTTTTTTTATCAAACTTCAATGTGTAGTATCATCTCATTGGTTTCATGCATATCATGATATGGGTTTTGAGATTTACTGACACCCATTGGGTGTATGTGAGGGACATGTGTTCGTTTCCAAACTTGCAATTGCTGTTCTATCATGTTATTGCCATTTCTGAGTGGGTGGATGCAATACTCGGGTGGGTGTTTTGCATTTGGAGGCTGACCATAGGGACCGGGGATATAGATTGTGATGACATGTTGGCTGGGGAACATGAGTTGGACATGAGTGGGGGCCTGCTGGCAGGTGCCCCACAGTGCTGCGGGGTGGGGGTGCAGGGGAACATGAGTTGGACATGAGTGGGGGCCTGCTGGCAGATGCTCCACAGTGCTGGGGGGTGGGGGTGCAGGGAACATGAGTTGGACATGAGTGGGGGCCTGCTGGCAGGTGCCCCACAGTGCTGGGGGGTGGGGGTGCAGGGGAACATGAGTTGGACATGAGTGGGGGCCTGCTGGCAGGTGCCCCACAGTGCTGGGGGTGGGGGTGCAGGGGAACATGAGTTGGACATGAGTGGGGGCCTGGTGGAGGGTGCCCCTGGTGGCTGGGGGGTGGGGGTGGTGGGAGACATGAGTGGGGGCCTGGTGGAGGCTGCCCCTGGTGGCTGGGAGGTGGGGGTGGTGGGAGACATGAGTGGGGGCCTGGTGGAGGCTGCCCCTGGTGGCTGGGAGGTGAGGGTGGTGGGAGACATGAGTTGGACATGAGTGGGGGCCTGGTGGAGGCTGCCCCTGGTGGCTGGGGGGTGGGGGTGGTGGTAGACATGAGTGGGGGCCTGGTGGAGGCTGCCCCTGCACTGCTGGGGGGTAGGGGGTGCAGGGAGACATGAGTGGGGGCCTGGTGGAGGCTGCCCCTGGTGGCTGGGGGGTGGGGGTGGTGGGAGACATGAGTGGGGGCCTGGTGGAGGCTGCCCCTGCACTGCTGGGGGATGGGGGTGCAGGGAGACAGGAGTGGAGGCCTGGTGGAGGCTGCCCCTGCACTGCGGGGGGGTGGGGGTGATGGGAGACATGAGTTGGACATGAGTGGGGGCCTGGTGGAGGCTGCCCCTGGTGGCTGGGGGGTGGGGGTGGTGGTAGACATGAGTGGGGGCCTGGTGGAGGCTGCCCCTGCACTGCTGGGGGGTAGGGGGTGCAGGGAGACATGAGTGGGGGCCTGGTGGAGGCTGCCCCTGGTGGCTGGGGGGTGGGGGTGGTGGGAGACATGAGTGGGGGCCTGGTGGAGGCTGCCCCTGCACTGCTGGGGGATGGGGGTGCAGGGAGACAGGAGTGGAGGCCTGGTGGAGGCTGCCCCTGCACTGCGGGGGGGTGGGGGTGATGGGAGACATGAGTTGGACATGAGTGGGGGCCTGGTGGAGGCTGCCCCTGGTGGCTGGGGGGTGGGGGTGGTGGTAGACATGAGTGGGGGCCTGGTGGAGGCTGCCCCTGCACTGCTGGGGGGTGGGGGGTGCAGGGAGACATGAGTGGGGGCCTGGTGGAGGCTGCCCCTGGTGGCTGGGGGGTGGGGGTGGTGGGAGACATGAATGGGGGCCTGGTGGAGGCTGCCCCTGCACTGCTGGGGGGTAGGGGGTGCAGGGAGACATGAGTGGTGGCCTGGTGGAGGCTGCCCCTGGTGGCTGGTCGGTGGGGGATGTGGGAGACATGAGCGGGGGCCTGGTGGAGGCTGCCCCTGGTGGCTGGGGGGTGGGGGTGGTGGGAGACATGAGTGGGGGCCTGGTGGAGGCTGCCCCTGGTGGCTGGGGGGTGAGGGTGGTGGGAGACATGAGTTGGACATGAGTGGGGGCCTGGTGGAGGCTGCCCCTGGTGGCTGGGGGATGAGGGTGGTGGTAGACATGAGTGGGGGCCTGGTGGAGGCTGCCCCTGCACTGCTGGGGGGTGGGGGTGCAGGGAGACAGGAGTGGGGGCCTGGTGGAGGCTGCCCCTGCACTGCTGGGGGGTGGGGGTGATGGGAGACATGAGTTGGACATGAGTGGGGGCCTGGTGGAGGCTGCCCCTGGTGGCTGGGGGGTGGGGGTGGTGATAGACATGAGTGGGGGCCTGGTGGAGGCTGCCCCTGCACTGCTGGGGGGGTAGGGGCTGCAGGGAGACATGAGTGGGGGCCTGGTGGAGGCTGCCCCTGGTGGCTGGGGGGTGGGGGTGCATGGGGACATGAGTGGGGGCCTGGTGGAGGCTGCCCCTGCACTGCTGGGGGTGGGGGTAATAGGGGACATGAGTGGGGGCCTGGTGGAGGCTGCCCCTGGTGGTTGGGGGGTGGGGGTGCTGGGAGACAGGAGTGGGAGCCTGGTGGAGGGTGCCCCTGACTGCTGGGGGGTAGGGGGTGGTGGGAGACATGAGTGGGGGCCTGGTGGAGGGTGCCCCTGACCGCTGGGGGGTAGGGGGTGGTGGGAGACATGAGTGGGGGCCTGGTCGAGGGTGCCCCTGACTGCTGGGGGGTGGGGGTGATGGGAGACATGAGTTGGATATGAGTGGGGGCCTGGTGGAGGCTTTCCCTGGTGGCTGAGGGGTTGGGGTGGTGGTAGACATGAGTGGGGGCCTGGTGGAGGCTGCCCCTGCGCTGCTGGGGGGTGGGGGTAATAGGGGACATGAGTGGGGGCCTGGTGGAGGCTGCCCCTGGTGGCTGGGGGTGGGGGTGGTGGGAGACAGGAGTGGGAGCCTGGTGGAGGGTGCTCCTGATGCTGGGGGGTAGGGGGTGCAGGGAGACATGAGTGGGGGCCTGGTGGAGGCTGCCCCTGCACTGCTGGGGGGTGGGGGTGATGGGAGACATGAGTTGGACATGAGTGGGGGCCTGGTGGAGGCTGCCCCTGGTGGCTGGGGGGTGGGGGTGGTGATAGACATGAGTGGGGGCCTGGTGGAGGCTGCCCCTGCACTGCTGGGGGGGTAGGGGCTGCAGGGAGACATGAGTGGGGGCCTGGTGGAGGCTGCCCCTGGTGGCTGGGGGGTGGGGGTGCATGGGGACATGAGTGGGGGCCTGGTGGAGGCTGCCCCTGCACTGCTGGGGGTGGGGGTAATAGGGGACATGAGTGGGGGCCTGGTGGAGGCTGCCCCTGGTGGTTGGGGGGTGGGGGTGCTGGGAGACAGGAGTGGGAGCCTGGTGGAGGGTGCCCCTGACTGCTGGGGGGTAGGGGGTGGTGGGAGACATGAGTGGGGGCCTGGTGGAGGGTGCCCCTGACCGCTGGGGGGTAGGGGGTGGTGGGAGACATGAGTGGGGGCCTGGTCGAGGGTGCCCCTGACTGCTGGGGGGTGGGGGTGATGGGAGACATGAGTTGGATATGAGTGGGGGCCTGGTGGAGGCTGCCCCTGCACTGCTGGGGGGTAGGGGGTGCAGGGAGACATGAGTGGGGGCCTGGTGGAGGCTGCCCCTGGTGGCTGGGGGGTGGGGGTGGTGGGAGACATGAGTGGGGGCCTGGTGGAGGCTGCCCCTGGTGGCTGGGGGGTGGGGGTGGTGGGAGACATGAGTGGGGGCCTGGTGGAGGCTGCCCCTGCACTGCTGGGGGGTGGGGGTAATAGGGGACATGAGTGGGGGACTGGTGGAGGCTGCCCCTGGTGGCTGGGGGGTGGGGGTGCTGGGAGACAGGAGTGGGAGCCTGGTGGAGGGTGCCCCTGACTGCTGGGGGGTAGGGGGTGCAGGGAGACAGGAGTGGCGGCCTGGTGGAGGGTGCCCCTGACTGCTGGGGGGTAGGGGGTGGTGGGAGACATGAGTGGGGGTCTGGTGGAGGCTGCCCCTGCACTGCTGGGGCGTGGGGGTAATAGGGGACATGAGTGGGGGCCTGGTGGAGGCTGCCCCTGCACTGCTGGGGGGTGGGGGTAATAGGGGACATGAGTGGGGGCCTGGTGGAGGCTGCCCCTGGTGGCTGGGGGGTGGGGTGGTGGGAGACATGAGTGGGGGCCTGGTGGAGGCTGCCCCTGCACTGCTGGGGGTTGGGGGTAATAGGGGACATGAGTGGGGGCCTGGTGGAGGCTGCCCCTCCACTGCTGGGGGGTGGGGGTAATAGGGGACATGAGTGGGGGCCTGGTGGGGGCTGCCCCTGGTGGCTGGGGGGTGGGGGAGGTGGGAGACATGAGTGGGGGCCTGGTGGAGGCTGCCCCTGGTGGCTGGGGGTGGGGGTGGTGGGAGACATGAGTGGGGGCCTGGTGGAGGCTGCCCCTGCACTGCTGGGGGGTGGGGGTGCAGTGAGACAGGAGTGGGGGCCTAGTGGAGGCTGCCCCTGCACTGCTGGGGGGTGGGAGTGATGGGAGACATGAGTTGGACATGAGTGGGGGCCTGGTGGAGGCTGCCCCTGGTGGCTGGGGGGTGGGGGTGGTGGTAGACATGAGTGGGGGCCTGGTGGAGGCTGCCCCTGCACTGCTGGGGGGTAGGGGGTGCAGGGAGACATAAGTGGGGGCCTGGTGGAGGCTGCCCCTGGTGGCTGGGGTGTGGGGGTGGTGGTAGACATGGGTGGGGCCCTGGTGGAGGGTGCCCCTGACTGCTGGGGGATAGGGGGTGCAGGGAGACATGAGTGGGGGCCTGGTGGAGGCTGCCCCTGCACTGCTGGGGGGTGGGGGTGGTGGTAGACATGCGTGGGGGCCTGGTGGAGGCTGCCCCTGCACTGCTGGGGGGTAGGGGGTGCAGGGAGACATGAGTGGGGGCCTGGTGGAGGCTGCCCCTGGTGGCTGGGGGGTAGGGGTGGTGGTAGACATGGGTGGGGCCCTGGTGAAGGCTGCCCCTGCACTGCTGGGGGGTGGGGATGGTGGGGGACATGAGTGGGGGCCTGGTGGAGGCTGCCCCTGGTGGCTGGGGGGTGGGGGTGGTGGTAGACATGAGTGGGGGCCTGCTGGAGGCTGCCCCTGCACTGCTGGGGGGTGGGGGTAATAGGGGACATGAGTGGGGGCCTGGTGGAGGCTGCCCCTGCACTGCTGGGGGGTGGTGGTAGACATGAGTGGGGCCCTGGTGGAGGGTGCCCCTGACTGCTGGGGGGTGGGGGTGGTGGTAGACATGGGTGGGGCCCTGGTGGAGGGTGCCCCTGACTGCTGGGGGGTGGGGGTGCTGGGAGACATGCATTGTTGATCAGTAGTGCAAGGTGACATGTGGGTTGGCTGGGGGGCATGCCCATGATGGATGGGCTGCCTGCGGGACATGAGCAGGGGTGCAGGGTAGTCCCCCGTGGTGTGGGCTGCCTGCAGGGGCCATGGAGGTTGTAGAGCGAACACCTGGGAGGACCCACACGGCCAATTCACGTGTAGTACTCCCCAGAACCCCTGAAACACATGTACCGTGCTGAAATCGCGTGTGGAACTTCCCGCGCACCCCTGAAATACACGTACCCTGCTGAAATTGCGTGTGGAACTTCCCGCGCACCCCTGGAATACACGTACCCTGCTCGCACGGGGCCAATCGCGTGTGGAACTTCCCGCGCACCCATGAAATACACGTACCCTGCTCGCACGGGGCCAATCGCGTGTGGAACTTCCTGTGCACCCCTGAAATACACGTACCCTGCTGAAATCGCGTGTGGAACTTCCCGCGCACCCCTGAAATACACGTACCCTGCTGAAATCGCGTGTGGAACTTCCCTCGCACCCCTGAAATACACGTACCCTGCTGAAATCGCGTGTGGAACTTCCCGCGCACCCCTGAAATACACGTACACTGCTGAAATCGCATGTGGAACTTCCCGCGCACCCCTGGAATACACGTACCTTGCTCGCACGTGGGCCAATCGCGTGTGGAACTTCCCGCGCACCCCTGGAATACACGTACCCTGATGGAATTGCGCGTGGAACTTCCCGCGCACCCCTGAAATACACGTACCCTGCTGAAATCGCGTGTGGAACTTCCCGCGCACCCCTGAAATACACGTACCCTGCTGAAATCGCGTGTGGAACTTCCCGCGCACCCCTGAAATACACGTACCCTGCTGAAATCGCGTGTGGAACTTCCCGCGCACCCCTGAAATACACGTACCCTGCTCGCACGGGGCCAATCGCGTGTGGAACTTCCCGCGCACCCCTGCAATACACGTACCCTGCTGGAATCGTGTGTGATACTTCCCGCGCACCCCTGAAATACACGTACCCTGCTGGAATCGCACGTGATACTTCCCGCGCACCCCTGATGCACGCGTACACAGGACAATCGCGTGTGGGACTTCCCGCGAACCACTGAAATACACGTTCCCCGCTTGGCGTTTGCTCTTTGCCAGCCCTGTGAACTGGTCCAGGGTTAGCGCAGCCCTTTGCGATTATTTGGGTATTTTGAAGGCTTTTCCTTGCGCGAGGGCGTTCTTGGGGGCGTAACTGGCGCTGCTGCAGGGTCGCTGCGCCACGCTGCGCCACGGCTGGTTTTGGATGCGAAAATCCATGAATACGCTGTGCGCGGAAATCGATTTTAGCGCACGCGGCTGGCGCAGACATTCGCACGGGCACGCTGTGCGCCAGTCGCGTGCGCCACTTTTGTGCGAATTTCTATGAATTACCCTGTTAATCACATTCCCACATTGACCAGTCTAGGACCAATCAAAGATGTTCCTCGTGGTGCACTACGACAATGCAAAGACTTTTGTGCACAAGAAAGCGCACAACATGTGTTGACTAGGTGTGGAAAGGTGTGGTGAACACAAGTGAGATTTTCTCGGCCATTTGTACACAATCTTATGACGATTAGAACTTATGCCTTTTGGAGATATTGGGGGTCAATACCACCCAGGCGTTAAGGGGTTAACGGCGCCGTAAAAGGTTGGGGCGCCGTTAACCCCTTAACGCCTTACTACGAGGTCCCTTTGCTGCTCCCGACCTTAACGGCTGTTCTGGAGCAGCCGTTAAGGTAGGGACCCGCAAAAGGACCTTGAAGGTAATTATGGTACCGCAATTTGCGGTACTGTAATTACTGCCTTCCCCATTCCCATTGAACCCTATGGGGCAAAAATGGGAATGGGGAAGGGCCAATGGTAAATGGGGAATTACTGCCCCGCCAACCTTGGAATGGGGTGGTAATTCCCCATTTCACCAAGGTAAGTTACTGGCGTTACCCATGGCGCTAATAGCGCCATTGGTTAACGCCGGAGTCGTAATGAGGGCCATTGTTTCAATTCTGGTAACATCAGTCTGTTGATTGCTTTATATAATGTGTGGAAAGCTGTGAAATTGTAAATGAATTTTAGGGATATATGTAAATTCTGTTTACATTTGTAAATATATTTTATGATGATGACATTTGCTACTGAAATGGGTTATGTGAAATAGTTCTTGGAACTAATAGCACATTATATTAAATTAAACAAATAGAATTGGTACAACAATGGCACATCAGTGAGTGGATAAATACCCAAACAACACCCACAAGCTATGTGTCACTACTCACATCTCATCTCTCTCCTACCTATTCTCCAATGCAATCATTTAGGCTTATAGGTGGCGTCTATGTGCCACCTAATCACCCAAGCTAAAATAACATCAATTGACATACCACACAGTCATGGCTTTTGTATAAGTATTATATAAGCAGTTGCCAGGCAACCAGCATTTCCCAGCTATTTCCAGTATACGTCCAGGTAGTACTGGCATGTGTTCTGATTCCCAAATCATTCAATTGCTATTGCAATCGTATGCCAAGTTCAGTTACTCACGCTGTGGCCATGTTTTGCCATCAAAGTACTCACACCATTGGCAGATACCGACATCAAATATTATACAACAAGGGCACAACCTGCTTTGCTCGTGCCTCAAGGAGAATGCCTTACCAAACATTAGATGCTTATTTATCATTTAGTGAAGCACTGCTTTTCATGTGTATGGATATACAGAGCACATAATGTGTGTAATGCAATACTGTGGCCAGTCAATCTTCTCAGGTGTCAACCATAAACATGATCACAGTTGGCAATTAGTGGCTGCACTACCAACAAACAAAAAATTTAAAATGAATAGCATGAGGCAAGGCATGCAAAGACAAGGCTGGTCTGTCTTGGAAATTAAGTTTTTCAAGTGCTTTTGAGATATCAAAAAGATCAGCAAGGCATATTGTCTCTTTTCCAACCCCTTCAGCATGCTGCCCAGGGCTGATTCAAGTGGGGATTTGGATCCATACTTTGGGCCTCATCACAAGTTGGGCGGTATCCCAGTGGTAAATCAACTGAAATACCACCCAATGCAATTACCGCGACTTGGTCCGGTGGTTTTACTGCCGGATTACAAGTGGCTCTGGCGGTGTAACTCCCCATTTTGGTTGAGTCCATAGTACTCAATTGGGCATTTTCAGTGCAATTACTGTGGTGGTAATTGCGTGGCGGTAATTGTGCCATGGTAATTGCTCTGAAAATGGGCGGAAAGTAGGTGCATTCATGTCGGGCTCGGAGGTGGAGGCGAATCCTCTGACTTTCCCCCAAACTGGTGATTGGGCGGTGCGGTAATGCAGCAGTAACATGATAACTGCGAAATTTTTACTACACCGCCCAACTTGTGATGAGACTCTTTGTCTGAAATCAGGTAGATTTTGTTTTCTAATTTGCCTCCAACACTTGGTTGGCTTTTTCATGGCCTTCCATTGAGGAGTGTAGAATAGAGCATGAGGGAACTGAACTCTGCATGTACACAGTGTAGCTGGTTGGTCATCTTGGTGGACTTTGAATGGTATTTGTTTTGAAGGAGGAAGCACAACGAATGTAGGTTATTGGGATAAGATCATTCATGAAAGGCAATATTTATTTAATGGGAATTGTGGGCTAACAGCATCTGCATGATACTGGAGAAAAAACAGCATTCTGAGTGTGTCCTTTCACGCGTGTAAAGTGGAATACTAACCGTTTTTTACATCCATATTGGCCTTGGAGAAAATTGGACATTGGTCCTTGGCATCACCATCATAGTCAATCCACAGGTCAAATTGCCAAAGAATTACAAATGTGTAAGAACAAATATTGTAGCGCGTGATTCGTCAATGGTAGAAGCACTCACAGGTTTATATCTCTCTCCGCGGCAGGGGCCTCCCTCTGGAACAGCCTTCCTGCCTCCCTGAAACTTGAGGAGAACCATCTCCGGTTCCGGAAGCACCTCAAAACCTTCCTCTTTGCTTCTGCTTTCTCTCCCCCTCTCCCCTACTAAATTCCTGATTGAAACTGCACTGAATCTGCACTGGGCCACTCTCACTGATCTCGGTCCTTGGCCCAGCCACTTGCCCCCTGCACTGCCTCGCTGGCAACCCTGCACTGCGGGACTGTCTCTGTATCCCTACAGCCCCCGCTCCCAGCACTTGTCTGCACTTACCTTGCACTTGCCACCAGCTGGCCATTTATTATTTATCTTATTATTCTACTACCCCTGTACTGCACTTTCCCCTCTCCCTTGCCCCTTGCACTTTCCCTTCCCCTCTTCCCATGCACTTGCATGATCTGAATAATCTGGCCTAGTAAGATCGGTGTCTGTCTTCCCTTTGTCCCCCCTCCCTGCCGCGTCGCACCTTGAAACATTTGTGTATAGGCGCGTTATAAATGCCATATCATATCAAGTCTGCCTTCTTATTGGTCCCACCCACACCGCCACCCGATTCAGCCAATCGGATGGAGGAATGGACGGGACCGCAGCGAAAACCCAGAGACTCTAGGGTCTTCGCCGGAGACCCGGAGAAGAGGCTAAAAACCCAGAGTCTCCAGGGAAAACCCAGAGGTTAGGCAGGTATGGCTTCTGGGTGGGGAAGTGTATTATGATGATGTAATCAACACTGAAAGCAGACTCCCTGTCACGGAAGTGGAATGATGCAGGTCTTAAGGTAAGTGAGGGTTTTCTTTTTCTATAATTTACTTTTACCATTAGCACACATGTGTGCCTGCTTGCATGTGCTAATGGCAGCATACAGGAGGAGGGGGGACCAAGGGTGGCACATGGCGTGGGCCGTGAAGCACTAAGGAAGCTCGGAAAATGAGCTTACACCAGTGAATACTGCCTGCTTCCCTAGCTCCCTGATTGGCCAATACCCCTATCCGGATGCTAATGAGTCAGCAAGTTTGCTCTAAACCAGTGGTCTTCAAACTTTTTTGGCCTGGCCCCCCACAAGCAAAATTTGGGCAGGCCGGGGCCCCCCCCAAATGTGCCAGATAAACTTTTGCACGCCGTCACCACACCCTACTCCCAGTACAGACCCTGGCCTCTCCCCACCCTTCTCCCACCACTATCCCAGTGCTCCCGCCCATCCTGCTCCCACCACAGTCCCATAACACAATCATACATGCATCCATACACATATTTAAATAAAAAATAAATCACCATAAACGTACCTTCTGAAGAGGCCTGCGTGTGGTTGCTAAAATGCCCCGCTCCAGCTTGCTCTGCCCATATGTGCGAGGAGGCGCAGGAGCACCCTCTCACACATACATACATGCAGTGCCCCAGCCAACATTTCCAATGAGCTGTGCAAGGCTGGCGAGGCAAAACACCCCCAGCGTTGCATGGCTCATGTGCGCCTGGAGAACTGAACTGTCAAAGGCAAACAGTGTTTCCCTTTGACAGTTCAGCCAGCCCAGGAGCACTCCCTCAGCTGGAAAAAGCAGCTGAGGGAGTGCTCAGTGTTTCACTGGGCTGGCTCCTCGGCTCCTCCATAATGGGTGAGGGGGCCAGTGGGTGGACGCCCCCTCACCCATTATGGATGAGCCGCCAGACTTGGACTGGCCTATAGGGCAATGACCATACCAAAAATGCAAAATGCTAGTGTAGGCCAGGCAAAATGGGCCACTTTTTTGGCCAATGTGGGCCAGTTTGAGGAGTTACTTCAATATGCAGCTAGTTGTTTTGACCATTATTGCTGAATAAACATTCTTTAAATATCACAATTTGTTTACATTTGAACAAAAAACACCCCCTTGGGTACTATTCAAACAGTCAGTGACTAAAGGACTGAATATCCATTTGCAACTGCTGGCCACTTTTTCATTGGTGCCTAAGGCCGTTTTATGGTCCAGTCTGACCATGTGAGCTGCCCGTGCACATTTCCTCCAATCTAAGAAAAATATATATATATATATATATTTTTTTTTACACTTTTCATGCTGGGCTCTCGCGCCCCCCTGGGATGCGGCCACGCCCCCTGGGGGGCGCGCTCCACAGTTTGAAGACCTCTGCTCTAAACGATCATCAGCAAAGTGCAGAGTCATCAAACTACCCACATTGACTCAGCTTGTCTGATTGATCCTTTAGTCATTGCCCCTATGCCCTATAAGCCATCCGAGGCTGGCACTAGCATATTATGTGAGTACTGGGGCAGCATCTTTCTTAAATTGCATATCTTTGTGTTGGTACTGTGCACGTGATCGTGCCCCGCATGTTGGTATACACAATGAATGGCTACTAGAAGCGTATTTTAATATATTTGTAGCCTCCGGGCCTACCCATTAATGTAAAAAAAGGGCATCACGGCCTCTGCTATGACTACACTTAACCTTCGCTCAGCGCCATTACCGCCTTATTATGTGGCCGTGGGTCATTACCTCTGTATTATAGAGGCTTACAACCCTTATATAGCAGAGGAAGCCATTACAGTATGAATGCTAGCATGTATACATGCTGTACAGGAAATCACATGCAATTGCACGTACCCATTACGGCCTGCATTTCATAGCCTTCGCAGATGTGCAGCTCCCGCCCCTCGTGAAAATGCTTTAACCTGGGTGGTTCCAATGGTTCCTATCCGCAGGTGCAACAAGATTGTTCAAGATTCTTCAGCCGCTGCACAGCAGTGCAGAAGATACCAGTTAGGGATGTATAATTAAGGGTCTGGCTGCGCCCTGGATCTTTGTGCTTTTAAATCTGCTTCTGTAATTTGGCCGACCGCCATTTGCAGGTCTTGAACACACCAGGCCGAGATAAGCTGTAATGGCCGCTGCGCTGATTGCGTCTTGATAGCAGATTGCAGCTTTCGAAGGTGGTGCTGTGAAAGGTTAGAGCAGCATGCTGCATGTGTTCAAACCGACAAAAAGACTCCATTCTGGAGCTGGGGGGTGGAGTGGAGCTGGTCAATGCTGAGCACTGAAGCCCAAAAAATATATGCGTCATTTCATTCTGAAAAGTTATAATCGTCAGGAAGAAGTTTCTATATCATACTTGCACCTTAGTGCCGGACAGCAAGTGCGCTCGGGCAGGGCAATTGGGAAATGCCATGCAGGTTCAATGTGTGCCAATTTTCTGGCCAAAATGGCCCTGTTTTTTGGCCAAAGTGGGTCACTTTGGGGAATTGCTTCACAGTGCAGCTAGTAGTATTGACCAGTGTTACTGAAAAACTGTTCGTTAAAGTGTATGTTCATTAAAGTGTACACTTTGGAACACATTCCCCCCCCCACCAAAAAACCCTTGGGTGCTCAAACTGTCACAAAAGGAATACATTCCCATTTGTGGCTGTGGGCCTCTTTTTCATTCATACCTGAATCCCCGGCGGTCTCCCATGTGGAGGCGCGAGCAGGGATGGCCCCGCTTCGAGACTCCTCATTGGCTGAGGGGCAGCCATGCCCCCAGCCGGGAACAAAGGAGTGGATTCCCGGCCGGGTAATGCCCAAGCGAGTGCCAATCAGAATGTGTATTACATTCTAGTTGACCGTCGCCGGGGTACTAATACATTATAACAGATTATATAGAGCAATATGTGTTGGTGCACCAAAAGGTATGCTACTTACAGCTTTATCCAATTACACACAGCTGGTAACAGGGACTTTGATCATGGGCGCAGAGGTGTATTTGTCTTGTATAATTTTTAAAGAGAGCAGGGGATTTGAGAAAAACAAATCCTACAAAAAAGTAGCAATGCCGTTACTCCATACTAATAATTCAGAAGAAGCGGTGGAAGCCAGGGGAACGTCAAGACTTGGAGACTCTGGCACAGGGTTTGATCATACCAACAAACATGGGGCTGGGAGAACACAGCAGTATTCCTGTGGGTGAAGGGATGTGTTTTCGCACTGTCATTGTGTGGGAGTAGAGGAGTAGGTGAGGTAAGGGGGCAGATGGCCAATGAATGCAGAAATCAACATGCTTAAGCTGCAAACTCTTACTGTAGGAGGTCCATGGTGACCCGGGACGGGCATGATCTTACAGGGGATGAAGGCAAAGTGGGTAAGCCTGGCAATCAGGCTAAAAGGTCCTGTCCATGCCCATGTGCCCTCTGTCCAGGCACGTCTGTGAGGCCACCCAGGGCTAACTGATTTAGTTCAAAATGGTGGGTTTGTCACATGGCAGTACAAGCCAATCAGTTATAACCTCAATTGGTTCTTCTAAGGGTGGTTGGAGGGTATTGGGGCCTAGCTGGGTGGTGCCAGCAGGCCCAGTAAGCATGGCACCGCGAGGAAAAGGTTGGCAGCAACAATATTTTTGGGAATCATGGTTGTTGAAGGGCACAAAGAGTATGCGTGGCCCGTAGCCTCCTGTCCATAAATGAAAAAACTTGATCAGCACTCGCAGGCAGAGAAGAAGAGATCGGACCCATGTTTTCATGTCTACCCTTGAGTGATAGAAGGTGCTACAAGGTGATCATACAATACAAAAAACCAACAGCCTTCGTATGGTAATCAAAAGATAACTAAATTAATACAACCTAGATTGTTCATCAATCCGTGGCCTGGATGTCTATATAGTCATGCCATCCTTTCTGATAGCATACTGTATTCTTGCACTTTAGATATGTGTGTGTATTGTCTGTTTATTGTATTTGTTGTTCTGTTTTTGTAGTAGTACCATGAGTTCTAGTGTTTCGTATCAATACATAATGTACATTTGACACCTGTCCTTGGACATTTCAGCTAAATTGCATAGGTGTATTTCCACGGAATGATGATCAGTATATGTTGTATTAATGTAGCGATCATTTGACTGCCATATGATGTCGGTTGTTTTTTTGTATTGTATGTTTCCCTGCACTTCATCTTTTCCGGTGCCTTGTTGAATTAGCTAGTACACTGTGATTATACAGCAACGAGTATTGGTTATTTCTGCAATTCTCTGCGGAAGTGACTTCCAGTGGTAGGGAGCCAGAAGGATGAAGGAGTGGAAGCAGGAAGTAACACAGGGGGGGTGGCGGGTACAGAAGTTGAGGAAAGATTCAGATTACAGTTTACAAGCAGGATGTTAAGTTACATTATTAGGAATTATACAGCACACCACTACCATCTGCACAGTTTCCTGGTGCTCCGGTGGCTCAGAAGGAGCATTGGGGATTTAGGTTAATTGGGATGAAAGGAAGGGTGCACAATTGATGTGCTCTTGTGTTCATGCATGCAGACCAGACGTGAGAGGCGTTGCTAGGGGGGTAGCTGGGGAGGCTATGGCCCCACGTCTTTTGGTTGTAGCCACGGATAGAAGCTCAGGGGCTACAACCAACAGGCTAGCTAACCCTGAGACCCAACAGTCCTGACATTAGCGTAGCCCCAGATCGTTTCCAGACCTAGCAACACCCCTGCCAGACGTAACCTGCGCTCTGCATGTGTGTGAGTTTCTAGGTGCCTTGTGGTAACAGCCTTGAAGCGCTTGTACCCAGATAGGACACTTCATGTGTCCATAGTGCTAGAATGAGTTGAGCGGCTCAGAGTTGTGTAGGTTGGTCGTAGAGGTATAGTGTTGTTTGTCATTTGTTGAGAGGGATAATAGGAAGACATGTGTGTGTTGCTTATTTGGTTTGCATCTGTTGAGCGGGTACATTTGAGTGGTTAGTGAAAAGGTTTACGAGGGGCACACCTGAAGTTCATTTACTGGTATTCTGACAGTCCCTAGTTCTCAGTCAGTACATGAAAGTTATAATGTGTGGTGAAGGACAAGTTTCATGTTTGAGGTAGGACAGGTGTAGGTTAACATGTGCCATGATGTGACTGAGGTCTGATCTGGTTTGGACAGTCAGCAGCCAAAAATGCCATTGTCTTGCAAGTTGCATAGTGGTGGCGGGAGGCGATGTGGTATTTCCTGATGTAGTGAGGGGCTGGTATTGCCTTCCTTTTTAATTCTTAGTTGAGGGATGAAGTGGTTTTTTTCTTGTTTTTTGGTCTGATTTGTTGGTTGGCTTAAAATGCAATTAGGGTTCCTGTTGCTGAGTTTATTTAATTAGGGATTGAAACACTTTTTTATTTAGAATTTTCCTGAATCTAAACTGTTCCTGTTTTGTGCAGATTTCCTTTGGTAGCGTGTTCCCGAGTTTGGCCACAATGTTGGCGAAAGCTGGTTCTTTGCATCTCTTTCTGGTGTAGAGTCTAGTCTCGAGAAGTACATTGTTTCAGGATCTTAGCATCATTCCTCTTGGTTATTTGACGATCTTCGCATGGATACATTCTGCTTAAAGCCCCTGAAGAGCTACATGGGTGATGCAGAATGTTTTGAATTTTGAATTTTATTATCTTTTCAACCAGAAGTCCTTGGAGATGTATTTATGCTGGAGCTGTGAGTTCTCTCCTGTTTTGTCTGAACAATAGTGTTGCTGCTGTATTCTGAATGCTTTGAGGTTCCTGCATGAGTTATTCCAGCATGCGGGGTACACGCTGTTGATGTAGATTATCCTTGATAGAACCAGTGCTATGAAGGCAAGGGCCCTGAGCTCGCAAGGGTCCTGTGCGGGTTTCATTATCATTGCATTGATTTGTTGTTTCAGGCTGACTCCATTGTCACTAGGAATCCAAAGGTTCTTGATTGCTTTGGAGTTTTTTGGGGAGGTACCCATGACCTTGAGCCAAGGTAGTGGAGCCTCTGTTGTTGCGGAGTAGACCATCATGATTTCTGTTTTGGACAGTTTGAGTTTTAGGCTGTTTGTGTTTACATGACATAACAGAATGCAACAGTGGATCCATGTTTCACTGCAGACCGGCCACAAGATTCGCTCCTTTCCCATTATTCAAAGGTCCTTGAGCGAGTGGTCTTCGACAGGATCACGAAGAACCTCGAGGATAGTTGCCTTTGAAATGCACTCCAATCTGCCTTCCGTAATAAACACTCCACCGAGACTGCACTCATGCATGTCTCCAACTTTCTCACTAATGCTCACCACTCAAAACGATCTTGAAATTCTCAACCACTACTCTCTTCTCTTCACTCTCCAGGACCTTGGTTTTCACACATCTTCTCTTGCCTGCATCACCTCCTATCTAGATGGGTGGCCCTTAAAAATCACTTGGAACTCACAAAACTCTGACCCCACCCGTCTCCCTGTCAGCATCCGCCAAGGATCAGTCATTGGACCTTGGCTGCTCGCCCTCTATTCCTCTGCTGTAGGAAGTCTTATCTCATCCTTTGGCTTTCACTATCAACATGATGATGATGAGACTCAAATATGTTGTGATTTCCATCCTTCACCTCAGCCATCCCAGAAAAGATTATAAACTGTCTAAATGAAATTCCCCCTATTTGACTCACCCCTGCCTTATGCTGAAGTCTTAAAAAATGGAAGTCATCTTTCCCCCAGCTTCCAATTCCATCCCTACCACCCCCTCTCCTATCTCCTTCACACCTGACCTTCTTGCTCCTTCACCCAGCGCATTAAATCTTGGGATCCTCCTGATTAGCCACCTATGACTGCAACAATTCATCAATACAACCACCTCTACTGGCTCGCCTCAACCTCCTCGACATCCAGAAAATATGTCCCTTTTGTACTAACCACTCTAGAAAAGCTCTAATCTCCACTTGTGTGCTCAGCAAACTGGACCTTTGCTCAAACCTACTCCTTGGCCTTCCTGTCTATTCACTCCTGTCTCTAGACACATTCCTCAACTTTGCTACCCACACTCGCTGCATCCTACCTAGATCCTCCCCCACTTCTACCTACCAACAACATGCTGGTTAGCTCTCCACGTACATGCACTCACTTTTCAAGTTCCTTCGCCTAGTCTGCACACCTATCAATGGTGTTCCTCCTCAGTACTTGTCTGACTGTATCTCAGTTTACTCCCCATCTTGTTCCCTCTGATCCTCCTCTGCACATAACCTCTCCGTTCCATACCCTTCCCGTACCTCCCATTGCTTCTGATTTTTCTCTCTACTCCCCCCACTCCCCTGGAACCCAGTGACCATAACAATCAAAGCCAGCCAAAATGTGGATCTCCATAAAACTTCACTTACTTGCTAAACATGCAGCTGTCCCTGCCCTCTCCCCCATCCTCTCTACCAGCCCCACCAGTGGCTCCAGTGACACTCAATAATGTATTTTTCTATATTTAACTAGTACTCATCTTTAGTTTGACTCATTTGCCCCATTACGTCAATGCTATCTTTGCAAGTCGTCTGTTTTTTTATTTACATTTGCCCCATTACTTCAATGCTAGCTTTACAAGTCATCTGTTTTTTTATTTACATTTTATTTTTGTTTGTTATGTTTTGGCCCTGGTATATGTCCTACATTTTTACACCCTCATAAACTGGCTCACTACTTGTTCTCATCGTTATGTTATTGTATAGGCACCCTTCGTGGGAATACTTCCACCATCTGTAGATGTGTTATTTATTGTAAGTCATTTCTGAGTAAGACTGACATCCCTGTTCTGTTTTCCAAATAAATACAAACACAAATATAAACCTGACTTGTTTTATAGTGTTTTGGCAATAAACACTATATATGGTGTTTGAATCTGTAGATAAGAGATTTTTCCAGATCAGAAGCATGTCTGGATGGGTGATGCAAGGGCGGTGTGCCAAGTCCTACGGCACTTTTTCTCATACATGTTTTGGGTTGGCGATGGGCTCATTTCTACCAGCACTATGTTCATGATTTGAGTGGAAGACGGCCCTACACACAAGCCTAGATAAAGATACAGAAAAAAGTAGATCAGATAACTACACACAAGTCTCCATGCTAACTATATCAATCTGCAAGGCAGATCCACAAACCATCAACCACATACAGTTCTAATTTACACAATTCCACCAGACGGTAGCAATCTACACGACACACAAAATCACTCCAACGCCGTTCCTCATCCTTACTCCCTTCATTGTGGTCAAACTCAATGACTAGTGTGAGTAGGATAAGCACCACATTTATTCTGTTCCCTTGGAAACATACAATCAGAGCATTCATGTTTTACATCCAGCCCTGTGCAGTGTCAAGATTCAACAGCTCTTATTGGATGACATTCCCCAAGGGCAATTTACCAACCCACCCTAAGATCCAGTGCACACCACCATTTATTGCAGACCCTTTAAGGAATGAGACTAGCACCAGTGTAATGCTGTCTGAGAGAAAATTCAACCCCACAAAGAAGGAGAAGAAACAGACTGTTTAGGATTAGAATATTTTGTTTTATTCAAAACAATAAATTAATTTAAATGTAAGTATTCCCCACTTCACAAAAAGGGAAATCACAAAAAGTTTACAAATAAATTGAGGTTGTCATAAAATACCATTTGTTATAATAAAACTGCCAATTTGAGGTCTCACTAACAAAAATGAACCATGCAATACAAAAGTAATATTGCTCATTCCACTAGACAGCCACCCATAAATGATCATGTGAATCAAATCACTTTAATGATAAGCATGAATTTATCAGAGGATAGACATATCATTTAATGAAACTTTAAGAAAGTACGAGAGTCCTGCACAATGAATCGATTTTGGCCACTTTCCTTTCTGTCTTTAATGCAAGATTTGGAATACCGGTCTCCATCAAGGGATTTCAAATGTTCTTTTGCAAAAGTCTAGCAATCACCCCTATGTCATGGGGGGTTTACAGGGCTGGTAACTGCCTGATAGTATGAGCATAGGTAGGCCCAAGAAAAGGGAGGGCCTCTGTGAGGGCTCAGGTCCGTTACCAGCCCTGTACACCCTCATAAAGGGGCTGACCGCTATTTGCACCTCAGGACATTGGATTTATTTTGACGGGAGAAAGACTACACACATTTTTGTGCACTCAATCTCCCATAAAATAAAGTAATTCAAGATGTCCGCCAGCATAATAAATAGGAAAGGGAACACATCGGCCTGTCACAAATGGGATGAGGTGCAGCAACCAGAGGCATGCCTGCAGGTGAGTGGGAGGTGGTGCAGAGGTGTTGAGGATGATATGGAAGTTCAGGGTGGGGGCAAAAAATGGGCCTGGGGGAGGGGCTGAGAGCCGGGGTGCCAAAGCACCAATAAAAAGTAGGCAGCACCCTGGGAATGGGCACAGCTGGCTGGTGGGACGGGGCAGACACTGTCAGTTTCCACCAACGTTCCTAGATAACTGATTCTCTGAGCACCCGTTTCCTTGGTGTGAATATAGGTTTCCCAAAGGCGGTATGTACCACTGTATAGATACTGCGTTGCAGATTTATCAATATTCCAAGTTCCTTAATCATTAGTATAGCAATCAGCCCCACGTAGAGGCACATACAGGGTCTTTAACTGCCTGCTAACCTGAGCCCAGGTAGGCCTGAGAGAGGTGTGGGCCTTGGTGAGGGTTCAGGGCCGTTACTGGCCCTGTACACGCCCGACAAGGGGGTGATAGCTATTCGCACCATGGGGCTCCGTCCAAGGCGCAAATATTTAAAATACTTGCATGTGCCCATTCTCCCACCAAGCAAAAGTGAAACAAGACCACGTCGCGGAATGTTGGGGATGAATTGGGGGCTGCATGGGGTGGAGTGAGGGGTTGTGTGGGAATGGGGGCCGCAGCACAGAAGTGCCTAAAAATAGATGGAAGTGGTGTGGTTGGCAGGTGAAATGCGAGCAGACACTGGCAGTTTCCATCCATCTTTCTAGTCACCTGATTGCCTATCCGCCTTTCTCTGGGTGTGAATATGCATTTCCCAATGGCTGTATCTACCACTGGAAAGACAGGGCAAAGCGCTGCTGACTTATCAATATTCTAAGTTTCTTAACCATTACTATAGCAATCTCACCCATGTTGGGGGGATGTACAGGGCTGGTAACTGCCTGCCAGTCTGAGCCTAGGTAGGCCCAAAAGAAGTGATGGCCTTGGCGAGGGCTCTGGCCCATTACCGGCCCGGTACCCTCTCCCAACAAGGAGGTGATAGCTATTCACACCCTGAAGCTTTGCACAGAGTACAGATAGTTGTAATGTTTTTTTGTTTTTGTTTAAATGCGAGTCAGACTGCTTGTGTCTTGAGTGTGCCTGATCTCTTTACAAAAAAAGAAAAACAAAATGGCCACCACCATAGTAAATAGAAGAGGGGCCAAGTGCCTATCTGTTTCCTGTTTCTATTACTGCGACCGACGAGGGCGTGAAGGAGCATTGCTACTGGAGCTGGACCTAAAGGGGTAGTAGGGTGTCAGGAGAGGTGGAGTGGTCAGGGGATCTGTGAGAGAGACTGTGTGCTGCAGTGCTGAAGCACCAAAAAAAAGATAGGGGCACCCAAGGAAGGGTTGCCGGTGGCTGGTGTAATGTGGGCAGACAGTGACAGTTGCCACCCTTCTTCACAGCCACCTGATTGGTTGAGGGCCTTTCCTCAGTTGTAAATGATTATTTTCCTTAGGTGGTTGTCTTTTGTTCTAATCTTTGTTTTGACAAATCCTCTTTATTTATTTTACATTTTTAAAGGGCTCGCGGGGCGCTGTTACAAGAATTGTTTGTTTTTTGGATGCTTTGTTTTTTTGTTGTTGTCTTAGTTGCATATTTATAATGCGCCTAAACACCCAGAGGTTTCTAAGCGCGGACCCAGGGATCGAACCTGTGTTGCTTCGTGTCGTCTTGTTTCCTAGACGTGCAGGTTGCCGCTGAGCTATTGCTTTGGAGGTGGGTGTAACTCTCCTTCAGCCTCATCTATCCCCAAATTGTATGTGGGGCAATTTCTATTAGTTTTAGTATAAGAGAGGGGTAGAAAGGCTATTTAAGCGTAAACACAGAGATTTTATAGAATGTACTATTCCCAATTTAATTTCAACCAATATTTTAATACTACCATCTAAAAACTCATCCTTCCATATAGATGTCCTTAACTTTCTCTTCTGAATGGATTACGATACATCCTCTCTTTGAAAGCTGGTTACAGTCTTATTCAGTGGCCTCTTAAATATGGATTCAGATGATTCCTCTATCTGTCTGAGTGCTGATCGGAGATGCCAGCTCTTTAGCTGACTGATTTGGCCAGAGCTTTTTTACCTGATCACTTTCAAATTTGTATTTTATAGGCAGCAGTACATATCTTGTCTATAATGTCCAAGGAACTTCTCTAGGAAGGTAAAAACGTCTCAGCCCTAGATTGGCTCCTTTGGAAGTTACAGGGGCATACTGTAACATCCACCTTACAATCCCTTTTTGAAGTTCTGAATTTATAGTAGGACTGTTCCCGATGATTTTTGATGAACTCCCATGTAGTAGAGGCATTAATCAACCTCTTCTCTAATGTTTCGGTATAACAAATGCTCAGGTAACACCATTTTACTGGTAGTCAAATCTGGACTTCAGTGTGGTTGAAGAAGAGGTGAACCACTGACCCATCAGGCCCTGAATAATCACAAGTCCCAGCTGAGCCCAGTGTCCTCCACAAACTTGTTGGTCGATCTTGACTTGTTGGAAGCGGCTTCTTGCTGCAGTGCGGCTTGACGTGTTTACGACAGTGGGTCCATTCTCTTAACCATTGGCAGAGCACTGAAGCAAGTAGAGCCGCCAGTAGAGGTGGAGTGAGTTCTGGGGTGGAGCCAGAGCTGGAGTTTGCGTTGGCGGATGTATCCACTCTGGGCGGCACTCCAGGGCACTCTATGGCACACTGCGGCATCTGGTGGGCCTAATATGATTATGTTATTCTCCACCACTGGTGATGTATTTCCATGGTCTTTTCACTGATAGGTGACTGTGAGAGTGCACAGGGCTTGGGGTGCACCAGAAGAGTGTTATTTTAGTACCTTCTGGCTCCTTCTTAGCTTGATCTTAGCACCATCTTAATACCATCATAGATTTGCTGTGATCCCCGCTTTTCTCACGATCATCACTGACAGTGCTGGGGATCTAGTGGCTTTTGCTACTGCCATTTTGGGAGAAGACACAGGAGGAGATATTCAGCCAGGCCTGCAGGCTAAGTCATATGCCCTGTTTTCGACAGGTTGTGATTTTTTGGCCCCAGCAGAGGTGCAATTCGGTGACGGACTCGACTATTTTCTTCGGCAACCTTTGTCATGTTAAGACAAAAGCAGCTCTCTGTATCTATGGACAATAGGCAGCCCAGTGATGTTGATTAAGGGGTTAGCCCAATTGAATGTAGCTCTCGTCGACTTCAAAAAAGATATCTGAACAATGCAGATGTTAAGAGCAAAAGATGATTCACGATTTGATACATGTCAATTTCAAGCAAACTGGCAATGGCACCATTCCAAATTCCGGCTACAGCTGCCTATGTGGAGGTAGCTTGCCAGATTGATGGCCTTTTGTATCCTGAATGTTGCCAAAAGCTTGTGTCAAGAGCAGCAACAATAGAAGCTTAAAGGGAAGTAGTCCTCTGGATGATGAGGTACCCAACAGAAGACCCTGTGACAATGCAGCACTGGAGTTAGTTCTCCTAACAGCATCATTAGCACTGAAACGCTTAGTAATTAGATTGTTCAGCAAGATGAAAGCATCAAACTACCTTTGTCGTCCTCAGTGGTGGCAGGCAGTACCAGCGGAAGAACAAGTACATTTGAATTTCAGTGATATGGTAAGAACATTCATCCACAAACTCCCAGCATTTCTTAGCAGATGCTTTCTTCATACACCTCTTGAAGAGGAAGTTAAAGATGCCTCCATATTAACAGTAGTAGTTTAAATCCTCCCCTTCTAGACAGTGATCTTCAACACAGTCGTGCAGATGTGCCAATCATTGAGCCATCAGACTTTTGGCCACACCTGATCTCTACATGGTAGCCTTGAATAGAAAGAAACAAGGAAGTAATATTTGAATTAGAGACATTTTAAATCTGTATCTAATCAATCTACAAATGTAGCAAAGGCTGGTGAAAGGTCTCAACAAAAACATGTTCCGCATAGATTAATGGAAAGTAATTGTTCAGTGCCAATATTGTTTCCATGAGTGCCTTTGGAGACTCATTGAATTTAACTTCTGGAGGTGATATTATCTTTCTTACATAGGAATTCACCTTATTAAGACTGCCTTTAAACAGGTGCCGGAGAGTCCCGTTTCTATGAAGAACTCTTTGGTACTTAAGGGATAGGCCAAACAAGGAGACCGGGAAAGACTTATTTTGAATAGTTTCACAGCCTCTGTTCATGGTTAACTCCACTCCTTCTTCACCGCTGCCTTCAATAGATGGACTACGGGCTGAGTGCTCTTAGCATAATTCTCTATAAACTTATAAAAGTAGTTGATCATTACTAAAAGACACTCTCCGGTGCTGGGGTGAGGCTGCTTGAGGCTTGGTGCTCATAGCACCATAAGGAATAGTTTAAAAAAGGTAAATCCTTGCCGCCCGTGCCTCACCGCTTTGTCTGCGCTCCGCCTCCCATGTCGTGTTTGTTCCTTTGTGTCCTTCCCTCCCCCTCCCTCCCCTGCATGTCTATTGGCTGACTGGCCCTTTTTCAGTGGCCACCGTAGGCTGCTCCTGCCATTGAGCCCCCTCTGTGAAGGGCCTGAGGCTAAGTGCAGCTCCAATGGTGTCTGCTGGTGTCCGCCGGGGTAGCATGAGACCTGCAGCCGTCGACCTGCTGCAACTTTCTCGGTAAGTGTAATCTGGGTGTTTTGCATTGTGCTGAGTTTATGGAACTGAGTCTTTTTTCCTCACTTCTAGGAAAATCGAATCTGGGTGTTTTGCATTGTGGTATGTTTATAAAACTGAGCGTTTTTCCCCCTTCTAGGATAGTTGAATCTGGGTGTTTTGCATTATGCTGTATTTATAAAACGGAGCCTTGTTTCCCCCATCTAGAAAAGCTGAATCTGGGAGTTTTGCATTCTGGTAACTGTGGCACTGTTACTCTAGGGCCTCTTCTGGCTCCGTCCCATCCTAGATCCCCCCGCAAGGTGTGCCGTGCACTGTTGTATGTTACCTGTTCTCCCCCTGTGTCTTCCTTTGTTGTAACCCTGCAACCCATTGTGCATCCATAGTTGTGTACCATGGACTATGCATCTCCCTCTCTCTTCCCTCAAGACCTGTCTCCTCCCTCGCACCCTCTATGGTGCTCGCTGTTTCTCCCATCTTCTCTAACCGCTACTCTATCTCCTATCCTATCCCTCTCACTAAGTCTGGTAGGAAGAAGTTAAAAAGGGAAATGCACGTCTCCAACCCAGGCCTCCCCATCGCTGAGGTCTAACCCAGTGCTTCCTGAATGGCACCGCCTTGGTCCAAGGCCCTCAGCCCGATCTCCTCCTTTTTCGATAGGCATTTCCCAAGTCTTATCAACTTCCTTTCTTCTCCTGCTACTCCTACCTATATCCCTCTGGCTCCTCTGCCACCTCCCTCTTCCTCCTCGTCTCTGGCACCCTCTCCATCCTCTCAGTCTACTCTGCCATCTCCTTCTTCCTCCTTGGGCCCACTCTTGGCCCCTCTACCACCTCTGCAGGGCATAGCTCTTGCCTGTATCCCTCCACGGAAGTCTTTCAAATGTGGCAATCTACTCCACGTCGCTACTCTCAATTCTCGCTTTGCTGTCAAACACTCCTCTGAAATCTGTGGACTCGAAGAATTTGATCTGGATGTTCTCAGTCTCGCTAAGACATGGTTCATGGCCAGCTCTGTCACAGGTTTTGGCACTCTCCTCCCCAATGGTTACAAGAACCTCTCCAAACACAGAACCAACTGTCCAGGAGGTAGAGTAGCTCTGATCTTTCCAGAGGGGATCCCTGCTTCTGTCATTTATATGCAGGCCTTATCCTCCTTTGAATGCCTTGTCTGCAGGCTCTCTATCTCTCCTGACCTCTCTTACTGCAGCCACCATTTACAGGCCACCTGGCCAGGTGGCCCTCTTTCTCTCCGATTGGGCCAATCCCTCCTCCTCTCTCCTCTCAACTTCTCCTCCTTGAAGACCTCAACATCCTTCGGAATGCTTCTAACCCCTCCTCTCGGCTCTTACGCAATCTCTGTGACTCTCTCTCTTTCTCTATTCTACCCTCTGGCCCGACACACTCCACCGGGCACACTTTGGATGTTCTCATCTCCTCTGACTTCTCCCTCTCAAACCCTCACACCACTCCTCTCTCTTGCACTATCCACTTTCTTCTCTCTTCTCACCTGACCCTATCTGTCCTCCAGGTGAAGCAGACCCCATTACTGCCACCAACCTTCTCGGCCATCTCAGCCATGAAGCGTGTCAGTGGAGGCATTCGCCGCTACTTTCACACCTCCTCCTACGCCTGTGGCTCACTCAAACTCTGACACATCCCTCTCTAACCTGCATCTCTCTATCACTAACACTCTTGATGTCCTTTCCCCTGTCATGAGGATCCGGTTGAGTCCAACTCTAAGTGCAACTCTTGGTATGACCCCGACCTTGCCACTCTCAAACGCAAGTGCGGGTGGCCGAGAGGAAGTGGAGGGCATCAGGCTCATCCTTTGGCAAACTGGCGTGTTACCTGCTCCAAAGGCAATATAGACTCTCTGTCCTGTCCAAGTACAAGCCTGCATCCAATCCTGCATCTCTGCGGCCTCTAAAAACACAGGCAAACTCTTTAAAATCTGGAAGGAGCTGGACAATCCTGCTGCAGTCTCCACCTCTCCTGTTCCCTCCAAGGCCCTCTGTACAGCACTGGCTTCTCACTTCACCATTAAAACTCAGGACATCCTGTCCTCTCTCTACTCTTCCACTCCCTCTACCTCTCTCGGCCCCTCTCCGGCCACCTCTCCCTCTCCTCCATTCTTTCCCGGTTTTCACTCCTGATGTTTCTAGACAAGAGTGATCTATGAAATTATCGTTCAAACAGGTGTTCCCTTGCTCCTCCAGAACCATCAAGTACCACATTGACACCCTCACTCCAGCCTTGGCCAATTTCTGCAAACACTCTTTTGCCAGTGGACTTTCCTCCCCCCACCCAAATACTCCCTTCCACACCCCCTCCTGAAGAAGCCTTCTGCAGATCTTTCCTGTCCGGCAAACTACCGCTCGATCTCTATCACTCCTTTACTGGGCAAACTCCTGGAAAAGCTGGCCATCTCCCATCTTACTCACCATACCGAATCTGTTGGTTGTCTCCATGACCATCAGTTTGGAAGCATGGAAACTGCACTCCTGAACTCCTGTGAAGAACTGCTCTCAAATCTCGACTCTAGACTTCCTTCTGTCCTTATCCTCCTTACTCTTTCCTCTGCTTTCGACATGGTGAACCACGCCATCCTGATCAATCGTCTCTGTGGCAACCTGGGCATCACGGACCAGGCCCTAGCCTGGTTGACCTCCTTCCTCTCTGATCGAGCCTCCCAGGCCCAACTGGGGTCCTTTCTATCCATCACCTCTCTCTCCACATGTGGTGTTCCCCAGGGCTCTAACCCCTCAATCTGGCTCTTCAACCTTTACTTGGCACCTCTGGTCCATCTAATCTCTACCTACTCTCCTAATTTTCAGTTTTATGCAGATGACACTCAGCTCGCCTTCACGCCTCCTCTCTCCTCTTTCTCTCATTCCTGATTGTCTATCCACGATTCAGGATTAGTGTGCCTCTAATGATCTCTAATTAATTATTGTGTGCACAAATCATAACCCTGGTTTTCCAATTGTTCATGAATCCAATTCAGACATTATAAGAATTGATAATGACTACATGGTCATAGAGTTGATGATTTACAGCAGTGCAAATTGTGTTATAGCTGGCCATCCGCTCTGCTCTCTGTCTACTATGGGGACCAATTTTTCAACTGGCAGAGGGTTCATGGGTATCATCGAACCAAGCCTTTCTGATGCCAGCTACTAATTCCTTCTCGCCATTTTAAGTGATTTAGTAAGAACATCGATCCACATCAACTTCAGGCATTCCCAGATAGGTGCTTTTCTATACACCTTATTCAGGGGAAGTTAAATATTCTTCCATATTATCAATATTTTTTAAATCTTCTTCTAGATGATGGTCTTTGACACAGTCATGCAGATGTGTTAATCCTTGATCCACCAGACCTGATCTCTACAGAGCAACCTTGCATTGAAAGAATACTATAACTAATTATTTGAATTAAAGGCATTCCCAGTTCATATCCAGTCAATCTGCAAATATTGCAGAGGCAGGGGGGAGGTCTTAACTATAATATGATCACCATGGATCATTTCTTCAATGCCCTCACAGATGATAAAAGTGCCCCCTCACACTCATTGTCGAGAGTGCCCTCTCACACTTATTGCACTTAATTTTCAGAGCTGATAATTTCAGAGCTGATAATGTCCTTTTTAAGATTACAGCTAAACCGGTTTCAAAGAATCCCATTTCCATGCATAGTCTGGAAAAGACTTTTCGTGAATTGCTTTAATGCCTTCTGTTTGAAGTAATTCAGAGGCGTTGTCATTTCCCTTGCCGTTCGTAAGGGACAAAGCGCTCTCAGACTATTTTTCTATGTGTTTATTATTGTAGTAGGTCAATACTAAAAGGCTTTGTAGATCTCATACATTTGTGGGGTTCTTCAATTTATGTAAAGCTTTGGCCTTCTTTTTTTTTTAAACTTTGGTTTTATTGGCAATTTTTCAGAAAAAGAAACAATGACAACACCGGGAGCAATATGAATATTACATTTAACATCATCATCAAACCCCCGGGAACCCACGAAACCCTCTCCTCCCTTCCAAGTTAACAGTGTTCAATATTTGGTAAATTTTGGATACTACCCCCTTCCTTGTTGTGGCCGTGTCCAGTAACTTTTCAAAGGGGGTCAACTGTCTCCGCAGGTTCAGGCCCCAAGTCTGGTCACAAAGGATACCCTTCAGGCGCAAATATTCAAAAACTGAAAGAGACACCCGCCCAAGCGCATCTCGCAGCTCCTCGTATTCGAGGAACTCGCCCTCCTTGAACAGTTGCCCCGCCCATTCCAAACCCCCATCCGACCAGGACTGGGCATTCCTGAATCCCCTGCTGCCTAGTTTGAGCGGGTGGCCCCAGAGCGAGGACATCGGGGAGGGCCATGAAGTAAGGTGTGCAGTTGTGGGTCCTTCCTTCCAGATCGACCAAAGTATTCCCAGAGTTGGGTGGGTCTGCAGTCTGTTTGGGATGTGTTCACGCGGCAACCACAGAAGGTTGCGTACTTTCAGAGGGTGGGCATCCATGTCCTCCAGGTAAGACCAATAGGTGCCCAGCCCCTCCTTCATATGCTCCAACAGGACCCGTAGCTGGGCGGCCCGGTGGTAGAGAAGGAAGTCCGGCAGCCCGAATCCACCCTCCTCCCTAGGTAACGTTAGAGTGGCCTTCCCTATCCTCGGGTTCCGCCCTTGCCATACAAACTTTCGGACTGCCTTCTGTAGGTCTCGAAACATCTGATCGGGGACCCCCGTTGGGAGTGCCGTAAAAAGATACAGCAGTCTCGGCAGGATGTTCATCTTCATCGCCGTCATGCGCCCATACCAGTATAGGATCATACCACCCCACCTACTCAAATCCGATGTAATCTCCGCCATAATGGGCCCATAATTCGCCGAGGCCAATTTTGAGAGATCTCTCATTAGGAGCACACCCAAGTACCTAATGGAGTCCCTCCCCACCACGATCCCCGCACACCTATCCCGGTGGTCCAGCCCCGGGTCCTGGACCCTCATAGGGACTAACACTGATTTAGATGTGTTTATTTTTATCCCCGAGAATTGCCCAAAGGTCATCATCAGGGACAGGAGGAGGGGGAGCAAGGAGCTGGGCTCCACCAGGTATGCTAGAATATCGTCAGCAAACAGGGAGAGCTTGAACTCCACCTCTCCTCTTTTAATCCCTTTAATGTTGGGGTGGGCTCGGACCGTTATGGACAGGGGTTCCATCGTCAGGACATATATTAAAGGGGAGAGTGTGCATCCCTGCCGCCTCCCCTGCATGAGAGGAAATTAGTCGGAAAGTTCTCCATTAACCTGTACTCTCGCCGTTGGGGCCCCGTAAAGGGCAGAAACCCAGTTCCTGATGTGAGCCCCGAAGCCCATTCGACAGAGGAGGAGTTGCATATACCTCCACTCTACCCTGTCAAAAGCTTTCCCGGAGTCCAGGGAAAGCAGGCTTGCTTCGAGGTCTGATTCTTGGGCATGGTGGATTAGGTCTATCGTCTTCCTGATGTTATCAGAGCCTTGCCTGCCCCCTATGAACCCCACTTCATCCCCGTGAACCAGCTTGGGCATTATCCCCTCCATCCGTTTACCTATCACCTTGGCCAGAATCTTAACATCTATATTGAGAAGGGAAATCGGGTTATATGAGGAGCATTTGGTGGGGTCTTTGCCCTCTTTGGGCAGTACCACTATTATGGCCCTCATCATGGTATCCGGCAGAGAGCCCCCTCTAACACCTCATTAAACACCCTCACCAGATGTGGGGCTAGGGTAGCCCGAAACCTCTTATAGAAGTATACTGAGAAGCCGTCTTCCCCCGGGGACGTTCCCACCTTCATCCCACTGATCACATGCTCCACCTCCTCTTCCGTCACCCGGCCCTCTAGACCCTCTGCCATTTCGCCCGTCAAGGACGGGATCTGGATGGAGTCCAGGAAATCCTCAATCTGAGTGCCATCCCCGTCATATTCTGATGAGTATAACTTTTCATAGTAACGGCGAAAGGCCGCTTCAATGTTCGGGGTGTCGTGATCTAATGATCCCCATTCATTCTTCACTGCCTTCACCGTTCTGTTCCTCTGAATCTCTCTAACTTTCCAGGCCAGGATTTTGTCAGCTCTGTCTCCCTTCTCATAATACTTTTGTTTCACTAGTTGGAGGCTCCGCTCAGTCTTATGTAACAGGAGGTCTTTCAACTGGAGTTTATAGTTTTCTAGGGAGACAATCTGTTCCCTTTCCAGGGGTACCTCCGGGAGGCCACCCGGCTGAAGTTGGGTTATCTTTTCCCTCAGGGACTTTTCCTGGGCCTCCCTCTCCCTCTTTTTCTGGGCTCCCATTCTAATGAGAACACCACCTAAGGTCGCCTTAAAGGCGTCCCACAGCACGTGTGTGCCCACCTCGCCATTGTCGTTCAGCTAGAAATACTCCGAGATGGCGTCCTGCACTTCCTGTGCCAGAAATTCGTCCTTCAACAGGGAGTCATTACATTTCCATCGCCCTCTACTGCCACTCCGCCATCCCCCCACTATGGTGGTACGGACCAAGTCGTGATCGGACCAAGGGACCGGGTCAACCCTGTGGCCAGAAACATGTGGAAGAAGGGGTTCGTCTACCAGGATGTAGTCTATACGGGAGTATGATGTGTGGATTGCTGAGTAGTATGTGAAAGAGCGGAGCCCCGTCCTGGGAGTCGGATTGGTGTCCACCAGGCCCAGCTCTGCGTTGACCCACTGGAAGGTACGGGCCATGGTTTCATCTGCAGCCCTAGTGGGCTGGGGCCCCAAGCGTTTTCTATCCGCGATTGGCTCTAGGACCATATTAAAATCCCCCCCCCCACCACCAACATCCCGTGAACAAACAATTTCAATCTGTCCTTCACTCCCTCCCAGAATTGCGCCTGGCCTTCATTGGGGCCGTATACAACTGCCAGAGTCAGAGGGGAGCCCCGCAAAGAGCCCCTTGCCAACAGATATCGGCCCTTTGAGTCCTTCACCATGGCTTCCACTTCAAAGCCAACATCCCTTGCTAGCAATATGGCTACCCCCCTTTTCTTGGTTCTGTGGGATGCGCTGAGGACCTCCCCGATCCCGCCTCCTCGCAGTTTCGGTTCCTTGCCCCGAGCCCAGTGTGTTTCCTGAAGAAAGAGCAGATCAAGCTTTGCCCTCCTGAATTACCTGCAGACTAAGGATCTCTTGGTCGGGGTGTTCAACCCCCGCACATTAAGGGAACCCATTCCCAGGGCAGGCAGATCCTCAGCCATTGTCTAGGATCAACATCTTACTGGATAGCTGACTCATGGCACTTTTCCTTTTCAGCCCCTTCTGTGTTATGTCCTGATCCCCCTTGCCCCCTCCCCCCGCCCCCCAGGTGGGCCTTAAACCTGTCCCCAACTGCCCCCTGGTCCCCCCTCCGAACTGAATAACCCCAACTATTCCTTCAACCCCCACCCCGGCGTCCAGCCAAATAGTTCCACCATTCCTGGTAATTGGTCGGACCACCAGCCTACCGCCTCCGGCTGGGCTAATGTCAGAAATCACTCTTCCATGAGCCCCCCCTTTCCCCCCACCCCCCCCAGGCCGCCCTCCCCAGGTAGCCGACATACTTGCTGTTCTGGGAGGCCCCTTACGTCCTTGGACCCCATGGTCCTGGAAGTCAACTCGTCTTTGAGCCGGGCCGGACGTTGTGTTCGTGAACTGAGTTCTTTGCCCGGTTCCCCTGTACCTTATTTCACTTCCAGATTGGTGTTTCAGCTACCAGACTACCCCAGGCCCGACCGGCCCGTTCCTCCGTGTCTGGGGTCGGCGTCCTCCCTGTCCGTCGTCGGGGACGGCGGGTTCAGTTTCTTAAATTTCCATGGACCCGTCTTCTTTCTCCTCTCTCCTTGTGGCCTGCGTTCTCTGGCTCCTTCCGCTATGAACCCCGTGGGTTCTCTCCGCGTGGTCGGGTCCGACACATATGCTTGGATGGCTCCCCTTATGTCCTCCTCTGTAATCAGGGTCGACGGTTGACCCTCGTATTCGAACGTGAGGGAGAAGGGGTACCCCCATCTATAGCGCACCCCCTTCCCTTTTAGCATTTGTGTTAGAGGGCGGCATATCCTGCGTTTGGCCAGGGTGTATGAAGAGAGGTCCTGGAAAATGGACACTTGTGCATTATTATAAGTTATCTCCCGTGTCTTCCTGGCCTCCTCCAGAACCTTCGCTTTCTCGGTGTAGTAATGAAAGCGAACCAGAATTGACCGGGGGCACCCAGCTCTGCCCCCCACTCTGTGGACCCGATCAAACGTTGGTTCGGTCGTCATCTCGTCCAAGAAAAGGAGGGTGATGATGTCCCTCACCACCCGGTTCAATTCTCTTTCCGTTTCTCCCTCCGACTCCGGCACCCCAAAGATCCTGAGGTTGTTCCTCCGTTCCCTATTTTCGAAATCGTCCATTTGCCTGGCCCTTTCCTCGTCTCTCTTTTCTAGAGCAGCTAGTCTCAGGGACATGTCCATCTCTTGGGTCGTTGCTGAGGACTGGTTGGTCTCCAGCTGCAACAGTCTGTCTTCGACCTTGTCCACCCTACGGTCCATGTTCTCCATTTTCTGGGCAATGTCTGCCCGCATGTCTCTGATCTCCTGCAGGACCGAGGCAAAGCCCTTTTCCATTGTAAGGGTGGGCGGGACGAGGTCTCGGGCTGGGTCATTCTGGTCGTCCGTTCCGGCCCACTATTCTCCCTTCTGGCGTCCTGGTAACGGTACTCCTGGAGGGTGTGGCGCCAACTCATCCGATCCCCCTTCCTCTGCCTCCAGCCGGCAGTCCTCGGGGGGCCAAGAGCGATGACCCAGCTGGGAGACTGCCCACACTCCTTCAGGGAAAACCGTTCCGTGGGGGGCTATCTTTGAGCGGGCACATGCCCCAACGGCCTCTGGTGGGGGCCCTCACACTCTTTACACGCCCTTTTCCCACTGCTTGTGGTCGTCTGTTCCTGTGATGGGGAGGTGGCGACGTTGTGTGTCAAATTGTGATCGGATAAAGGTCCAGGCTAGGCCCCCGGGGAAGGGGGGCGCAGCGCCCACGGTGTGCTGATTAAATTCTATCGGCCATGTTTTCTTCAGAGTTCGTCTCCAGGCGGGCACTCGCCCTGGGAAGGAGCCCAGGGGCCACCACCTGTGTGAAATCCGTGTTCGGGGTCCCCCCCTTAGAGGTCCTATTGCTCGGGGGGTCTGGGGTCATCTCACCCATCAATTGGCTCCAGGCGACCCTTTGTAGGCCCCCCGTAGTCAAGGGGGTCGTGCAGGCTCAAGTCTCCTCCCACCTGGGCCACCTCGATCTCTGGGGCAGGCGCGGGTCCCTCTCACCTTCCTCACCAGCCTTGTCCCGCTGTTGTCCGCTGTCCACCGCTCTGATGGCCCTCGCCAGGGTCCGTTGGACGGGGCCTCGGCGCCCCTGTTGCTCGACTACGTGTTCGGGAGCTCGGGTCAGGCGGGCTGCCTCTCCTTTGATGGGTCCGGATCCGCGGCTCGAGTCACCGCCGCCTGGGGCTTCCGCCCCGCGCCGGTTCCGGCCTCCTGTGCCGCGGGGCCCCGACAGTGGAGTCCCCACTGGTGCGCCGGTGTGCTCTGTAACTGGGGCGGGGTGGAGAGGTCAGGCGTGCTTGCAGGCCTCAATGGCTACCGCACACCTCGACTCCCCACGCAGCTCCGGAGGCGGGCGGGGCCTCTCGTGGATCCTCTCGTTGGGCCGCAAGGCCTCGTTCTGGGGCACCCGAGGGTCTTTCGGCATCGCTCTTTCGCCCGGGGGCTCCCCCGGGGTTCACCGCCACTGAGAACCGCAGATGTTCCGTGAGTGGGTTGCGGGGGGGCCTCAATCCCTCAACATGGCCCAGTTTCGGCAGGATCAGAGTCTTCAGGCAGCCATCGCCTGTGCGCCCCCTGGTGGCCTCCCTCCTGGCCTTCTTTTTTGAGGGTTAAGACTCTCAGCTGTGATTTCATGACCAAAAAAGTATTCTTTGATGATGCGCTATTGAACTTTCTGGAATGATGATTTAGCTCCTGCCTTGTATGGCTGTAATGGTACATAGTGGATCTCCACCAGTTGTTCATTTACAGCTTTCCTTTTTATCAGTGGATCATCTACTTAGGCCATGCTCCATGTTCCCCCGAGTTAAGGAGTGGTCTTCTATAGGAATATGTTAAACTCATTCCCACTGTTGATGTACCAACGGGCTTACTGATCCTTGCATACTTTTGCCGCCCAAAGGTAAAGACAAGTTTATATTGGTGTCCACAGAGTACTCAGACATACCACTATCTATCTGTAAAATCAATGGAAGAGTATAATTTAGACCCCCTGACCTGTGCAAGTCAGTGATCGATATACGGGAGAAGACACCTTGACATGTGTGCCTTCTTATTCAGTTCTCTTGGTTCCACAAAGAGTCTTCATTGTCCATTGGGCTGAAATATACTCCACACTGGATTGTTAAAAGTACCATGAATTGTATTATAAGTCTGTGGGGTCTCATATTTTTGATCATCTCGGTGAGTGATCCATGGTGTTGGTGCCATTCTCAGGGCCATAGAAATGATTCTATAATGTAGAGATATAGGCCCATAGTCAGATGCCTCAACAGGGCAAATGCCCTGGAAACTCAGAAAAAACCTCCATTGTTGTTTTTGTTCACCTGTCTCACAGACATCAGCCAGGCTAATCTTTCTGAAGGAAGTCTGGGAATACTTCCAGTATAGCAATTTATAAGGTATCCTCAAGTTGGGTGGGATGGATAGATCTCTCTGTATGATGTCTGCTTAAGAGGATGATCCCTGAGGCTCAAGGCAGGTGTTGATAAATCGGAGTACTTTTTCATTCTCTATATTGTCACAGGAAACATCCTCTACCCCATAAAGGCACAGGGAGTACACAGAGAAGTTCCGCCCTTGTCAAGTGTACAGGGTTGCAGGTCCAATGCCACCAGTATTGTGAGTGTCTGAAAAACAATCAGATTTTCTAGATCCATTGAAAAATATTTGGAATCAATGGCCAGAGCGACGGTGTCCTGAGACAAAATTAAACTCTGCAGATCATTATTATCAACCAATGTTCGAACGGTATCCTCTATAAGATCTACTAATGGTATTGGATGTAGCAATAATCCTTCTTGCTGCAGAATGTAATTTAAATGCATTTTTCATATGATTTATTACAGTTTTATGTTAACTCTACCCAATATTAGAATACTTTAATTTTCTATTTCCAGATATGAAAGCTCAATTTGTAATATTTCCCTGGAAACGTGCCTAATGTGAAATCCTGACTCAGAGGGGTGATGCTGGCATCCATCCAGATAAGCAGCTATGTAGACATGTATTAACTATAACTCTCCGTAAGTCATTTGCCAGGTTCCATGTCAAAATGTCCCCAGGAAAATGTAGTCATGTGAAAATGTCAGCAAAAAAAGTCATTTTAAAAAATGTAGTCATTCAATACAAGCAATCCAAAGTGTGAAAATATTGCCAGTAATAAGGTCACCAAAAAGCTATTTTTAAATACACATGAGTACAAGGCTGTAATCCTAAAAATGGCCCTAACCTCTAACAAAACCTCCACAATCACCCTAACTCCATTAATAAACGTTCCACTAACTCTAATTACAACCCTTATTCCACCCTGAACTCTTACAGAACCCCCTGGCCTTCAATGCGCTAAGGCATTTTATTTGCATGTTGCTCAATGCAAAATTAATAGAAAATGAACAATAAACTTATCTCCAACCCCTTCACCAGCTTGCCACAAAGTGCTTAGCCCTTAACCTATTCCAAACCATTGCTCTAATACTAGCCTTACCCTAACTGCAACTCTACCACTTACCCTAATGCTTACTTTACCCTAAGCACTGGGTTTAGCCTAACCGTTATTATTCACCAACCTCACCATCCCTTTCCCAACCTCCCTATCCCTTTCTTTAACACTTACCCAAACAATTACTCTATTAGCACTAGACTGACAATATTGTAGAGGTATTTTATATGACATTTTCACTGGATACCATTTGCCATTATAGGTTCCCATGAACTTGCACATTACTCGCAGGCTGCGCGGCCGTGCTGTGGCTGACCCATTCTAAAAATTCAATCCCTTTCTCCCTAGTTAGCTGGGCTTCATTGGTGGGCTCATTCAACCTTAGAAAGAGAAAATATGGCTTAATTACAAGTTTTGGAGTATGGGAGAAAAATAGCAGTGAAATGAAGTTAACAGAAGTACTGTCAATTTTCTGTCACTTTCCCACACTGCCGAACTTTGAGCTTGAAGGTGAAGTGGAGGGTTCACCTTTGGTACATAGGTGGCAGTAAATCCTCCCCGTAACCTCTAAAAATGGTCAGCCAGGCGAGAGGAGCATCAGGGACAGAGCCTTGCGCTCCGGTCCTCTAGCTATGCTCCACCTGCAGGAAAGTTGGGGTTTGGGGCAGAGGGGAATTGGGTATTTCAAACGTGGGGAGGCAACAGGCCATCCTTGTTGCCTCCCCACGTCAGAAAAAAAAGAAAAAGAAAAAAAAACACCAACCAGTGAAGGGGCACGGGTGGGTGGGACATCATGTGGTGATAGTGTAATCTCGACTGCTTTTCCAGCCACCTGATTGGCTGCGCACCCTTCCCCTGATTGTAAATTAAAAATAAACTGCAAAAGTACTACCTTTTGAGAAAATGAAAGTGATAAAAATGACTTTTCTTTTACTTTTTTCTACTTTGTTTTATTTTGGCTTAAAAAATGTACTCATATTCACACACTATAGTCCAGCTGCTGCCATTTTAGGGCAAGGGAGTGCCATAATAGCAGTGCCTGGCAAATGCCTATCCGATGCACAGAGACACGCCAAAACCATTTGCAATACCAAATGGGCACAGGTAGTATAGCTCAGTGGCAAAGCGTTCGTCAGAGCAACACAGGTTCGAATCCCGGGTCTGCGCTTAGAAACCTCTTTGGTATTAAGTGCGTTATAAATAATCTCTCCTGTTTGTTGTCAGACATTCTCTAAAACTTACACACACATTTCGGATGCGTTATATTCTGGATCCCTAGTGGAAATGCAGTGCTTCCAACATGATATGATGTGGCATTTATAACGCGCCTGTGCACAAGTGTTTCCTCGCGCGACATGTATTGCTTTGGGAAGAACAGACATTTGTTGAATGGTACCTCTACTAGAATCTTACATTGGTGCTTCAAATGGATAAGAGTAGAGGATTTGATGAGTAGAAACGGGCTGAGCGGGGGCAGGAGGTGTATTGAGATCAGACAAACCGAGACAAACTTAAGATTAAAAGGGAAATAAAGAGACAGCCCGAAAGTTGTAGGTCAAGACCGTCAGGGAAGAAAGAAGGGGGTGGGAAGCATGGGCATGGGAAAACATTAGGGGTGTTTTGGAATAGAGTTTACTACATACTTTGCGATATACCTATTTCCAAGGCAAAAACAACTGTACGGTGTTGCCCGCCAGACCGCAGGACAAGCATTGGTGGTTTCATCGGGATCAGTGCCGACGCCCCCCTTTAAATGTTTTGGGCTCTAACACTTCATTTAAAAAAAAATATTGAGCACTGAAACCTTTTCAAAGTTAGTGAACTATCGTTGATGCTTTCAAAGCTTTACTTAGCATGGAAGAAAAATTGCACTTTGTACAGTTTGGCAGTTTACTTTTGCAGTAATTAGAAAGCGTGTTCATCCCCTCTATTACACGGTCTCCGCACTGTATGGCTGTCCAATGAATTCAGATCCTAATTAATCAGTGGATTGTTCAGAGGACTAGGGAGGTATTGCTGTAAGCTTTGAGTCGCAGCCTCGCTTGTGTTTCTTTGACCTGGAATCAGACTTCCTATTGTATTTAAACAGGCTGCAAATTACTTTATTTGTTGAGCATCAATGGCTGTAGATTTTCTATGGAAAGAAAAAAAATCTATTTTTAATTACCGGGGACTGCTCTTTGCTTTCAAGTGCCTAGTGCATGTGTGCTTCTTGAATGGATGACAGATGATAACATCTTAGCTCTCAGCTCCTTGAAAGTCAATTTCCTTTCATTATAAGTGAGGAGTAAGAGAGGCGGCAGGTATGCAGGAGTGCTACGAAACTTTCCCTTTGTAAGAAAACTCTATGGGGTCGCTTCACCTGGCCGTAACTCTTACTTTTCATGGATTCCCGAAGTGATACTATACTATTTGAATCATAAAGAATTTACCACAAGTAGCTTTGACTTGTGACCTACACTTGGAAGGAGGAGCGAATGTGAGGAGTAAGTCAGCGTTACTATTGGCAACTTGAATCTAATAACCTCTATTTAGGGTAACTCAGATGTTCTCCTAGTAACTCACTTGCATATCAGTGCTTAGACGTTAGGAGAAAAATATAACCTCCCATAACATTAATTTCACCTTTTTGTTTCCATACTATCTTTTTAATGTGCACAACTACTCCTTCAGAAACCAGTTTTAGCAGGCTGGTGTAAGGATGTATGCTGCTTCAGGAAAAGTACTACTTAGAACCCCCAACCTTTACAAAGGACAAACGTGGGACCACCTGGTGCCCTTGTACTGCTGATGCCATGAGCAGCTTTCTAGAATTGTCTTATTGTGACACCTCCCTTGAATTCTGACATTGAAAGAATTAAGTTTGGGACTTGTTGGCTGGAGTGACAGATTCTCGAGTATGACTACATGATTCCATGGCATTGTGACAGCACTTTCTTCTGCATTTCCCAGCCCCAGATTCCCTTTTACAAATTAGTGGTATGAGTGCTTATTTATTCTATTGAAGTTTATCAGGTGGAGAGAACACAGAATGAATAACGGTCTTAATTAAAGAGGCCTTCAGGCGCCGTGAGTTTCTCTGGTTACCGAGCAACAGCTTAATTGGAAGATGAAAACAAGTAAAAAATGATACCAAATACATTGTGCACTCACCAAACTAATTTGGTTATGATAAAGTAAAGAAGCAGGCTGGAGGTGATTACTCAGTAATTCCTAGTAGGAAAAGGACTGGGATCAAGACACCCCACTCATGAACACCCTGGGGCTCCAGTTCGTTGAGACCTAACTCATAAGCAGGCAGCATTTTAGAATAGTGTCTGCTTTACTGCATGGCACAGCTTAGGGTTATAAAACCCACCGGAGAAAAATATGGCAGGTTGTAAGTTGAGGCATTACCTCCAATGGCAGTATCGGCCCATGTGCATTTACTGCATACGGTCATTTTGTATATACCCAAATGGGGCTCGAAAATGGGGAATAACTATAACCTTAAACAAAGCAGAGAACTACAATTACTGTATGTGGTAAAGGTAATTCGAGTTGGTGGTATGAGCACATGCCATATCCCGCTTTAGTTTTCTTCTAGGTTTACCACAGTGAAATGTATCACACCATATCCCCCTGTATTTTGTTTCCATGCGCCGCAGAGTAAAGTGTGTCATTCCAAAAGCCAATTTACTTTGCTGCCAGAAACTTCGGTGCATAGCCAGATCAATTTGTCTTGCACACAGACACTTATGCTACACGGCTATATCAATTTATCTCCTCCAAAAACAATATTTCATAGCTAGATCATCTCTCTGATACCAGAAACACATTTACATTGGTAGATACTCTTTTCATGTCAGAAAGTGCTGTTGCTTACCTAAACTGATTTACTTTGCTAAAAGTGTCTTATTGCTTAGCCAGACGAATTTAGTGTATTAGCATACATTTGATAAAATAACCACTTTCAATGTCAAAGAATCTTATAGCTAGTATAAACAACCTTGTTGCCGTAATCACTACTCCATGGTTAGATAAACTCATTTTGCTGTCTGACAACTTTCCTTTCATAGCTATCCCAATTTATTTTGACACAAGAAACGTCACTGCGTCACTAAATGAATTCATCTTCCTTTCAGGAGCTCCATTACATGTCTCGATTAATTATCTTGCCACTAGATAACTCATCACATAGCCCGATTGATGTACCTTGATATCAGTGAATCTTACTGCATAGTTAGATTCATGCATTCCACGGTCAGAAAGTCTTACTGCATAGCCATATTAATTCATCTTGATACCTGATATCTCATGATACATAGAGAGATTGAGTTTTTTGAAGATCAGAGAATAGCTAATTTGCCACACTGCAGAGCAACATTAACTTAATTAACTTAATCAGAAATGAAATTATTTAGTTAAATCCACCCTTCCCTGTCAGATAACTCATGTTGCTTTGCTAGAGAAATGTATGACATTTCTGTGCTTAGCTGGATTGCTTTATTCTGCATTCAGAGAACCCGATCGCCTGACCAGTTTAATCTATTTTGCTTACAGATAATCATTGCATAGCCAGAATTGCTTTGCATAGCTGGATTGCATTAGGTTCTGTTGGATTATTCCTATTGCCTGGCTGGATTAATCTATCTGGTTGTTAATTGTTTTTCTGTAGGAGAATATTATTTAATCCATATATAGATTAGTGTTTTCTACCAGCGTAGCCATGCCACTTTACAGCCAGGCCTTCACAACTCAAGTTTGATCAACTTTATTTCTAATGACAGTAAAACTGACTGTACATCACTGTTGATTGCTTGCTACATTACCTGTGCTTTCTTCATACTCATACCTTTGACACATTAGCAGGGCCTCCTTCATAAATTCCGGCACGACACTGGCAAGGGAATCGCGAACAGCTTCTCCCACAGGATCATAAATGCATCTGGCCTCTGCCACAAAGCAACCAAGCACATCATGTCTGAAGCATAGAAAGACAGCAGAACCAGAGCCAAAGAATTAAAGCTTTGGAACTTGTCTTTGCAACACCCACAAATAAATCAACTAGGGAAAAGGAAAGTAGACCTCTTCTCCCAACCAAAAGGCTTATGGCTGCATTAATCTCCTGAAAATTCCCCAAACATCTAGAGGCATTGGCATCAAACAACCACTTATATTTGCCTCTCACACCAGCCACACAGTCCAGGATGAAATAATTGGAATACGAATAAATAACAACCACACCAACTCCCAAATAAGCAACCCGTTGACTGCGGAAGGTGCACCCATTCCAACTTGGAGAAATATATCCCATCTAGTGTCTCTGTAGATTACACCTTATAGTGCAAAACAGCACCACACCCTAAAGGAACCCTTCAGTAGAACCAGGAAGCACACTCACATTCTACAAAAACCCCATGAGCCTATTTGAGGATATAATCCAACACAAAGGGTCCCGAGATGATGCGAGAAACAACAACATTTATCCAGAAGCAATCGCAAGCAATCACAACACTAACTCCTATGGGAGAGGTTGGCACTAGAGGTCTCCTTATTAACGCCCATTCTATAGCCAATAATTCCTCTCACATCTATGACCTTCCAAGCAAGGACAAAATAGACCTTCATGTAAACGTGGCCTTCTGATGATCCCTCAGCAGTCATACATCCCTGCAGGATACAAAAAATGTTTACAGACAGAACAACTGAAGAGGGAGTGGAATTGCACTTGTCACATATATTGCAAGAACGTCACAACCACAAACCATTATAGTATCCCAGAATGTCAATCTCTGGTTTTAGCATGCTCAATCGCACATTCGTCCACACTAACATTCCTGCTCATTTACAGACCTCTGTGTTACAATCAGTTCTTTGTTGATACCCAGGCAGAAATGGTGGATAGCCTTCATTGACCACCAGCATTTCACCATACTGGGAACATATGGCTTGAGAAAGAAGGCCATGTGGCTACTAAATCTCCTCCTGCAAGCCTCAGGTTTCATCATTTCAAACAACTGGCCCAAATACCATCTCACAAGGCTAAATATACCTTGGGTGCAGGGTCGGACTGGGACAAGAAATAGGCCCGGTCACCCAAAAAAAAGTGGCCCACCCCTCGCCTCACGGCCCTTAACCTCTGATGACATCACCGGATGTGATGTCATTTAACCCCACCCCAAAGTGACATCCTGGGAAGCGATGAAACACAACCTTTCACCCTTGACAAAACAGGAAGTGCCATCAAATAGCATTGTTCCTAAGTACACTAAATTACTGGGAATCCAAGCAGACGTCCAAGGCCAAATGATAATATGTTATGATATAGCACTTACGCTTAAGCTCTTTTTTAATAGAACAAATGTACATACAATATCACCCAACCTGTGTTGGTACTCATTTATCGATCTAAGAAGGATGAAAGGTTTTTTGAAAAAAAAGTGAAAAAAAATATTTTTTTTCCATTTTATTTTCTTCCAAACCGGCCCAGGCATGGCCAGAAACCGTCCCCCACACCCCCACTTGGGTGTCATTTTCTGCAGTGAGAATGCTATCATTATATCCACTGTAGCCCAACTACCAGGGATGAGCACCTCTCTATCCCATTTAGCTTCATAGAAGCCCTAGGACAGACAAAACCCCACAAAGGATCTTCTATATTAACCAGACCTTGAAGTAAATTCAAGTGGACTTCCTACCAGAAAAACTCAAAGCCACTAAACTCTACATTGCGACTCAAACTAAGACAGCTACACAAGATGACCTGCTGAACAACATTCACAAGTGGATAAACAAAAGTCTGGATGCCAGAGCTCCAAACAAAAAACTGTTCATTTTCTTGCAAAAATGCAAGTCTCAAAATGGTGTACCCACAAGTGGAACCTTTGACAAAAAAGAAAGCTGCAAATTTGAGGAAATTTGGCAAAGCAACCAACCAACAGTCAAACTATCCTAACAGCATTACCGACATTAAAGAGCAGAAACAATCACAGAAGAAAATGCAACATCACATCGACTCTGCACAACACATCCAGAAGGAAGCATTTGAAATCATACATGAATACAGGAGCCCCACAGCCTGCAAAAGGACTCCCACACCGGATCTCTGGGATTCTATTGTGACACACTTTACCAGCGAGAATCAAAAATTTCAATGCTACCGACACAAAAAGACCAAAATTGTCTTACACACTGATGCAAGAGACAAATGCACCACACCATCTTAAACTGCTTTTCGCTTTTTCTCTATTGAAAAACTGTTTTCCACAATCAATTCAAGCACCCGGAAGACCGACGTCCCCCGCCAACTACAAAATGCCCAGGGTTGGCATTCACTTTCCTGCCTTCTCAATTCTCCAGCAAACAAGGGACTGTCCCCTTTGCATAACCACCTGCCCTTTGTAACCCTCCTAAAACAAGCCATAACTCACTCAAGTGACCCAGCCAACTGCTGCCTGATTTCCAACACTCTTTTTATCTGCAAAATTCTTTAAAGATGCACCTATCAACAGCTTTGTGAATATGTCAAGAATCCCAACAGCGATTCAGGCCTATAAGAGGGACAGAATCCACACTCTTCTCAATTTGGTACATGGTAAAGAACAATGTGGACAACAAAAAAGTGCACGTATCCTGTTGGGCATCACTGGGGCATTTGACATCATCAGTCATGAGATCCAACTGAAGCTATAAAATGACATTGGAATAAAGGGAATCACTCTTCGCTGGATCAAATCCTTCTTGACTGTCAGAACAGAAACAACAAACCTGTCCCCATTCACATCACCTCATCTGAACGTGACCTACAGTGTACCTCAAGGCTCCAGGCTATTAGCCCTTCTATTCAATATATACATTACCCCCATTCAGAGCTCATCAATAACATCGATGACGCATCAGTGACATAAAGCTGCTTCAAATATGCAGATGACACACACAGAGTATCTCCAAACGTACAAATGATGCAACAACAGCCAAAACAGACCTCAAAGCTTGTCTCACAATAGTGGACTCATGGATGGTCATGAACAGACTTAACGAAATTCTCAACCCCTATAATTTGTCTCCATTGAAAACACTTACACCCGCTCCACATCTCACAGTGATGTATGTTATAAGTGTGTTTCTTGGGGAATCACTTACGCTTTTATCAACTTATCAACGTGCCCCACACATGTTTGCCACGCCCATTTAGTGTTAAAGTAAAGTCCAACAAGATCGGGTTGAGTTTCATATCCCTGAAAGCTATGGACCAGAGAAAATGCCCTCACCGATGATATAGGATGACGCTGGAGAAAACATACTCTCAACACATTAAGGCAGCCACATGTCACCATGGAACTGTGGAAGACACTTCTGCATTCCATACATATCAACACAGCATTTCTCTGTTTTCTCTTTATTATCCATGTGTGTGTCTCCTTATTAGTTATATGTTTTAAACTCATTTTCCACTTTGCCTGATCATGTCCTGCATCTCCTTGAAAATGCAACTTACTCGAACATCTTCTACATCATTCAAAGTAAGTGTTTTACACTCTTTATGTCACTGATGCGCCATGTTGTTTCTCAGAGGAATGCATGTCCGGACCTGTAGATATCTGTTTCAAATATGTTCAACAATGAAGGAATTTTCCACTGTCGTGTTCGCATTAATCCTAATACCTCTCTGCTTATCTGTATTTTACATCGTGATCCACTGCTGTTTACTAAATTTCTAATAGTTTTAAGCTACCCACTTTTCCTCACGTCACTCTCAATTTGTAATTTTAGCAAACGGTTTAATTACAATTTTTACTTCATTTGTAACCAGATGATGAAAAACATGTTTTATATATCATTCTTATGCTAATATCTGTTTTATTTATTACTTTTTAACAGGTCTTTGCCATGGGTCATCGCCTATGCCTCTTTTACCTGCTAAAGCTTCAATGGCAGGGCTTCATGGTTTTAGGTTTGGACCAGAATACACAGATGAAGAAATGGAAGCAAGACAAAGTCAAAAACAGCTTGCCAAAGGCAGTGACAACGAGGACACTTTTCCTGATCCTGAACCAAGTTTAATGGAAGATGGCTGCTCCACTTGGTGTCAAGGCCATCACTGTTAACTGATGCCCACATTAGATGAAACGCTGATTGTCAAGAGAATTTAACTTGCAGGGTTACCTTTCTGAAGACAACCCCCCCCCCAAAAGTGCGTAATGAAGGGAAGTGACTTTAGAGCAGTGCGTCTTACCCGTCCAGTTCTTTGAATGCTGATGGCTTTGATGCATGAACTTTGCGTCACAGGTCGACTGTGTGTTCCCACCAATGAGTCAGTATAGCATTAATTAATTTATTGAAAATGTTCCCCAGACATCACTGTTACAAACATTTTTGTACTTTCACCAGCCCAACAGGCTGTATTCATTTCAATGTGATGGCACTGTTAGTTGACTTTTCTTCATCCAGTCAACCATTCATCCTTATCCTGGGATATGACTACGCCTGTTTTTAGCAAGTCGATTTCTAAAAGGTTCTTTACTTTTTCTTTTTTTTTCTCTGGATTTGTGAGGTTTTTACTATTACAATTTGATTTGGTCATGAGTCACTGAAAATGTGTCACATGCTTTGCACTGTCGAATCATTATTTCTGTTTGATACTGTTTTAGGTTGTGGACATTTTTGGGTATAATAATTGTTTGCCCATTTTGTTAGAGTGCACTCTTGATCCAGTCATTTGACTTTTTGATTAAATTCAACCTTACGCTCCTTATCGTTTAATAGCATCAAATGACTTCCACAATATGCCCAGTTCACAAACGATGATATCATGTTGTATGTCAGACCTACGAAATGCAGACCAGTCAAATAAATAAAGAATAATAGACTGCCCACCCAGTATTTGCCAACCTTTCCCTGTTGGACATCGCTAGCACAGGGTATACAGTTGGGTTTGTTTCTAAAACTCAATGATTACTAAATATTCTACTGGGCAGAGACTGCTATTCACAACAGCAATTTCCATGCCACCAAGCACCAAATGTAAGCTGGTGCTTTTCTAATTTTTTACATGTTGAAGATGGTCATTTAGACTATGCTACCTCCTCAAAATTCTTACCAATCTCAAAAAATACCCCAAATCTTCCTACAAGTGTGTTTTAATTCTTTTTTTAATTTTTTGAAAATGATGTTTTGCTATTTTCTGTTATCCTTTCATTCTAGGGCCATTGTTTATGTTGTATGAAATTTTATTTTATGCAACTGGATTGTGCCTTCTAAAAGCTGCATATTGTTTTAGTTCCAGAACTCGCTCCTGTTATAAAAATTCTGTCTTGTATTGGCATGGGATATTGGGATATCCAAAAAACAAACATATCCATTATCCCGGTACAGTGATACACATTTTACTAAACGATTTTGCGCTGAACTGAAAATGGCTGCTCAAATGGCATTCCACTCCGTGAAATAGATAACAGATCCAAGTATGTCTTCATGTGCAATGAAATTGATACTGAGTTTGCACTCAACATTTTACTGCAGAGAGGTATAAGCCACAAAATATAGAAATAAGGGCTGTCTCATACTGACTTGGAGGTTATTAGCAACAGCTGTACCTACAATCCTTGCCTGTAGCCATGAACAAGTGTGTATAATATAGATCAATGATACAAAGATATGTGTTGCTCCCTTTCAAGAGTCTTTTTTTTATTATGTTTCTATTTCTACTTTATCTCACAATCCATTTTATTTATTGACCATTACATGAGACCTAACCGACCATTACTATTTCTGTTCCCTCCAACATGTTGCACTAAATGCATGATTCCCAGTCACAGTGGTACTGTCCTTTACAGTAAATAATTTTAGTCAGTTATAATTCTGAGAGGGCATGTCACAAATATCACTCTGTGGAGTGACCATGCCGAATTGAAAGTATTCCCTGATTAAATTTGCTCATGTCATAACTGTGTCCTTTTTTCTTGACCCCTTTCTTATTTTTGGGACATCAGAAGTATAGAACATTAAGTGCACCCACGGAACCCCCCAACACATCTCTTGGAGCGCAGGTAAGTCACAGTAGGTTGTTTTGGGTGTTAGGGAGATTTGTTTCAGGTGCTACAATTCAGAGCAGGACTGCAACCAGTATTTTTTCTGGGAGTGTCTAGGCTGGCTGTAAAGTACTTAAAAAGCACATTTGCGTGTGTCCTATCAGTCGCTCTGCCTCTTCCTCTACATCATATGTTGTCCACAGGTGGAGACTAGGACATCAAGTGCTATCACCACAGCATCCATCACATCACAGGTTGTGCAGGCATGCCACTCACTGTTGCTTTGCCATGTAGATAGAACGGGGTCTGGCCATATTATTGATAACATCGGTCACTATTATCTGCAATTTTATTGTTCTTGCTGTATGCAGGTTATTGCCCTATCCCATTTGCCTTTGTGTTTTCTGCCGGAAAAGAAGTCCTTGCCCTTTTGGTGTTGGGTTACCCACAGACATATTTCACTATATGCATGTAACAGACACGATTGGCATTAACCTTAGTCTTTCACGTGCTTTGAAATAGAGAGGTGGTAAATCACTAATATCTGTCTTGAGATTGATTAGGGTGGCTAGAAACAATTTCCCCATCATATTTTCTTGTGCCTTAATTAAGCCTTTTAATCTTGACCCCTGTCTTCTTTGATGCAGAACAAGAGTGAGATGTCAGGTGCTTTCGCAGCACCTTTGAACACATCTAATGATGCACAGGTATACCACTATGTATTGTTTCGTGTCTTCGGGAAGTCTGCTTCTGGTCTTACTATTGATAACATGTTTGCCTCTATTATCTGTCATTGTATTGTCCTTGCCATGTGCAATGTATTTCTCCATCCCATTTGCGAGTGTCACATCTGTGCCTTTCCCATATGTCTCTTTTCATTTCTTGCCCTCTAGGAAAAGACTTGTTCTGCCAGAGCATTATCATTACCCTTCGACATTTTGAAGTTGAGAAATGCATTAAACTGACAGTTAATTTGTTCATAACTGCTAATGTGTTTGATTGGGTTACAATTGAGATCAGCTGATTCGCCAATATTTGTCACAGTGTGTGGAGAGCGGATGAGTGTGAAGAGCGGACGAGTGTGGAGAGTGACGAGTGTATGGAGCGGCTGAGTGTGGGAGCGGCTGAGTGTGGGAACGACTGAGTGTGGGAGCAGCTGAGTGTGGGAAGCGGCTGAGTGTTGGGAAACGGCTGAGTGTGGGGAGCAGCTGAGTGTGGGAAGCGGCTGAGTATTGGAAAACAGCTGAGTGTGGGGAGCGGCTGAGTGTGGGGAGCGGCTGAGTGTGGGGAGTGGCTGAGTGTGTAGACCGGCTGAGTGTGTGGACCGGATGAGTGTGTGGACCGGATGAGTGTGTAGACCGGCTGAGTGTGTAGACCGGATGAGTGTGTGGACCGGATGAGTGTACGGACCGGATGAGTGTGCGGACCGGCTGAGTGTGCGGACCGGCTGAATGTGTGGAGCGGCTGAGTGTGTGGAGCAGCTGAATGTGTGGAGTGGCTGAGTGTGTTGAGCGGCTGAGTGTGTGGAGCGGCTGAGTGTGTGGAGCGGATGTGTGTGTGGAGCAGATGTGTGTGTAGAGCGGATGTGTGTGTGGAGCGGTTGTGTGTGTGGAGCAGATGAGTGTGTGGACCGGATGAGTGTGCAGCCCAGCTGAGTGTGTGGACTGGCTAAATGCGTGGAGCGGCTGAGTGTGTGGAGCGGATGTATGTGTGGAGCGGATGGGTGTGTGGAGCGGATGGGTGTGTGGAGCGGATGGGTGTTTGGAGCGGATGTGTGTGTGGAGCGGATGTGTGTGTGTGGAGCGGATGTGTGTGTGTGTGTGTGGAGCGGGTGTGTGTGTGGAGCGGATGTGTCTATGCAGCGGATGTGTGTGTGTGGAGCAGATGTGTGTGTGTGGAGCGGATGTGTGTGGGTGGAGCGGATGTGTGTGTGTGAAGCGGATGTGTATGTGTTGAGCAGATGTGTATGTGTGGAGCGGATGTGTGTGTGGAGCGGATGTGTGTGTGGAGCGGATGTGTGTATGGAGCGGATGTGTGTGTGGAGCAGATGAGTGTGTGGAGCGGATGAGTGTACAGAGTGGTTGTGTGTGTGGAGCGGATGTGTGTGTGGAGCGGATGTGTGTGTTGAGTGGATGAGTGTGTAGAGCGGATGAGTGTGTGGAGCGGATGAGCGTACAGAGCGGATGAGCGTACAGAGTGGATGAGTGAAACGCCTGATCTCAAATGCCTGAAACTAATAAAAGTGCACTGAACGGACTTGATCGCATAGAATTGCGTGATGTACATAATACGCCTTGGAATACTGGGAACATTCGAAAGAGCATATATCCCATCATACCACACCCCACGCTTACTCTCTTCTTTACACCACCACTCAACTAGAACACAGAGATACCATGACACCATTCGGTATAACTGTTCTCATATCAACATCTCCTACTCACTCCCCATCACTCTATGTAAACACTGCTGATTACACCCCCCCCAGCCAGGCGTTTCTCCTCAGGCCTAACGCAGCCACACTCGGTCTGGATAAATCCTGCCAGAGCGAACACATACTCCTGATCTCTCAACCACCACACCTACCGCTATGAAGCAGCTACTACACAAATTCCGCACCAGCTGCACACATACCTGGTGCGCACACGCCCCTTTGGACTCTCTCAACTCTCTCTACTGACCCGAACTTCGGTTCCCAAGGGCGTTCAACCTACCAGCGCCTTCAGACCATACCAATGGTATATAAGGCGCTATATAAATGCAGAATAACATAACATAACATGTCATTTGTATCCTCAGTGGTGTAGCTGGGGCCTGTGAGTAGTCAGGAATGAAACTTGTACACAAGTCATCCATGTTTTGGGTTAAAGACTTTTATTGAAAATAAAAGGGTTCGGAAAGGCCTCTCTGACCTTGCTCTAAAAGGAATTTCCCTACCAAACCAAAAACTAAGGGTTGGTCTGTGTCAGGATGTTAAAAGTCTTACTGTACTTGTTTCCAAAGGTTCTATTTAGACCCTCACACTTAAACTAAATTATAAAGGTGAAAAAAGGGAAAATGTCTTTAACCTTTTGAAGTTCCACAAGGGGGTTCTGTTCCCATGGATTTCTCTTCCTCGACGTTTCAACACAAAAGGTTCTTTCTATTGGAAAATATCTTATTCCACAATGGGGTTCCCTTCCCTTGGGTTTCTCTTCCTTGAAGTTTCAACAGAAAAAGTTATTTATATCGGGAGAAGAGATCTTTTTAAAAAAAAACATTTTATTGGTTTTTACAAATGCATAAAACATAAAGATAAAAGGTGAACAGAAGGCAGTTAAATCGGTGATGCTTACAATCATGCTGTAGGGTATGCTGCATTATGTGTGGGCGGAGGACTACCACGGGGCGGCATGGGGGAAGGGGAATGGAGTGGGGTTAGGGGGGAGAGAAGGAGAGGGAGGGGGCTTCACTGAGCGTCCATCCATTTTCCCCACACCTTTTGAAACTTGCCAGGGCATCCTCTTGCTGTATAAATTCGTCAAGATCTTGTTCCACAATGGGGTTCCCTTTCCCAGGGTGTCTCTTCCTTGAATACAACAGTTCCTTGTGTCATATTTGGCCCACAATAGCACTGTCACAGACAACGCTTTCTAGCTTTGCAATACTTTTCATCAAGACTAGGTTTTTCTTTACATGCTTAACACAGTTCTGAAATTTCTGTTCTTAGAAATTCTTAACACACTTGTCATTGTCTGGTGTACTCTCCTGCCAAGGCTTCTTGCTGTTACACACTTATAACGTGCCTGGTATAGTGTCATGTGAGGACTTCTTGTTCTTGCACACCTGTAATTGCCTGGTGTACATTCCTGGCGGGACTTTTGTTCCTTACACAGTTATAACTTTCCTGGTATACTCACCTGCCTCTGGTTGTTGCACGCTTGCAATTGCCTGGTATGCTTTCCATCCAGGGATTTTGTTCTTGCACACTTGCAATTGCGTGGTATACTTTTCTGCCAGAACTTCTGTTTCTTGCACATTTGTAATTGTCTGGTATACTTTCCAGCCAGGTCTTTTGTTCTTGCACACTTGTAATTGCCTGGTGTATTTTCCTGCCAGGACTCCCATTCTTGCACACTTACAGTTACCTGGCATTTTCTCTATCCAGGGCTTCTTGCATTCACCTGGGGTTGCCAACCATTTCCACAACTCTATTTTCACTTGATTGGATATCGGATCCACTTGATATACATTTTGTTTTTGTGCGCCGATGTATTTACATTGCATACATTCACACACATGGATAAAGGTTTTACTTCTCTTCCTCTCTTTACAGTTAGTTCCTTCATTTTCTATCTTTCTGTGGTTCTTATTACTGTTATTGGTATTTGGGGCAGTTGTCAATATGCCACGGGGTCCCCACTGCCTTTAGACTGACTCATGCTAGCATTCTCGGGCCCATTCGCGGTCATTCGGTGAAGCTATGCAGCTGGGTTTCCTTTTGTGGCTGTTTCCTGTTTTGGCTTCTCGTCTGTTGTGGCATCTCTTCCACTTGTCTGCTTTACCTCTTGCTCTGCTAATCAAGGGTGTGCTTGCGGCAGTGGGCGTACACCCAGGAGTCTTCCTCTGGCTCCTGGTGTCTTGTCAGCACAACCCGCTCTGTCAACATCTCCCTTTTCTCTGCTGGTGAGCTGCCCGGCTCCACCACGCTTGCTTCTGTATTTGCGTTCCTTGAGCTCGGCAGACAAGTGAGACGTCTCATCGCCAACAGTAGCCTCTTGCATCTGGTTTATGTCCTTTAAAGTTCATGGGCATAGGTATTTGCGGGGAAAGGCTTGCTGGGCTTCTGGTTTCTCTGCTCTGCCCTACTCTTTCCCTCTTCTTCGTCCGAGTATTTGAGAAATTACTGAACAAGACGCCCATTGTAGGTAGTTCATTTCTAAAGTTTGAATAATCATTTGCAATAGTTTTAAATGGTGACCTATTGTTGGATGATTGAAAATTGCACCTGTAGAAGGTGGTCTTGTCATTTTCTACAAGATTGATTAGGGTTGGAGGTTTGACTCATTTGATGCAGTGATAGGTTTTTCCTATGCTTCAAAGGTGGAGTTGTAGATGAATGACAATAAGCCATAAGGGTCTTGGCCATTGGAAGATTATCCTCAAAGGAAAATGGGGGATACCATGTCTCATCCGATGGAGTCATGACATCTCACAGGAGGCTGTCTCCTCCCCTGTGATCCTCCCCCATTTCACCACTCCCGGGGTCAGGATCAGGAAGTGACTGCCGTCACCTGGCCACATGAGGGGAGGTTACCTCCGGGAGACCAGTGATGACTCCACTGGATACATCACAGGCCCTCTGCCCGCTGAATCGTATTCTGTGGGGGCACTGTCAAGGTCAAGAAATAATTTATTTCTAAGGTCAGAGTGCACACGTTCTGACTTCTGAAAGGAATGCTCCGGTTGCGGCACAGGATGAAGGCACTCAGGCTGCACTGCACATAACAGGAACCAGGAAGTTCTCCCTGCTTCCTGATTCCTGGCGGCGTTGAGTGCAGGAGCCAGAGACCTGCCTGATTTCCGCACTCCACGCCAAAAGGAACCGAGAAGCGTGGAGAATTCAGGAAACAGCAGGTAAAAGTGTGTGTGTGTGCATACCTGCAAAGATGTTGCATGTGTATGATGTATATTTGTATGTATAAATGTGTGTGTGCATGCAAGGATGGGTTATGTATTATGCAATGTGTGTGTGAGTGTATGATGAATGTTTGTGTGTGAATGACCGAGTGAATGGTGTCTGCAAATGAGGGAGCAAGTGAATATTGAGTAAATATGTGTGCAGCTATGTATGGTCGACTGCAGAAGAGCTTATTTGGTGGGTGGGGTACACTACTTCAGGGTTTTTAATGGACATCCATCCATGATAATGCAAGCCTGATAAGTGTTATTACGTGACTGAACTTGCATTTTGGTGCAGTCTTTGTAAACATTTCTTAGAGTGGCATGACTTTTCATACTGGGCATTAATAACAATAAAGCAAGCATGATAAGTGCTATTACGTGGCTAGACTGGCCTTTTGGTTTCGCCAGTCTATGTATTTTTTACTGTGGCATGGCATTTTATTCTGGGCATCTGGGCATCAAGGGTAATGCAAACATGATAAGAGTTATTACGTATCTAGACTGGCCTACATTGTGCACCCAGTTCAGATATATTTTCTTATTGTGGCATGATATTTTTTATGAGGACAGGAGTATGTCCTTATATGCAGATACAGCAATATACTGGCAGAGCCAGCGTGGACATTTTTCTTATAGTGCCACAGCTGTCATTCTGCAGCAAGGAAAAATAAGTATGTTCCTAAATGGGAATACTGGTATCTATATGTGTGCAGCCATCGTAGACATGTATGGGCCAAGCATGCATGACAATTATTTTATACTGTCAAATATTGTCGGCAAAGGCACATTGCAAATGCATTCGGAAATACTCCTGTCATTGTTTCTGAATTACAACTATTGCATTTTTGATTTAGAGTTACCCTACACAACGAATTGCAAACTGTCTGGCTGTTTACCAAATTTTCACATAAAGTGTGCCCTATACTGCACCATTTTAACCCATTATTCAAACAAATTTCTCAGGGGGTTGGGCTGTTCAGGCCCCCTGTCTATGGTCGGTCACTCTGGCATTTTTGTGGCAAATATTTATGCCCCTCCAATCACAAATTTCACCAGCCACCACTGGGTGAGTGGCTAGTGGGTGAATCAGTATGAATGAGTGTGCGCAAGGCCGGGGCCCAGGCAACAGACATTGAAGCATGGACGTTTTCTTACATGTTTTACTTGCATTTTAGGGCAAAGCCAACTTGATGATTGTTATTAGGTGGAGGTGAGCTTTGGGTGGGGGGTTTATAACACCATGGGGCAGGCAGATAAGACATTTTCTTTCTGTGGCATGGCATTTATTTTCTCACATAAGCAGCAACGCCAATATGATGGGGGTTCTTACATGAGGAGAATGGGGGCACTTGTTCTGTCAGCAAGTACATGTTTCCTTACAATGGCATTGCATTGTGTACTTGTGTTAAGGGCAAAGCCAACATGATGAGTATTCTTACATGGCGGGCGGAGGAATCTGTGCATTGTGACGAATCTGAGCAATTCGTCCCTTCTTCCCAGGTGGAGCCACCCCCCTTTGAGACTAGGCAGGTGAGCCCACAAAGAAAAACCCTCTCTAGGGATATGGGAAAATGGGACCTCTCTGGGAGTAAATCTCCTCCATGGGACAATAACTTCCTTCCTACAAGGAACTCCCTACAAAGAATGTTGTGTCTGCCTATATGGGAACAGAAAAGCCTGATAATATTGCTGCTGATTGGCTTAATCAACATACTAGTCTTTCACCCATTTCTTTGGCTGAAGGCAATGCTGGAATCCTGGTGAAGGCAATAGCTGATGGAGATCAACACCCCTGTGGAAGTGCAGCAGCGAGAATAAAGCAACGAGGAAGCTGGAGTGCAGGAGGAAGAATCATACACAGAGCCTTGCCTCTGACGTCTGAACGTCCTGGAAGGGCAGATCCAAGCAACAATCCGGAACCAGTGGTAGCGTGAAGAGAGAGCAGAGTAAGACAGCAATGCCAGAAGGCCCGTGGACTGAGGGGTGAAAACACTGAAGTGGATAGAGACCTCACCTGGTGGTACGAACACACAGCAGCTGTGGTGGGCCGGGGGCCCGTTAACACGACACCGAGACCAGGTTGGAAGTGGGAAGCCAAATCCCACACCTCTGTGCATCCAACGCTGAGCCGGAAACAAAAAGCAAAGCATGTGCTCCCAAGAAGAAAAAGCCAGGAAGAGCGACGGACGATTACATCCCTGGGGTAAGAAGCTGGGGAAGCCAAAAGGGTTACGGGAGCCCGAAAAACCTGATTTCTGAGTGTGGGCAGTTGCCCAAGAGCGACCCTGCTGAGTTGAGACAAACAAAGGGCCCAGAGGTTTTGGGAAACCCTAATAACATTCTTTTTACACTTGGAAAACCGAGAACCTGGGGGTTCAATTGCACAATCCAAAATTAACCTTGAAGATCCAAAATGGTTACAGGAACAAGAGAAACCTAATTGCTGGACACAGCTGATGCCCAAGAGAAACTGCTGAGTTGGGCCAAACAGAGGGACAGAAGGCTTTGAGGAGCCCCAAGAAAATAAGCAACATTTTCCAACATTAGGAAGACAGGGAACCTGGAGGGTTCAGTTACTCATTCACAGAACAAGGAGCAGTTGAAAGACAACATCCATGGGGATGGGATCACAATACAAGAATCTTTTTAAGAAACCAGAATTATTGGATTTTTGGAAAGACTTCAAACTTGCTATGACGATAATTGGAAACTTTGTTTTGAGGAACCCTTGAAAACCATATTAAACTGAGACGAACAATATTGAGGAGTAACCCCATTTGAGTTGACCAGAGGAGGCCCATGTGCAGGGGCTGCTGCTCGGGCCTATTTTCAGTTTACGTTTTTGAACAGTGTTAGGGCCAGATAGGAGTTAGGTTTCGGATTTTGGACTGATTTTGATTTGGACATTTGACAAGTACCCTTCATAGTAATGGGGACAGCAGCAGTCAAACAACTAAGGGGTTCCTTACTGTAGCATTGTATGTTTTACTGCTGTTGAAGGCAAAGTCAACTTATAGAGTATTCTTATATGGTGGGAAGGGTGTTGGGTAGGTATTTGTGCAGCAGCAATCATACGTTTTCTTTCTGTTGCAGTAGATTTGTATTGATAATAGGTGCAAAGCCAACAAGAGCATGTTCATAAATGTGGATACTGGCATATTCCGGAGGATATATGTGAAAACATGGGGGTGGGAAAAAAACAACAGAGAAAGTGGAGAATACATTTATCAAAATTAAAAAAATTCAAAAACATAAAAATCAAGATAGACAAATTAAAATGAATACAAATGAATAAAAATGAAAAATGAAATTGAAAATAAGATGTAGATGAGAATGCGAAAAATGTAATAAAAATGGAAACCAAAAAAAGAAAAAATCAGAATTATTATAATGGTCAAAATGAAAATGAAAAGTTCAGGCAAAAGAGTAAAGTGTACTGAGGCCATTAATGGATTCACTAGTGTGGTCCTGGATAACAGACAGATATTCTGAGAGCCAAACTGCAATATAAGGAACAAAACAAAAATGTAATCTAAAATGGAAAACAAACACCTAAAAAGTCCAAAATAATTAAATATTCCGTGGCTGAGGTGCATTTCTGTCATACCTGCAAAACTCTGAGCCTGCAATAGTCAAATAGTGGGCTTGGATGGCATTGGATTGCTTAAAACCTTCTCAACCGCCTTTTCAATAAAAATAACCAAGGTGAACGAGCATCCGCTTCATGAGATGCCAGGACGTCATGGCGTAGCATCATGAGTGATGTCATGGTGTCCCACAACAGGCAAAACAAAAATTTATTCAGACTGGGCAATATTGGCAGCCCAGAATGCCGGATACACAAAAGTCAATATCAAAGGGCATCTGTAATCAACCTGAAGGTAGAAATGCACAAATTGAAAGGTCAAAACCTGCCAGCTACAAGGGCTCGATATGAACATAGAGTCGAAATTATGCACTGACAAAATGGAAAGAAATTGAAAAATATGAAAAATAAAAATAAAATAAAAAATAAAAATAGAAATAAAAATGAAAAAAGATTGCAAAAAAGTGATTATGAAAAAGAGGCAAAATTGAAGTTATGGGGAGGGGCATTATCTAATGAAGAGGCAGTGAAGGTTGATGCAGGAAACATGATAAAAACCATAAATGGTGAAACCATATAATAAAAGTGGATACAATTGGATAAAGAGGATGTTATGGAAACCAATGAGAAAGAAAAGATGCAAAATAAATTACAAACAAAAACAGAATGTCAGAAATAATCAGGTAAGTAATGCTCAGGATAATGATAATAATCAGAATAATAAAGCTAAAAGAAAAATCGCAAGGTAAGCGTTGGCACCACGAGAACAGGAAGATGTAACTGAATCAGTATAACATATATTCTAAATCCCATGCAACATATGCTTGATATGTTTAACGGAAACAAGAAAGATTACAATCTTCGTTTATCCCCCTGGGGTTAATGCATCCAAGTAGTGTATCCAGAAGACTTCTCTTAGATACAGGTTTTTGTGTAGTTTGCCATGCGATCTAGTCAATATCACTTCCACTATCTGAAACCAGATCAGGGCGATTTGGTGGTGATTGTTCATTCAGATGTTTGATCTGTGTTAGTTCCACCAATATCGAGAGGTCTACTTGATTGGTCTACTTGATTGCCCAACATAATACAGACCCCAGGGCCACTTGACTGTATAAATGATATCAGCTGTGTCACAAGTAGCAAGGCCATTCACTGTCATCTTAGCCCAGTTCAGGGATGGTAGATTATATTACAATTTTGTGAAGTAATTACTATTCAAACAATGTAGGCATGGGAAGGAGCATGTCTGCTTTAACAAACTCTCTTATTTAAAGTACCCCCTCGAACTAACTTTCTGTGCCATTTGTTTCACTTGTTGCTGGCATCTGTCATTGTCACTGACAATGTGCTTAACGCTAAGTAATTGACTGTATGGGAAATGTTTACTCAAACTGTGGGGGGTGAAAATACTGGAGTAAATTGTTTCTATCTGTAGGCTTCCTGAAAATGGTAATGTCAATGCCTTGTGCTTTGGGGACGACCGCTACATCCAGAAAGTGAATTGTTGGGTTACCTATTTCTGCCATAAACAGAACGTGAAAAGTCTATTGTGTTTAGGTATATGATGAAACTCTCAAGATCTGTTTTCAGACCATTCCAGATGCTGAAGATGTTGTATTTATATTTTGTGTTTGTATTTTATTTATATTTTATAAAGAGCCTGAAGCCAAGGCGCTGTAAATAGAGTAAAAACAGTACAAAAAATTAATACTGACAACAATAAAATAGGAAGCAATCTGTCACGTTAACCAAGATATAGGAGGGGAACTTCAATGACTTATGAAATAAAATAAAGAGTAAGAGGAAATAGAGCGGAGAGAATAGGGAAGAGCATTCCAGTGTAGAGGTGCCAGGAGGGCGAAAGAGCAAACGCGGGACTGGGCACATGGAGGATGGGGAACTACTAGAAGAAATTGGGATGTAGAACAAAGAGAATGGGAAGGAGTATAAAATGAAACAAGAGAGGAGAGAGAGTCAGGTGCTAGACCATAGAGAGACTTGAAAACAAGACAAAGAGGATTACATTTAAGTTGAGAATGGAAAGACGGCCAACCAACAGTGGAAAGAGATGAAGAAATTGAGTCATGAAAGGAAAGGAGACATAGAAGATGGATAGACACATTGAAGACAGATTTTAGAGGAGCAAGGCGAGTAGCTGGAAGACCAAAGAGAGCAGTTGAACAATAATACAGTCAGGAAAAGATCAAAGAGGATATCAGTCATTTTGTGGCCTGAAAAGTAAGAAATGGACGAGCTTTACTTATGTTGTGCAGATGAAAGCGACAGGTGCGCAAGTACTGAGAGATATGATGAGGGAAAGACAAGGCAGTAGGAAAATGAAGCCCCAAATTATGAGCAGTAGAAGAAATAAAAAGCTGAGATGGGGGAAATGAAAACAAAAGGGGGAGATATAGGAGGAGGAAGAGTATTAGCGGGAAAGAGGAGAACCTCAGTTTTAGAAGCATTGAGTGTAAGATAGTGAGCCGACCTCCAAGATTTAATAGCTAATAGACAGGAGGACAATCTCTGATGGATATCAGAAGAGAAAGAAGAAACAGGCAGAAAGAGCTGAGTATTGTCATGTTGTCAATATATCTACCCCAGTAGGATAGATAATTCTTCCAAACTGGGTGTGTAAGTACATGTTGGGTTTCAAATTTTAAAGCAATTAACATATGTGGAGCGATAGTGGCTCCCATCAATGTTCCTGATGTGTGAAGATAACATTTACTACCATGTCTGAAATATGTGTTTTGAGAAATGAAGGTAAGAAAGGTCATGATGAATTCCATGGAGGCTCTGACATTGTCATCTTGCAGCACAGTCCATTTGACTGTCTCTAATATTAAGCCATATGGGATTGAAGTATAAAGACTCTTGGCATCAATGGTGAATTGAATCTAACTGTCTTCTATCTCACATGTCTGTAAGATTTGTAAGATGTGTGTGATGTTTTTAATATACTTGGCAGATTTTTGTATGAGCGGCTGTGAGAAGAAATCAATGTATATCCTTAATGGTTGAAGAACACTGTCCTTAGCTTCCACTACGGGTGTTCCACGTGGGTTTGTGAGTTGTTTATATATATTAGCTAATAGATAGGAAACAGGTACATTAGGATATAAATTGGTAAGAAGGAGATTAGTGTTATAATTTATCCAGTCAAGATATTCTGCCGTCTATAAAAGTTATTTTAAGTTGAAAGCAATCTCGTTGGTGGGATCAGGATCACATTTGGTGTATGTGGTAGATCAGGACAACTGTCTCAGACATTCAGCGGCACAGTCTTTGGTGTCAAGCAAAACTAGCACCCCCCATTTATCTGCTGGTCTGACAGTGATGTCCTCATCACTATAAAGAGATTTAAGTAACCAAAGCTCATGTGTGTGAAGATTCTGGTTGTGTGGTTTGTTGATAGAGATGTGCAAAAGGTCTTTGAGGAGAGTTTTGTGGAAAATATCTATGGACGGTGGTATACAGTTGTTTTTAGGTTTAAACTTGATGTCTTCCTTTGTGTACCTTTACCACATGCCTCATTTAATTGCTTTTTTTGCAGCTGGAGACTTTGACAACCATTCTTTTCTCTGTACCATCTGGCACATCCCATGGAGTGCGTGTATGCCATTCAGAAGAGATGTGTGCATTTCAGAGAATGTTCCCTTTGATAAAGTCCAAACTGTGTATCCATATTGATTTAGTAATTGTTCTAGCAAGGGCTTTCCAACAAATGAGGAATCCTTATCTAAATACTATGGACCTTTTGAATGGGCTCTGTCTAGATGCACACAAAAAACCAGCAACTCATATCCTACTGATATTTGTCTAATTTTCAATTGTTCTTATTTTAATGTTGTAGACTGAGACAGCCAGAGTTGTTTCGGTCCGTTGTATCAGAAAAATAAGCATATAAGAAACTGCCCTTGAGCTCTTATAAATTACTTGTGACATAAATTGTTCTGTTTTTCGGCCTACTCACACTGTCAACCTACTTGTTTAGCGTTAGTTTGCAAAGTTAAATTAATATGTTTAAAAACAATTCTTAACAGAAAAGTTAAATTGATTTTTCAAAACTATCACACACCTTTTCCAATAAATATTGTATTACTTTCATGTAGAGGACTACGATAAAGATGAAGAGGAAAACACATGTCCCCTCCTGCTGCAAGGGACGTAGGCCGGCAAAAGATGTTGATTTGAGAAGAATTGATTTTGCAGCATTCTGAAACATCTTTCAATGTAGTCATGGCGGATGCACTTGTGCAGTGGCATGAATTTGAGGTAGGTACAAGCACAGAGCCATGGAAGGCGACGAAAGATTATTGCTACTCAACAATGTATCCTCCTCAGCTACCAATATCAACAGAAGAGGTAACCGAATACAGAGCCAATCAATATCTTAAACAGGCCACACCTTCGTAGCCAGATGATCATGTTTGAGTGAGCTTTTTCGAGTATCACTGTTCACCTCAAATGAACCAAATTAATCACTTTTCTGATCTACAGAAAAGACTCAAGACATTACATTAATAAAGCAATCGCCCCAGACTGCACCATGTCTAGGGTTTGATGCTGAAGAAAGTGAATTGCCAAATGAAGGCATTCTGTGGCAACCAAAATGTAGTGTGTTTGAGGGCTGCCTGGTCGATTTTAAATAAATGCTGAAATGCACTTTATCAACTCACGGCACCAGTTATAGCAAACCATTATTTGATTTTAAGAAAAATATTATTGGAACCAACTTGACCCTTACAGATACCTGTGAGGACGAGCACTACAGCCTTTTTCGTGAGCCCCTCAACCACACCTTGGGAGTGCTGTAGCAGGCACTCACACTTTTATTTATTCAATCAACATTCTCAAAAATCTATTTTGTTGTAACTTTTTAGGTCTAAAGTTTTTATAACTATTGTTAGGTTATCTATTGATCGTGGGCTGAGCCTCTGGAAGCAATGGAGCATTTTACAAGTCATAAGGGAAAGGACACAGTGAGGGAAGCAGAGATACAAGTGAGTGGGAGATAACAACGGGGGAATGTGTGGACAATTTGTCAGCAAGGAATCTAGAAGCAACCAGGTCAGGAAACTGGGGATTAGATCACCCAGTCGTTTCTTAAGCGGGAAATAGAGGATGTGCAGACCTAGGTATTCGGGAGGAGCCAATCCTTGAAGAGGAGAGTCTTGAGCTCCTTTCTGAAATTTAGAAGCTACGGTGCAAGTCTGGTGATGGCAGGAAGGATGTTCCAGAGTCTGGGGTCATAAACAGGGAATGTCTGTTGTCTGTTTCTTTTCTTCCTGCACCGTTGGAGTTCAAGTCTGCAAATGTCTTTACTTCTGGTGGATCGTAAGCCTCCAGAGATGTTTTTCAGTGAGGTAGCTTGGGGACTTCAGGAAAGCCTTGTAGATGATGCAGCAGTATTTGAAGATTACACATGCCTGCAGCGAGAGCTAGTGCAGTTCGATGAGTGTTGGGTGATGTGGTTGAATTTGGGGAGTCCTTTGATGAGTCGTGCTGAAGCATTTAACACACATATCAGGGATCCACGGTAGTCACCAGAAGGCCTTCCAAAGGGGCATTTCTACCATCCAGGTGAGAGAGGACCAAGGCTTAGACAGCTGATCTAAAGTTATTTTCTGAGATGAAGGGCTTGATTTTCCGTAGGAGAGAAAGGTGCTACCAAGCTGTTTATGTCTTCCATGCTATGAGCTGAGGTTTGGAGCCCCTGTGGTTCATAGGAGAAGGCCAGGTCTTGGTATCAGGGTGTTTGGTGTTGTTGATCATCAGAAGGAATTTGGTCTTGAAGGGGTTGAGCTTCAGGTAAGCACTGGACAATGGTAAGCAGGCCTCAAGTCTTCAATTGAGGATATCTTGAGGTAGAGCTGCATGCATGCAATCAGCACACTGTTTGATGTCGATATTGTGTAAAGCCAGGAGGGTTCTGAATGGCATCAAGATCATGGGGGGGGAGGATGGATCTTTGCAGAACTCCTCAGGTGATGAGTAAAGTAGGTGATCTGGAGGAATCCATTTAGATGAATTGGTGGCAGTTAGCAAGGTACACTTTGAACCAGCTGAGGATGATCTCTCTGATCCCCGTGCAGCAATGTAGAAAGTTAGTGAGTGCCTGGTGGTCTACTGTCACGAATGCTACTCAAGGATAGCCGGGAGGCAAGGATGGCCATCATCGAGGATCTTAAGAGCATCGTTGATCACTTTGTTGTTAGCCTTTTTCTGGCTGCATCTAGGTCTAAAGCCAGATTGGTAGGTCTAAAGTAGGTTATTGGCTTTGATTTGTTGGAAGGGTTGTGTGGCTACTGCTTTCTTAAGAATCTTACCTATGGAGGGAAGATTGGAGATAGGGCAGTAAATGTTGGGTCGTTGGGGTCCGGTGTTGGTTTCTTGAGAAGCTGGAAGAATTGTCCGGTCTTGTGTATTGACATTTCATGTAAAAAAAACTCCTACTACAAATACCAGATAAAATACCTCTTCCCTGCAATAGATTATGCCTGGCTGTTGACAGGCAGCTCTTGTCAATGCTCTCACAGGGAAAAGGTTTTGTTTGCCAGGTGATGGATAGTGCGACATTCCTGGATTTACTGCAAAGTATTGCACTTATCATTTCCATCTCTTGTGAACTAAAACCACTGGCAAGCGCCGGCGTGGTCCAGATCATGGGTCCTCATTATAAGTTTGCCAGTCCAGTTGTTTTTCGGACCAGCAAACTACAAGTCTGCCACTAGGGGCAGTGAACTACCGGCAAGCCTGACCTGCCGGTAGTTGAAGCTCCTATCGGCAGATTTTTCACTGAAGCACCGGCACTGTTACTAACAGTGCCGGCGCGTAAATGTTCCCATTCCCATGGAGTCCTTCTGGACTCCATGGGAATGGGAACTTACCGTTCCTCCGCTGCCCGTTATATCCCGGTGTTACTGGGATATCGGGCAACGGTAATGGTAAGCCGAAGTTGCTGGTAGACTGCCGGTACGACCACCAGCCCACCGGCAACCTCATAATGAGGGCCATAGATTGTACTTCCTCTTTTCCGAATTAAAAGCATGGTTTTGTGAAATCTATTTATCTTCTTCAAGCAAGAGGTTACAAGTCGAACTGATAGCCTCCAACAGGCATGAGAACATAGCCAAAGCCATACAAGAGAGGTGCTTAGAGACCTGGTACCAATTCAACCTTTGGGACGTGTTAAAATCTGTGGCCAAGAAAATAAAATGCTGCAGGGGGAAAAGTTTGTGAAGAACTAATATAAAGATCACAGTCAATAAGTAAACAGCTCTAGTATACTTCTCGGAACTGTGAAGACATACTTCTTGAAAAAGAGGCAATCAATTCTGTGTCATCCAGGTAGCGAACATTCATGGGAGGCCAACAAACACTATCATACCTGCCCACAGCCATCACTGAGGGAGAAGCAGCAGAGGAGGAACACATGTCTGGGGCCTAGGTCGCTGCCTCATACAGCCCTTCAGAACACTATGTGCGACAAGGGACTGAACAGAAATGTGAAGGGCCTCACAGAATGTTTACACAATGGGGATTTGGAGTTTTTTTTTCACAACATGATATGATAGGTTATTTGTAACGTGCTTAATACCCAGAGGTTTCTAAGCTCGGACGGAGGATCGAACCTGTGTTGCTCTGCGTCGTCCTGCTTCCAAGGCGAGCACATTGCCCCTGAGCTATCCTCCCATGTGCCGCAAATACCGGTGGCACATACACATGTATAGTACAGGCCTTTGAAAATGCATGAAAGTCTTTGTGAGAGTACAAGCGGTACATGAACTGGGCACACAAATTGGGAGGGTAAACCACATGTCAGCCTATTTGAAAGCAGTAAGTGCCATTCCTTATCCTTTTCGCGACAATAAGTAAGACATGCCCAGATATTCCAGTGCCTGAGCATATTGAGGCATAACCTTTTTATTGAGAAATACATTTTTATGTGAGCCATCCTGCCTGCATTGCTTATAGTGTACACAGTGGCAATGTCAACATAGTAGACATTCCATGATCAGAGAGTTGCAGAAATAAGAGCCGTGCAGTATATGCTTCCCTGATGTGGGATTTCAATTCTCTAGTCATGGGAACCAGTCAAAAGACAGTAGGTATTCCATTAAAGAGTATAGGGTCAATACAAACAATGGTCTCCGGAAGCAGATCATTGCCTATGTGCCAGTGGTGTAGCCAGTCCCCAAATCTCTGGAGGGGTCTGGTGGCTGGAGGACAGTTTTAAAAAGCTGAGGCACATTCCTGTGCCGCTCCAAGTGCCTGCATGCCAACTATCAGTTAAGCCTTTGCAATGTTTCTCTGTCCACAGTAGAACTCACATATAAGCTGTCTCACTGCTCTAAATTGGGATGGGGCTGCAGACCGTTTAACAAGATGGTGGCAAGAGGGGACTTGGTTCATTAGGCACAATCCTGCGCCCCTCCAAGGGGCATGTGCACAATCAGTTGAGTGAGTCTTTGCAATGAGTTCTCTGTCCATACTAAACCTCAAACATAAGATGTCTCGCTCGTCACAAATGTGCTGAAAATATCCAGGTGGTCAGAGCTAAATTACATGTCATGGGAATTAAAGTAGGGCACATTCAAGAAGGTGATGTTACGTGACTATTGATTCCAGCATAACAAGCACACATATCTAAGTAAGCCACTAGGACCTGGACGTGTTGCCTCCATGCAACACACAGCTGACATACACGCATTACCTATTGCGCTGTGGACCGATCCTATTAAACCATTTTAAAATCCTAATTCGCAAACCATCTATATCATATCGTTTTTTTTTTTTACTTGACCAAAACAGACGAAACAAAGATGGAAACGATATCACAGCACACATTTTAGGGAGAAAAGCCCATGCATACCCAGTGTAGAGCATGCTAAGTTATACGTTTCGTTTCAGACTGGTTGAAATTTCGCAGGGGTACACTTTTGCTATGTTAAGAAATATGCGACATTGAAGAAAAAAAAAGAAAGGAGTTGAACATTCATATGGCAGGGGACCTTAAACCGTCAACAGAAGAAAAGAGATCTAGATCGCCCCTGGGCTACTGATGTGGTATTTCACAATACACAGGCAGTGCAGCGACTTGTGTCATTAGAAAACACCATCCTTTTAACCACTAGGATGTAATGAGGGGACACACATTTATTTAAATGCATTACTGAAGCTCTTGGAAGAGTGTGGGTGCTTAAAGGGTGACAATGGAATCAGAAGAAATTGACTATGTAGAATATGTCTCATCCATTGAGAATGCCAAGCGTTGCCTGAGGGCTGTCAAAATATAAGGTTTGCTATTAATTTGTGTTTTTTATTAAACTACATAGCTAGGATTCAAGTAGGCATTTGAAATATGTAAGACAGCGCGAAAAAAAATACGCGGTCTAATATTGAATGCTGGGATTTTTACTTTGGTTTTCAAGAAGCAGCATGCAATTACAAAAATAAATAAATATACCAACACTTACGCAGTGAGTACATCGTAAAAAGGGACGTGTGATTTGTTCAGTGTGGGTGGAGCTAAAAGAGGTTACACGCAGAATATGGGGTACATGCTTTAAGGTTATTCTGTCATACAGGTACTTGTTGCAAACTTGCTTGTGCCAGGGCCCACCGGTTCCGCAGGATGGAATCTACACAAGCCATTGTACTGTATTCCTTCCCACTGGCCAAACAGTGACGGTTTTTCAAATTGATGTTTCAACCCAAGTTTGCCCACACCTGCTAATGATTGTTTTCAACAGCGCACGAATGCATCACCTGTGAAACACCGATGGAGATGTAAATAGCAAACGGACACAATAACACACCATGCTGTCAAATGTGCACTTCCAAAGAATGAAAACTGGTTCTCTTCACTTGCTTTTGTGGACTACACCATTTTAATGGTGCTTCAAAATGCCATCCACCATATCACCCCGAATAAGATGGCGATCATTACAGACATGCAACAGAGGCAGTCACATCCGTGTAAACACGTCAAATCATTCTTTCAATTGGACTCAACTTTTTGGAGCAACATGGTTTGCGAATAGAAAGAAAACAAAACAAATGTTGTCATGTTACTTTATTGCACTTAATCATCATTGCCAGGTGGCTTTTTCATATCAGTTGTGTATTTCTACATTGTCATGCTAATCTCTGTGCTGGTCTCTTTTTCTTCTTTTACATAGAACACAAAGTAGAGCAAGCACCTGAGGCTCAGCAGCCTGCCAGGGATCACAGATCTGTGGAAGCAATGCAAAGTAAACACCACATTGAGAACACTGCGGGTAAAATAGCCAGCAGTGGCTTTAGCACAGTTTCATTAGTTCTGCCTATTAACTGGTGCTAGCACCACCTATAAGCCAAAACTATTGCATTAGAGTGCAGCTAGCGATGAATGGAATATGACGATGTACACAAAGCGTGTATGTGCTGTTTGGTTATTAACCCACCCATGGCCATTCCCGCCCACTTCCTGCCCCTCCCCACCCAAAACACATTAATTATTTAATCAATCTTTTGTAACACAATTAATACCGGAGAGCAGTCTCTAAGAACAGCACTGGGATTCGAACCTGTGTTGCTCTGCGGTGTCTTCACGTTGCCTATCCTCCCAGCCCTCCACATCCCCCTGCGATCTCTTTGCGCTATCTTTTTCAAGTCTTACCATCAAACTGTATGCTGGAAGTGCCTGCCAGTGTTTTATTAAAGCAGTCTTCTTAGATTTAATGGCTTAAGTGGAGCTGTAAATGTGCTAGTGGTGCTACTGGTGTAATTAAAACTTCTTAACCAGGTCTGCCTTTAGCCAGACAATGGGCCTCATTACGACCCTGGCGCTAAGGGATTACCAGTACTGGTAATCCCTTAGCGCCTGATTACGAGGTCCCTTTGCGGGTTCCTAGACATGTCTCTTGTGACATAACCAGCTTCTTTCTTTGCTCTTTTTCATATTCTTCAGGGAGTTCCTCCTTAGGTTGTCATTACTTCAGGGATACATTTGGTAGGGTTGTCTCAACAGGTATCTTCTTTCGAACACACATTGCGGTATTGGCACAACTGCTGGTGTCAAACACGACACAATCTCAGGTCTCCAACATATGGGGGTTAACGGGGGTGGGGTTTCCTGCAGAGGCACGCAGCTGCCCCTCTACATTTATTTGACTGTTGTCATGTTCAATGTCAAACATGTTTCAAGTGGTATCATTCAGGGTGCAACATTTGCACTCACCACTAGCCATTGGCTATTAATATTTCACTCTTGGCAAATAGAAAATGGTGTGCTCTGTGTGTGTATAGCATTGAGGGGGCGAGTGCAATTTTATAGTTGGCTGGTAGCTTGCGACTTGAATTTTTGCCCCTGTTTAGAAGAGCAGAAATGAAATATGTTTTAAGGTTTTGTAAATGTTAATAATTATTGCTAATTTAACCTTTGGGGTGGAAAAAGGGACTGTGGTCTACTTCAGGTGTTCTTGTGTTAGTGTGCGGGCATGAGTAAGTGGCAGATGCATGCATGCCATATATACTACAATTTTCCCTGCTTCTCTTGCAGAACAAAGACGCCCTGTTTTACTCTGCCAGTAGCTGTAATGACACCTCGTTTTGGTTTTGAGAGTAAAATAATGGGTGCTGTTGGGTCATGAGATGGGCTGCCTTGGATTAATACTCTCCATCATGTCTTATTTTAGGCCCACTATAGTGACTAGGTACCTTTTACCAAAACGATACTATTTCTTTTTCTGGAACGAACTATTCATATCGCATGCATCACCTCACTGGTGCCATTTTCATGTTCCCCCAAATTTAAGTTATTCCAAACAAGCAAGATATCAGTATTTCACTTAGGATTAGGCAATAAACACATATAAAGGATCCAACACCTCACTAGTAACCTGCCTGCAGATTAATAATCTGTAAAACCTTTGTGTGGAGGATGCATAAAATGAGGGCACTGCATATTCTCGATAACAAACAGCCGCAATACACAGTTTCTGCTCACCACAAATCACCCCCCCTAAAACCTTAACTAAACCAAAAGGTGTTATAGAAAATCCATAATTATAATTTAGGTATGGTGTGTGACTGAAAGGTGGCCATTTTCTATTCGCCTCTCCTGGCTCCTCATAACCTTATCCCATCCCTTTTTGCAAATCTCTCGCGCGGAATGAAGCAGCGAAGCTTCCAGAAGAGATTTAGGTCAGCTGGGAAATAATCAGACACCAAAGTAGCACAAAAAACCCTCTCCTCTTTTACATCATGGCCCTTACATTAGGGACAAAACTAACATGGGGGCCGTTCTCACCGAGGCGTGTCAAAATAGTTTTTTGTTAATTATTTTACATTGTTTCACTTTTATCAGTTTTCATGACCAGTAAACACACACCGTCACGCAACATTGCCATTACATTTGCAGGTCGAAGCCTCCCATTCCATGAGATAAATACTATGATGAGTCTTGCGATGACGGCTGCGAAAGAAATAGATTTCTAGTAGTCCTGTGCAAAATTGTAGTCCTTCCATGTTGCCGGTTTGACGTAATCTTCAGGGAAATTGCGCACATTCAATGAATCAGCAGCATTTTCAACATAGTTTTGAGATGACGCGACTCCGCATTATCCATTTCTTCTGGTAACAAACATATTTGAGCTCATTTTATATGAACCCGTAATTCGACGTGAGGGACACGCTACGAGTAGAGTTACACGTAGGCACGTCCATAAACCAAATTTTCATCATTTGCACGTTGAAGTGCAAAGGTGAGGGCAAAAGGCAACGTTCAAGCATGCACACCTCCTTTTACCCTCCGCTTTTGCACTCTAGCAGGCAGTGTTTACAATGGATCTCTATGGAGTCCGCCTGCTTTTTGGTGGTGCTTAAAGCCTGATGATCTCATAGGGATCACCCGCATTTGCGCCGGCATGAAAATACATGCCGGCGCAAATGCTGGAAAATTTGTATGGCGGAGAGGAAGGGAGTGGAGGAGACGCAAGTTCACCTCCTCTCGCCCTCTTCCCCACCATACAAATGAATGAAAATGAGGCGTGACGTTAATGCATGCCCTAAAAACCTTATGCAAAGCTTTTATGCCATGCATTTACATTACAGCTGATATAAAAATAGCACCATTGAGTCTTAAAATCGTGTGCATGAAAATGAGCTTGGCAATTGCGCTAGCATGTTTCTGGGCCACTATCCATCCCAATGTCAAGTTGCAATTCAGTGCAATTCAGAAAGAACTGCACGTTGGCATCAGAAATAAATGTAAATGATATCAAATCTAATTCACAGCAACCCTCAGGGAAAATATGCATGAAACCACTGGACGCACATGTGTATCACTCAAAATCATTTAGACATGGACACCTGTGGTTAAAAAGGTGTGCATCTAGTGGATGCTCTAAACAATGTGCGCGTACCCTGAAAGTCGTGAATACCCACGAAATGGCCATCACACCATTCCTGTTGGGTCTAGATCATGGTCTGAGTACCCCTGAGACTAAAAAGCATTGAGAAGGAGACCAAGAGGAACAAGGAGGGAGAAAAGGGGTGCTGGGCAAGGAGGCTTTGAAGCTCCTCCTACCATTTATGGAAGAGCACAAGGACATCCTATTCAAGCTCCATGGGCATAGAGGCAGCATTGGCACGTGCAGCGGCCTGGGGCTAGAAATCACCACCATCATCAATGCCCTTGGAGGCTACAAGTGCACTCCGAACAATGCCAAGAAGTGCTGTGGCAATATAAAACGTTCAAAGGTGGCTGCCACTTAAGACCAGAATCACCTTGCAGACCGTGCAGCATTATGTAGCAGCAGCCCAGCGCTCACCAAAGCCTAGCCGTCTTGCGCCATTGATTGGCTAGACCTCTGGGAAGAAGCAGGCTTCAACATCTTTCCCGGCAGGCGGAGATGGCCCCCCAGCAAGGCCCGCCACTAAGGCCTTTGCCTTTATGGGCTTGGACAGTGTAGGTCATGCCCCAGCAATTAGACCAAGAAAATGCAAGCCACTAGGGAAAAATGCTAGCTGCACCGTTTCTCAAGAAAAAACAAGAGTGTTTTTGGTATACAAAAGAAAAATGGCTCTCTCGTTCTCCATACAAGACTCAAATTATAAACACAAAAATCATCACATATGACGCACTGATATACAGTGTTAATCCCCCACCCACTTTGACTACTGCCTTTATATATGCTAATTATAACATATAGCCCATTCTCCAATTGGTTCTGCTGTCTTCTCACCCATCTTCATCACACACGGGTAACGTCCTTGTCCATCTTGAAACAATGCAAGGAAATTGGTTACATTCAACTGCCACCACCCTACCTTTAATCCTATTCACGTGATATACACCTGGTTATCAACATGAACTCAGCAGTACATTTCGAGGTCAGTCTGGTCTTGGCAAACAGAGCAGCCCGTTTCTCATCCCAGACACTTTGGCGCCCCCATCGTGCCCTCCCCACTGTATGCGCATCTTTCTCGGCTCTCCCTGGCATGAAGCATAGATCATGTTGTTCTCTGCTTTCCCCTTTATCAGTTGCTCACTCCAAGAATAAACTTAGTGTATCACTAAACAATCCAGTTTCCGTAAGATTTAGGGCCCATGTGCCTTCACATCTGGTAGTTCAAATAGAATCCCCCTTATTCTGGGGGGGTGCTAGTGTCTTAAATATTGGTTCATGTTTTGGCACTCCAGAGCATCTGCCACGTTTCCCACGAATATGACCTTCGTACTAGGCCACAGCCCCTCGTCTGATCAGCTTCACACATTCTCCCTTAATTGTTCAAAGGTTTAGCTGGTGTGGGTGTACGTGCGTGTTTCTCCTCATGCTTGGGAATCAGAGGGAATTGTCAAACAAGAGAGGCCTCATTGTTCTGTGTTTTAAACACGGCCTGAAAGGATCAAGCCATGCCCTTAAATACATATTTATATTCAAGTGATGTATCTTACATAATTCTATTATAAAAACGACTGGTTAGTTCCCCCTATGTGATTCCCCACTCCCACCAATTAGTCACATCCATATTGTGCCCTGCTACCTCCTACACCATCCCGCACCTATTCTCCATGTTTTAATATAGTTTTCACAATCTAAATCATTTGGGAGGGGCGACAATCTGCACATGCATCAAAACATTCCCCCCTTTAGTTAATCCTTCATTAACTAACCTTTCCCTTTCTCTCTCTCTATCCTTGTCATCCGTAGGTACCCATGCCCTACATATATGGTGCAAACAACCTCCATACCATGCATATTTCTTTGCAATACACACCAATATGATCGGGACCAGTATCTTCACCAGTGCCCCAAGCCAGGATGTCACCCAAGAAAACAATTTATGAAACCAATCTTCAGCCTGTACACCTGTTTCACTCTCCATACCAGTCTACAACTTGTGCAAAGCCCCTATGATGTGGGTCAACAATACGTTATCTGCATCATTTCCAGGTATGTACATGCAAAATGACAACCTGATCTTTTTGCACATGCCCCCTTCCATCGCCGTTAGAAGACATACTGGTTCTAAAGTGTCATTAACCGGATCGCCCTCAGCTCTCTTGATAGCATTGAGACCTTGTTTGGTATTATCATTCGCCAACTGGAGCACGTCCCACTGAACATTCTGCAACCACTTTGCCTTCTCAGTAGCCTTGATTCCTGGAGTCAAAAGTGACACGAAGAAGACTTCAGATGTAGTGTACAGCTGATATTTGTCTGGAATTGCTTTGAGCAATTTAGACGATTCTTTGAACAAATAATTTGATCTTCTACTTTATAACTCCACCAACTGTTTCACTTTCTTCACATAAGGGGGTTGGATGGAGGGTGGAACAGATTGCGATACCTCCTGCTTGGAAGCTATCATCAACTGTACTTCCGGCACCACTAAGATAGCTGAGTGCAAGGTTGTAAGTGCACATGTTCCTTGCCAGGAAGGTGGAAGATGCAGGTATGCTTGTTGGTCGCACACCCAATACATGTCCATTAATACTGCTCTTCCTTTTGCAAGAACTGGAATAAACAGTGTGTTGTGGCACTTAATGATGGTGCCTACTGGTACAGTTCAATCCAACATACCACTGTAATAGGTTTATGACCCATTGTACTCTGCTGTGTCAACACAGCAGTCATCGTCTGCCCATCACCACTTTCCTCATCAGATAAATAGCTGTGTTACAAGGTGAATTAGACGGTATTATTATGCCTTGATGGAAAAGGGACATGATGGTGTCATATATTCGCTCCTCTGCTGCGTTCAATAGTGGACATTGTTTCACTTGAGGCAACACAGCGCCAGGTTTCAAGGTTTCAACTGCAAAGGCGTTACTTGTCCAGTGCACATCATTAAACTTTGCTCTGGAACCCTTGCTCCCATTACTACAGATTTCATCAATGTGTCCTTTTCATCAGGCACTATCCCCATAAGCATCAGCAAAGGCTGGGTAACCCCTCTACTTAAGAATCCCACCCTCGACCCCACCCTTTCCAGCAACTACCGCCCTATCACTACTGTCCCTTTCCTCCTCAAAATGTTGGATCACACAGTCTACACCCAAACCCAAAACTTCCTTGAAAATAACAACCTGCTTGGCTCCCGCCAGTCAGGTTTCAGGCTCAAAAAAAGTACTGACACAGCCCTCCTTGATCTCGAGAAACAACTTGATAGTTTCTGTGACTCAGGTAAACTCACCAGTCTACTCCTCCCTGACTTATCTGCTGCATGCAACCTTGTTGATTATGTTATCCTCTACCAGCACCTCATTACAAAGTTCCACTTCTCCTCGCAGAGAGAACGCACTTCCAGAGTCTTCATTGTCGGAGCAGCAGCTGATCCCAGGACAATCTCGGCATCCCGTATGCCAACTTCGCAGGCGACACTCAGACTTACCTATCTCTGGCTACTATCTACAAGATGTCACCTCTGTTAATGATATCTATGGCATCCTTCAGAACTGGATAGCTAACCACCACATCTGCCTAAATGATGAAAAAACAGAGCTTCTCATTGTAGGCTCCCTCCACTGATTGAAGAATCTGGACCCTGCATTCACTTCCTTTACCATAGATGGCATCTCCATCCATGTCTCAAAATATGTAAAAACTCTGGGGGGCCACTTGGATGCAGAGCTTAATATGTCCAAACATGTCAATACCATAGCATCCTCCACAGCCTACATGGCCAGACTCATTAACCTCAGCAGACAATTGTGATCTCCTGACAACTACCTAACACTCACCAGAGCCATCATAGGCAGTAAACTCGATTACTGCAACACCCTTCTCACAGGAACCTCTGCAAAGTACTTGTTCAAACTACAACTGCTACAAAACAATGCTCTCAGAACAGCCCAAGCCCGAAACGCTCTGGTCACATCTCACTTGCCAGGTGTGAAGCGCACTGGCTACCCATCAAAGCGTGGATTGAATTCAAAATCCTATCCTTCACTCATTGCTGTATCCAAAACATCACCACCTTTTATCTCAACCTCGCATCTCCAAAAAGATCACTACTCGACCACTGCGCTCCTCCTCATCATTCTCTCTCCTCACTCTCAGATTCAAAAACAAGCATGCTGCCGGATCCATCTTTACCGTCACTGCTCCCACCCTCTAGTACTGTCCCTGAAATGCCCTCCCCAGTGGCAGATCTGGGGTGGGTACAGGAGGGACACCCTCTCTGGTTCCCTCCCAGTGCCCAGTGCGCCCTATGTCTCCCACTGCTGCCCTATTATCCTCTCCCCGGCCGGCGCCAAAAGCTGCCTCCACTACTGGCCCTCCCTATGCACCGTTCTAAGAACCCTCTCTGCATTTCAATGCATACAGAAGACTGAACTGTTTGACTAAGAAAGTTTTCTGTTCTGAGTCTTTGAATCCGCTTTAATATGTCTGCGTTCAAAACGCTGACTGACTTCGGAAATCCTGTTTAGCCGCGCCCCATATGGGCTGAAGAAAGAGGATGTGTGGATCCTTCAGAAACTAATGATGAAGTGAAAGAATCAAGAGAACCTTAAATATGAAAAAGAAGATTACACGTTTACAAGGTGGTGCAAAGAATCAATCGTTAAATAATTGTGCAGACACTGAAACGCAAGCAGATTAAGTCATCATAGAAGCTGGCTATACGTAGTGAATAGAATGCAGGCAAAGCCGCCATTGTACAGAAGCTGGACATCAGTGTTGTGAATGTAGTAAACCAGGAACCATGAAAAGGGAAGGGAAAATTGTGTTAAGGGGCAAAGAAAGAACACCAAGAATGTCATGTTGTATTCATTTAAACCATTTAAAACCTACAAAATGGACCAAAATTGTGGTCTCCTGAGCCAAGGATGAAAATAGAGTTTATACTGGGAGTCCCAGAACACAATAGTGAGTGCTGCACTCCCCTTTAGTCTAAGGACAAGTATACATTTGCAAGGCCAATTTCAAAGACAATCTTCATGGCAGGAGGCTTGGGTGATGAGAGATTCTGCGCTAATTGGGTGGGGAGATAGTGTCATGCCCCACACCCTTGCAACTAGGTCTGGGCATACATGCTGCTAAGTGAATCAAATGTTCCAGACATGCCACAAGCGTGCCAATGAATTATAGTGGTTCACACAACGAAGGACCTTTTAGTTTGAAAACCAATGAGAAACTGTGTATCTATTGTTTCTGAAGATGACATGTTTTAGATGTAGGCATATGTTGCCCACCTGACAGTGGGCAGCCAATCACAATCCTAGTTCCTATAGACAATATACTTAGATGTTCCTCTTAAGCCTATCCTGACCCTTAGTAGGTTTTTCATTATTTGCCACATAGTGTGACATCACCTTTGACTTATTATTGATATATAACCTTTGTTTTACGAAAATATCACTGAGAGAAATCGAGCGTATGTCAGTTGATGTTCGTTGTAACTCCCTGTTTTAGATCATTGTTAATAAAACAGTACTTTACCATCTTCCTGAGTTGGTTCGGTTATTTGGACTTGGAATTATTCTGTGTGAACCCATACATTGCATACACGTACCTAAACGGCACTAAGCTCATACACATATGATGCTAAGGGAATCATTGTTCCCTTCATTTAAGAAACCTCCAAAAATATGCATACTGCCAAATTAATAGTGGAACTAGGCAGGAGTACAATAGCCCTCAGGGCTCAACTTTGAACTTGTAGCAAAAAGTGTTATTTACCTTTGCATTTTACATAGAGGTGATATGATAGTGCTTTGTTGTGTTTGCATTTTTCATAACTGCAACAAGTAGCATATTGCATGCGCATCTTAGACGCACAATATATTCTTGGAAGGATACAATGTGATGTCTCTAGGAAGGGATCATATATGCCCTCCAGAGACTATGCAAAGAAAAAAGAAGAAATCTTGTTTAAGAAATGCCATTTGTCTGTGCCCTTCCTTTTCTAGACTGTCCCTCACACAGAGTTAGTTTTTAGTTAGTTAATATGAATATCTGATATTTATAGTGATAGAAGGCTGTGGTACAAGGCTAGGGCAAATAAGATTTGTTAATAATGTTTCAGTGGGGTGTTGTGTTCAATCAGTGCTGGTAAAGAGGCATTCTAATTGACACCTGTTTATCAATTGTAACATGTAAATACTTGCTATATTTAACAGTGATAGAAATGGCACAGCCCTAAAAATAGGCTGGTTTGTGAATGGGAATCCAATGCAACATAACACCATCTACCATACATTGGGTTTTTATATTTGGGACCCCAAAATAAACATGTTTTTGTCTGTAAGAGGTATTATCATTTATGGGTAAAACACAATAAATAAACGTAGACTGAATGTGACCTAAGATTATCTTGGTGGCCTTTGTTTCTTACAGAATCTCTGGCATTGTAGGGCTGTTTTTACCAAAATGCTATTACATTAAGTGGAATGTTAAATACTTGTCCAATACTGTGATAACCGCGGTATACCATCACATAGCCACCGTATTCTGACATGTCAGCGCCAGTGCACACAGCATTGGCAGTAATGGTAATTCTGCCCAGCAGACTTACCGCCAAGCCCTGTGAATGTGGTGGAATTACCTCCACTAATTGCCAGAATCACCATTACTGGCACATAGAGTGGCAGAATTTCCGCCGGAGGAAATTCTGCCAGTGGAAAAACGTCACCACTATAAAAGGAAGCTCCATGGCGGCCATTTTGGAATTCAGAATTCGTTGGATACCAGGGCACAGGAGTGCCATCCAAACACCAAAACCTGCAAAAACATGTCTGGAGGAAAGAGGAAGAGCAGGGTACCTGATATGAGGTTGAGAAAGCTCACGTTTGCGGAGAATGAACTGAATGTGCTTGCAGTGCAGGTGGTGGCCCAATCGGCAGAGCTATATGGGTCTCAACAATGTAAAACCAGCCAGCAGCGGAAGAACGTCATATGGCCTGAAATCAGAGACAAGGCGGTGGCCGTGGGGCAGGTGCAACGGGAGGCCGACGACATGAAGAAATGGTGGAACGATCTGAAGGCCAGAGTGAGGAGTCTGATCTCCATCCATCGAAGGGAGATGGCAGTCACTGGTGGCGGCAGCAAGTAACCCATCCAACTTGCACCCTGGGAGGAGATGGTGAGCGGCATATTGCACATGGCCGGCATAGACCGCATCCATGATCGACCTTCAACACCAATGGACATGTGTGTCAGCTCCACAATGCCAGCAACTGCACCGGCCACACATTGACACGATGACTGATATCAATGCGACACAACGCACACATTTCCAACATCAACCAATCAGCTGACAGCACCACATGCATACAATGCATCGACAGTACCCCATGGCTATGTGCACAGGTACCTATTGTGACAATCAGACCCTGCTCTGGAGTGAGTGAACATGCAAATCCCCCTACGCCAACCACATTGATGCCCTGATACAACGCCTGCTACCCCAACACAGCCAGTCAAATGACTCCACACCCCCTGCCAGCACTATACACCGTGAGGACAAGGTACAAGTGACAGTGTGATTGTTGACTTGCCATGCATTATCTAACCAATGTACTTGTGCACATTTCCAGGTCTTCCAGGCACTCAGGACACCCAAGGGGCATCCAATCAGCCCAGACCATCGACCACACTAGCCTCATCAGTTGGCCCCACCAAACCCAGACAGAACAGGGCACGGAGCAGCAGCGTGCCACCCAAAAAAAGGCACCCTGCTAGTGTGATACCAACAGCCCCGTCTGCTGCATCAAAGCACACAGGCACAACAGGCCCCAAGTGTGCAGGCAGACACACCGGCAACTTTGCAAACCACCACAGCTGTGTAGTCTGCAGACACAGGCATGTCCGTGGATGTTGACGACAGGCTGCAGGACCAACAGGTCACGGCTGCTGCATCAGAGGCGCAGACGGAGGCCACACACAGTCCATCCATCCAGGTTCATTCACCTATATGCCAGATTTTGCATGTCCTCACCTCTACGCAGACTTTTGTCACTCCACACCTCTCCATCACCACGCTCATCCCACTGCACACTTGTGTACCAACAGGACACCTCCTCAGATGAACAGTACTAGCATACCCACACTCCAGCATGGGATGCACCACGTGGACAAGCTCATTCCCCTGAGCATGTACCAGCACCAATATTGCAGGCCATCTGGGAACGTCTGGACCGAAAGGAACAGAGGCAGGTGGAGATGCATGCCATGGCCCAGGAACAGTTGTACCATTTGCAGTCCTTGCATGATTGTATCCAGGGGCCTTTAGATGGTTCAGAAAGTCCATTGACCATCTCTGCAGGAGCACAGTGACTTGCAATGTAAGCCTGTGCCTGATAAGCCAGAGGCTGCGCGAGCTAGCCAAACAATTGCCAGCATCACATGTGACCATGGCCAGCGCCATACACCTGATCATGGAGCTCACAGTATGCTACCCCTACTGAGGGGTCATTGGCGAGCACCATGCCCAGGCACTCACAACGGTGTGCCTCAAATGCTGCTAAGCCAGTGGACATGGGGGAGAAGTGCAATTGTTAGGGGAGTAGTACCTGAGGCTGGGGGTGGGGGTGAAGTTGGTTTTGTGGCAGGGGCTATGGGGGCGTGAGTTGGTGTTGGGGATGGGCTGGGTGTAGGAGTCACTGTTGGGGCTGGGGATGAGGCGTGGTAGTTGGCTTGGCACTGGGCGTGCGGGCAGGGGTTGGGAGTTGGTGTTGGGGGTGGGGTAAGTCATATTCTGAGCTTGTGAAAGTGTGCAGGGGATGGGAGTTCCTCTATTAGGAACTTACTTTGCTTTTGTATTTTTCACAACCCATATGCCAGGGTTGACTGTTATCTCCCCTGCACCTTAAATTTTCTAAAAGCATTTTTGTGCTATTTAAGATCTATCAAATTTTACAAATATCTTAAAGAGGAGTGCATGGTGAACACATCTGTGGTTCTCTTTGGCCGGACTCAGAAGGTAAGCACATCTAACTGTGCTCCTACTTTATTACTTTTTTGCTCTACTTATTCCTTATCTAAAGCACACTCTATTTATACTTTCCTAACACTAGAGTACGTCATGACCCAGGCTACTGAGACGATTTTTCAGCTTGTGTTCTTCCCGATCCTCCGGGTTGAAATTATGACCATTCACCTTCATGGTGACCACTTTTCAAACCACAAGGGTAAGCTCAAACTTTTGAGATGAATATTCTTATGTAGAGGTGTAGCCATTCCCCAATGAATACACAGTCCTTTTTTTAAATCACTACTTATGAACAGCTTGTCACAAACTGATGAACCACATGGCCATTTGCAATCTACCGACAACCATTATGATGTCACCGCCTAGAACGCCTCCATTAGGCTGACACATGTTTGAATTCTTTTTTTTTCTCCAACTTTATTTAATAATTATACAGAAAATAATACAACTGAGTAACAACAGAATGGGAACAAGCAAGAGATTACTCCATATACATCAGTGCAACAACATGTTTGAATTCTTTAATTGTTTGCATAGTATGGTTTTTAATTTGAACACAGCAGTGTAGACAATACTGACCACTTGAAATCCGAATTTGTTGAATTTATTGTTGGACACTCTTGATTATCCATGGAAGAATAGACCGAACAACTACATAGTTGAATAACTGAGTGAATATTTTTTCATTGATGAAATATACCAAAGTAACCGAAATATGGGTTGATCTCTATTAGAGAATATATGTGAATATTATATATTGAATCATGAATGACTTGGAGAATAAGTTACCATATAGGTAATTACATGTTTTTTTAAAAATTTCCCTTTAGATGTGATAAATTTTGTTGAATATGCCCCTGAAGAAGAGATGAATTTCTCGAAACACATTGGGTCATCTATGAATTATTGAAAATTAAAGAAACTGAAAATACCTTCAATTGATGTGTTGAGGTTCTTCATTGAATACCAAACAATGTTCTTGTGTTTTATACAAATTAATAAGTATTGTAAAGTCTCTATACACTCTTACGGTGTATCTAAGTCATATTAACAATTTGGCTCATTCTGAGCTTGTGAATGTGTGCAGGGGACAGGAGTTCCTCTATTAGGAACTTACTTTGCTTTCGTGGGGTTCCCTTGTTGCCAGAAATAAAAAAAAACACTTGAATCGTGATCAGTTTGACATTTTTATTCCATGCAAATGAGACATATGCAATCATTGCAGTTACAGGCGTCATGTCTCTGTAGTGTGAAAAAGGTTTCCATGAGACCACTCCGATTTTCCCAAATATTTCGGGGCAGTACATCAGTGCACGGGCTGTGTGATATAGGCACCTGAGCCTGGATTTCAAAGGCCTGATCGATTCATGATCTTGTTCTCCAATGCGCCTGTCTCCTGTGGTGTGGCAGGGTTTCTCACAGGGGTCATTAGCCATGGCAACTGCGGGTATCCAATATCACCTACAAGACATGAATGCATTGTGTGAGACATGGGATTGTGTGGGCTGGGGAATAAGTCAGTGGTACTGATGTGTATACCCCTATGTACATGACTCAGTGGATGGTACGGTGCACCTTGTGTGCATCGTGGCTGGTAGGGCATGGGCTACATGGCTCACTTGCAGTCATTCACATAGTGGGAGTCAGCAATCATGTGGTGGCTGCCACTGCTGTGGTATTGGCGTTGCACTGTTCAACTATGGCGTGGCAGTACGCCATGTAGCGTACAGGGCAATACTTACTTCAGTTGTACGTGGCCCTGACTGTGTGGTGCTGCCTTGCATGGCTGGGTGCCCTGTGTCATCACATGATGAATGTATATGTCCTAGGGCGGAGTCAGTGAGGGTGCTTGGCCTATTCTGTGTATTGCTGTTGTTGCATCATAAGACTTGCAGGTCTGAGTGCTACTTACCTACAAGCCAGGTGTGCCTGTCCTCTGTGCCTCTCCATGTAAGCTGGTAGGATGCTGTTGCACAGAATAAGTGTATCATGTGTGGGCCCCAGGACATCAGGCACAGCAGTGACTGATGGTGAGGTTGGCATCGCAGGTCATCGAGTGATATTGTTTCCGGTTGTGGTATACCTTTTCTGTTGCCTGGGGGGGGGGGTACCAATAAAACATGGTGCAAATCCAATGCTGCAATGGTTTTGGGGAAATGGGCAATGCTGAAGAACCTTGCCTTGGCTGCATGCACCTGTGCCTGTGTGATGGTCATAGAGATGTGCAGGTGTGCGTGCATCATTAGGGCATCCAGGACATGGTCCAACACATTGGAGAATGTGGGCTGTGATATGCCTTGCAGTGTCCCTACTGTGTGTTGGAAGGTGACTGTGCTACAAAAATATATGACTGCCACAAGCTTTAGCAGGGGGGTGGCTGTTCTGATGGAAATGGCACTCTGCAGTTGTGCTTGTGTCAGGGTAAGCATTTTGACGATGTCCAGTCAGTATAAGGGGACTGATTGGCTGTCTGTGAGTGTCCATGGGGATGGTCCGACATGTAGAAAAGGCGCCCTCTGCAGTATGCGTCTCCTACGACTTTGTTGCACCGGTCTCCTTCCCTGCTGTGGTCCAGCATTCTGCTGTAGCTCGGTGTAGAGTAGCAGGTTGTGGAGCCTGTAATCTATGTATGCTTGTGGCTGCATGTTGCTTGAATGTGTGTTGGGGTAAGTTTGGGCCTTTTGTACTGCACCTTAGTGGATCCAGTGCACCTAGGACTTGATTTGTGACATCTGTATGCATTTACCCCCGCCCCCTTTTTGTGGAGGTAATTGTGCTGTGTTTTTGGCAAAATTAACTCTGATTTTTTGTGGCAATTCCACTGTTTTTGTACTTGTAGTGTTGCTGTAATAGGAAAAAGGGGAGAGTGAAAGTGGTGCTGTGCAAAAGAAATAAAATAAATAAATAAGTTCACAACCAATTGCTTTAAACATTCTAAATCAGGGAAAATGTGTTTTTGGTTTGGAGCTTTTTACTTTTACTTTACTTATATAGCGCACAATGAACCCGTAGGCATGATGGCGCGTAACATAACATACAATAATACAAACGACAAGGAACAAAAAACATAAAGCATGGTCAAAAATACAACCTAAAAACCAATAGACCCTCTGCGAGAACAGGAGACAAGCCCTTAATATAACCATAAACTAAATGTAGCTGCCTTACTTTTGGTCCTTCTGATAGTGAGGATGTGCCCCCAGTACGATAAGCTAACAGTAAATGTGCACACGATCAGGCTCAGCCTGCCAAGTGCTTGGTGCTGAGATTTGTGTGCAAGCTTCAGGTTGCAGGTGCGAATCCAGGCAAGGCCAACTCAGCTTTTCATCATTCTGAGGTTCCTAAACGAGTATTAACTTTGTTTGGGTGGCATTGTCTACAAAAAAGTGATAGATGCCCAGCTCTTTGGTGAAGGTGCTTCGTGATTTTCTTTATTCTGAGCCCCAACAATACTGTGTCATGTGAGTCAGATTCCTCCATGCCACCTTGTTCCATCCCTGTGCTCAGCCACGCAGATGAACAGTTCCCTATGCCTGGACCGAATCTCAGGATATTGAGACTTTCATGGAAAGCACAGTGTAGATTTGTGAAGATCTCTGTTACATGTATGAATGCATATGGCAGAGGCATGCAATGCTTTCGGACATTGTTGCAGTTATGGTTGCCCGTGCAACCAATCCCCCAGTAGAAAAAGAAATGTATGCACCGTACTACTTACTCACGGTATCAAAATACAATGGGTATCATTAAGTGGTTGGTAGTATTCTGGCAGTAAATCTGCCGGAAAACCACCAAATGGATTTACTGTTACTGCCATTTGGTCTGATGCAATTACCGCCAGATTACAAATGGCTGTGCAGCCGTGTTAGGTCCCATTTATCAGCAGAATTACCGCTGACGGAACTGCCGATGGCGGTAATTCAGCCGAGTTTTGGCAGTGAGGTGAAGGATTTACATCCAGCCTTTTGCTGGAGGTAAATCCTCCACCTTACTTCCGAAATCGCAGTTCTACCCATGTGGTATTGCAGCGGTAACAGAATTATTTCTGCATTACTGCTGATTTTCCCCGCACCGCCGAACTCGTAATGAGGACAATGATCTTCCCACTTGCCGCCATCTTTGCACTAGCTAATATACTGTATACACAAGACTTCTGCCAGTACAATTAGCCCATTAGGGAAAGAGGGAAGCAGATCATTCTAGACCAAAACTAAATAACACTGACAGCCAAGTGGCCATCAAAATAACATTAAGGGCAGAGCACAACAATCAGCGCTCCTCTGGCTGTCTCAGAATCCGTTTCATGCCCAAATGAGCAACGTACAGGCAGGCAGAAAGCTCTGACCCAAGGCCAGGCTTCTTACATATTTTGAAAAAGATCATACAGGCTTGAATAAAAACTCTTTTCAAATGACCAGAATCCTCTTATCTTGATGCTCAGCAGAATGGCCCCAGGGCATATGGAATGAAAATTACATATTGAAAAGGGACGAGACAACATCGTCCTCCCCTTCCTCCCTCTCAGGCCACATAGAACGGCGTATCTTGCGATAGCTCTGGCGGTCACTGCCAACCTCCAATTAATGTCTTCCGGTTCGCTCTCGTGTGCACAGCATATTCAGTGCAATTTCCCCATTCATTGGAAGTGTATTTTTTTGTCTGCTGTCATGTGGAAAACTGCAGGCACTCTCTTACATTTCACATACATGATAACCTTTTTGTGTTCTGACACATGCTTGCCTTCAAATGATGTCCCTGGTTCCATCCCTCTCCTTGGAGGGGTATTTTAGCCCAGGAAAGCTGGCCTAGAGGCATGAGCTACCTGAAGGCAGTTCATGGTAGAAGCACAAGCGACACCCCCCCCCACACCAGGCCCCTTGTCTTCTTTAGGTCAGACTGACATTGCCTCTGAGCTTGAAAACTGGCTACACCATTGTCCGGGACAAGGGGAGATAAGTCATACTAACGAATTTTACCTTTTTGACTGGCCAAAACAGACATTTTCTGCTGCCCTGCTTATTTCCTCAACTTGATCTTTTTCCTATTTGTCAATAATCCGGGACTCCCTCATGCCCCATCCTCTTCTTCCCCTTCATTTTTATTATTTTTGCTACCCCTCTCTTGCTTTGCCCCACATTGCTTTTCCCTTTTACTGATCATTCATTGACTCGATTCTAGTCCTGAAGGCAAAAAGGAATTTTGTGTAAAACCGTTATCATGGCGGGTTAGTCCTTCCTTTTCTTCAAAATGTCTTAGCAATTGAGGGCAGCCATTTTATGTTTCCCATGCAGTACGCCATCTTGACACCACAAGGTCGACTTGTCGCCCTACCATCACCTTGCTTCTTCCGCGACCACTGCTCTCCTTTGTCTGACCTAGGAGCATATACACGCCTGAATTACACGTTATAATCATTTACTAAAATCAGCATGCGTTAGTACATGCCGCTTCTGCCAGAACAGTGATCCTCACATGTATAGCCCTCCAGTATGTTAGATGCCATTCAGGCTTCAAATGTTGAAGCCCACTTGTAGAATCACTGTTGTGCTTAAAAGTACAACCTGATCTAATGTGGATATTCGTTTGAGAGATAACACATTTCCCTGATATTTGCCTCTGACTTCTTCCTTTTGACTTGTTAATGTTTCAATTATAGGGTCTCTGCTCAGAGGACTTGTGAATTCAATCCTACACGATTGCATATCCTATCCCACTACTCTACCTAATCAGCCTTTATCATTCCGAAACCCTGAACCTATTAACACTGTCCATGACTTTACATCAACATCTTTGTAGGTATACATCCATTCATTGTGATAACATATGGATTTATTTATTCATTCGTTTTTGTTGAGCGCACAGCAGCCCTTATACATCGTGGCTCTTGTTACAGGAGATGATCAAAACTTAGTTACAGAGATAAGAGCAGAGCTTTGTTGCAGGAAGGAAGCCAGCATGGTACATGCTTAAACACCATAGATTTTACATCTTACACGAAATACATAATGTAGTGCGAGAAAATGTGTAGTGGTGTGTGAGAAGTGTGGGATGTTTTTACCCATGCATCCGAGCCCTACCTCAAAAACTGGGCAGTACTGGCGTTGAAAACATCATGGTGGCCAGAACTTCCCAGAAGATGCCCAGGGAAGTGCATGAAGAATAGGCTGACACCCATTTTGCCGATGTTATGGGCACAGAAGGGCACTGCCTAAAACAACCATTGGACTACCCGCACAGTAGTCTGAAACCATTGGGAATGGCAATGCTGATTGCCAAAAGCCACCTAGAATTGTGGGGAATTCATTTTTCTTGAATGTCAAATATGGCAAAATCATGGGCACAGAATTACTTAACTTCAGAAACACACCAATGCCATGTCCTGAACATGGACAATATACTCCATGTAATATCACTTGCTGAAATGAATCAATCTAAAAAAAATCCCAAGGAGGGATGCAGTAACCGCAAAATCCTGAGGGTGGCGCTGGCGGTCTAAACTCTGACAGGAGAGCTGTCTTGCAAAACTGTCTAGTGCAAAGAAAGGGGTCTCATTTCATCAAAAGTTCAAAGGGGTTGCCTGTCCTGAGAACTCTTGACACTTCAGAACTCAACACAAGAAGCCAGGAAATCACAGGGTTCTGTTAATTAAATGCAAAGTGGCTCCCTGGCCTCCTGATGTCAGCTTCCCAGAGACCACACAATGGCCCCTCTCCTCTGAAAGGAATATGTTGATTTTTACTGTTTTACTGTCAACAAAGGCCTGCCTGCCAGAAGACATGTGACTGACCCACCCAAGTCTTGGAGGCGGACTCCAACAGTCTGAGGACTGAATTGAAAGTAAAATATATATTTTACAAAAACACTGATAACTCTTTGTAATCAAATGACAGAAATGTATAACTTTGAGAGACTTAATTTAAAAAATGTACCTTTAATTCAAGCCCAAACTCCAAATTGTGGGATATTCTGGGACAAAACCCTGCTGTTTATTAATATTACAGACTCCCTGTTTCAGCTAGACAAACGAAAATGCATTGGTATGTGGGTAGATATGTGAGGAACAGTTGTATAAAATTTAATGAAGATCCAATGTTGTTTAGCACATTAAAAAGTGCTAAAAGCTGCCATTTTTGAATGCAAGCTCTTAGAAACAGCAGATTTGGGACAGAGTATACCTCATGTGATATGTGACATGGGTATGTAATTTCAAACAACTGTGTAACTGTGAAATATGTATTTTGATCATATATAGATTTGGGTGCACAGATGACAGGGGAGTTTTTTTCAAGAGATCATAAATGGCTGACATCACTCTGACACAACTTAGCTCCCCCAATCAGGGGAGAAATGAAAGCTGGACCAATGACAAGTGAGAGGGGCAAGTTTAGTTATGACCAACACACACACCCACTTGCAGAACATATAAATGGACCACTGAAACTTAGGTAGAGACATTCATTTTCCATCTGCACCGGGACGCTCTGCCGGAAAAATCCATACTTACCTCCATCAACCTTCAAGGAGCCAACACTTAGACTCCAAGATAAACAGAGACTACAGAACCTTAACCAAAAAGGCCACTGCCAGCAAGAGTATTTGTCAACAGGCCTGAAAATCTTTTTGCAACTGAACTCTTCAGACAGCCGGCTGACGCCGTCTGAATTTTGCCAAGAACTTTTGCAAGAACCCGGTGACAGAAATATACAAAGAGAAGGCAGGACCCGACCCAGAGAACCGGTGCCTAGCAGAGACCAGGCCATTGTATCCAGAGTGCTGACCCCGATGCTGTGAGCAGTTCCAGAGGCCAGGCGCTGTGAGCGGAACTCGGGAAGACCTGACCAGACTGAAGTCCGTGACCAAGTCGCTTTCCGGTTCAAAATCTCTTGTGAGTACTCAGCAAAACTCAGAACACATCTCTTAGTTAAAATCATATAATTCAATCCATTTTTAATCTAAGTAGAACTGCAGCTTTGCAATTGTGTTATTCTGCCATCATTTTTAAAGCTGAAAAAGTGTTGCGTTTAAAATTTGCAAAACCAAAAACGACCTTCACTCCTTCACTAAATCGCTCATATCTCCGCGACCGTTTGTCTTAGAGACTTGCAGTAACTTTCATCTGAAAGCTTAGAATCTTAGCTTTTAATCGCACCAAGAACCACATTCCTACCCCTTATAGTTGTACCGCAATCGCGGAACACGCATTCGCGAATTTTGCCGCGATTTGCAAATTTCTTCACGTGTAAAAATCTGCTGTTGCTTGCCTTCCATTTGCCAGAAATTCGTTTAACCTGCTAATCATCCCTGAATCATTGCTAGTGTGAGCCTGGACTAATATTAACTAGATACCACTCACCCTGAACTTCTAGAGGGAATTAAAAGCATTTTAGCATATTTTTTTTTCTACATTGCCAGCACATTTAAAAGCATTTGGGTCTGTGTTTTCAACGTCTGTAGTCTAAGTTGCTGGGTGAACTGAATTACATTTGAATTGCATTTCTGAGAATTGTGTGCCTTCCTTCCATTTCCTTGCATTGCATAAAAGGGGGGGTGAATTGTCCAAGAAAGTGATTACATTGTCTTTTGCTGAAATCCTATCAAGTTATTTTCTTTACTGCATTTCATTCCACATTGCATCCATTTGAAACCATAAAAGTATTGTTGCTATCTTATCCATTTCATGTCAACTCCTTAGTGATTATCAAGAAGTGTGCCAGCGCCAGATTCTCTGTTGTTAATCTTTATCATATCAGATTAAGTGTGCTATTCAATTATTAATTTATTCTAAAGTGTGATATATATACCTATTGTTGAAACTATCAATTAAACCTTTTTAACTTGCAAAACAGAACTACTTCTTGGCTCAGTGGGGTCAGGAGGATTCAAAGAGAGGGGTGTTATATAGGGGTAGTCATCCAGAACGCATGAACTGGACATAAAGATATATCAATAAGGGTTTCCATTCAGTATCCCAGACTAGGCATTGACTTAGCTGTAGTGTTGAATTGAATCCTCTTACAAATTGGGGGCTCGTGCCGGACGTTTGGGTTAGATCTATCACTTGTGCAGATTAATACAGCGTGCCAGCTGACCAGATACACATATCCGGTCGGAGCACACGCTGTGTTACGCTGTAAAGCACTCTTCAAAGGAACGCTCTAAGAAAAAGGTCTGTTTTGCAAAAATAAAATACTAATTTCTGTAAGTCAGGACAGAGACCAATCTCTAGAATGACGACCTTAGTAGACATGAAAATAGCCAGAGAGCACTTCTTACATAAGTTATTTGTGAGAGGTGAGTGGACTCACCAGGACCGCATGGTCTGGTTGCAGGCCATCACGCAACAGGTCACTGAAACAGGGTCAGATACATGGGGAGATCAGGGTCCCCTACATGTGGCCCTGAGTGAACTATACATGGCTCCTAAAGCTAAGGATGAACAAGACAAGATGGTTAGGATAGCCGCATACCTGTACCTATATATGGGAGACATGCAGGATAAATGTACTGAAAGCCAAGATCTGGCGAATAAGCGACAGATGGCGTTAGAGAAGGTCCAATCTGACCTGGTCTCTTCTGAGCAGAGGCTGCAGGGGAGCCAGGAGTCAGAAAATGAGAGTAGACAGCACATCATTAAAATAAAGAGGGATATGGACATCCTGCAACAGGAAAAGGCTGACCAGGATACCAGATTTCTGGCCTTGCAGAAGGAGTACCAAGAAGGTTTGGACTCCCTACTGCAGAGCCAGAAAAAGCTGGAGCAACAGTTAGACTTCAATAGGGCATGTGCTGAGCAGGTAGTCACCCTGCAAAGCCACCTAGATAGGGAAAAGGCAGAGAGCAATAAACTGATTTTGAAAGACCTGGATACCCAGGCAGAATTTGACCAGTTGCGCCAGAAAGCTGGTGCCTTCCAAAGGCAAAGGGACGACCTGGCGGCACAGATGCAGGCTCTCAGTCAGGAAAGAGACACTTTAGGCCAGGAAGTCTGCCACTTAAAAAAGGAAATTGAAGAAAATCACCTGGCCCTCCAGGGGCTGGGTGACCTCCAAAAAGAAAACCGGAACTTGGTAGAGCACACCGGAAGGGTGGAAGATGCTCTGGCAAGAAAGGAGCAGGCCAGTAGGGATGGGACTCAGGAGGTAAACCTCCTGCAGCAAAGACTGGCCCCGTTCTCCAGGACCAACCAGGAAGCACAGAGGGAAAATGAGGCCCTCTGTCAACACAATGATAGGCTCCAACAACAGGTAGCGATGCAGGAGAGACTGATAGAGTCTAGTAAGGCCTTGACTGAGGAACTGAAAGCACAAATGCAGGCTCTTGCATTGCAACAGGGAGCAGGGGCGGATAGAGATGAGGTCCGCTGGGAAAGAGAGACTCCTGACCATAACCTCAGGAGCCCTAACACCAGGGGCCTTCATCTCTCCCAGTCCCTGGACTCTACCACCCCCATGTCCCCTGGCGCACATGAGCACAGGGCCACAGGGATGGCAGATTACTATCCAGCTAAAAGTATGGGGCTCATAGGCCAGTACCACTCAGGAATGGAGGGGTGGGCATCCGGGTATGGGCACCCAAGTACAGTACAGTTCAGTGGGGAACCCCAGGAGAGTAGGCCCCTTAAGGGCATCCGGAAAACCTCTGCCCAGTTAGGTCAGTGGGGGGGGTACCCAGCAAATCCTGGCAGCAAGGAGGGATCTGAGGACTCCTCTGAGCACCACAGGAAACAGGAGACCAGGTCCCCACATTCTGCCAGCCATTCCCAGGCTCGCAGAATCCGGGAAAACCTGGAAGAACAGACAGGAACCTCTGGGAGCAGTGCCTCTGAGTCAGAGGATGAATGGACAAGGGTTACCCGAACCAAAAAGGCCAATAAGGCAAAAAGGGCCTTGCTTAAGGACCCCTTAAAGCAGATTAAGGCGATCAGGAGCGTCATCACGCCTTACCATAAGAACGCTAAGTATTCTGTTTGGGAACACTTGGAGCTCTATGAGCAAATGATGGAGACTTTTCATTTGAAGGACAGCCAAAGCTGTATCCAATATGTAAAGTGGACATTCTCCCCAGAGTACTCCAGTTTCTTTGCAGGGCTGGAGGACCAAAATCATTCCAGGTGGTCCACCTATAGGGCGGCCATATTAAAACATTTTTCTGTTCACAGAAATCCCCAAGAGGCTCGCAAGGCAGCCTACAATTTACAATGTGGGGAGGATCAGGCCCCACAAGAATTTGTGCAGGAGTTAAAGCGTGCTTTTGCACAGACCACAAGAAGGGTGCGCACGGATAGCAGAGAATTTATTAATACGTTTTTCCATGCCTTGCCCAAATACATAATGACCCAGCTCGTGAGGGATTTTCACGAGAAAAGATCTTTAGACTGGGTCATCGAACAGGCGACCCGGATCTATGAGGTGCAGAAGCCAATAGAAAATAAAAATAATGCGCCCAAAAACCCCAAAGCCAACAACACACCTGCTGCTGCCGAGGTGGCAAAGGTAAAGGTCACCCCCGTTTTAGAGTTGGAGATGGGGGGGCCTAAAAACCTACTTGCACCTAATAATGCTAGGCCCAGAAGGTCCTCGGGCCAGTCACAGACAGGGAGCCAGGGAGGCAGCCCCACAAATGTGGTCCCTCGCTCTCCTGACTATGTAAGTCCCCGTTACAAGGGAAACAGACCCATCCTGGGTTATGTGTGGACTCCTCCAGCCCAAGGGGGGGGATCCAGCCAAGCACCTAACCCAGGGAACTTCCCTCCTAACTTCCCACTGGAGGGCAGAAACTCACCAAACCCTGGGCAGAACTTCTTCCCCAGGTATCCACCCAATTTCCAGCCCCAAAATCCTCCACCCTTCTTTCCCCAATTCCCTGAGCCCAGACAACCAAATCCAGGAGAGGGGAGGCCAAGGGCGGAGGGGTATCCAAATCTTCCCAACCAGGGGTACTACCAAAGAAGGGATAGCTACCCTTCCTGGGATCAGCCCAGGGGAGAAAACAGGGCCCCGTATCAGCCTGAGCGGGTTTCCCAGTTAGAGCGCCAGGTTCAAAACATGGCGCGGGATCTGGGTCACATACTGAGGGCTCAGCAGAACCCTCAGAACGGCATGCCGGCGCAGAACGCACCCAACTCTGGACCTGGTGCCCCAGAACAATGACGGGGCAGCACCCCGATAACTCACCGGTTCCCAGGGAGGAGGCACAAGGGGAAGGGGGGTGTAAAGCCTTGGAGGAAGCTTCCTTCCTCACTTGTAAACAGCCCCTGGAAACCCAGGAACCGGAAACAAAATCTCTTGCCCCTGAAAGTCTGCCTCCTAAGGAGCAGAGGGGGGTAGGAGAAACAAAAGACCCAAACAGACTCAGTTTGAGGAGGAGGTACAGATCTTCCAATTTGAGGGAGAGGGATCCTCAGAGGATCCTGGGAAAAGGATCTTCTCCTTCAGAGAGGGGGGAACTCCTCCCAAAGAAAAATGGGTCCCTAGGGATGCAAATCCAGACTGGGGAGATGTGGAGACTGAGCTACCGCCGCCCACCATCTCATCCCAGAACCAACAGCAAGAAAATCCCCTGGTTCAAACTCATCCTTGTGACTGCCTCCAAAAAGGGGGGGGCGGCCCGGAACCGGAGCCAGGGGAACCCACAATGGCTCTGATCTCCAGTTGCCAACTCTTTCTTTCAGATTCCCAAGGCTCTCCACAGAATTCTGCCCAAATCTCTTCGCTAGCGATGTCCAAAACCAGAAAGTTAGCCCACCAGTTGTCCAAAAATGTGCATTATCTGTGCCCCCTTGAGGAGAAGGAGGGAAGATACTATGCCCCGGTACAAGTACAGGGGCAGGGTACAATTTCAGCGCTGGTGGACATGGGATCCCAAGCTACCCTTCTGTCCAGAAGGGCCTTTGATGAACTGAATGCAGGAAGGGGAGAGAATTATCAAATTCCTCTCACCTCACTTCCTGGACAACTGCAGAACTTTGACGGGAAGGAAATTCCCGTCGAGGGGACGCAGATTTGGACATAAAAATTGGGCGACACAAGTTGAAACACCCGGTCATAGTTGTGACTCCAGAGGGCACCCCTTGTTTACTAGGGAATGACCTCCTGAGAAGGTTGTCACCCCTAATAGATTGCGTAAACAAGGTCCTCTGGACCCAGACTAGCCGACCAATAAAATTAAAACAGAGTGTCAACCATGTTAGTTTAAACGGCACCTGCCACATGGTTGAACAAAAATCTGACCAAGTACAATTTCACTTCCAGAACAACCAGATTCCAGACGTGACAGTAATAGCAGTAGGACAACAGACTGGTGATGGGGGGTCCCCTCTATTTCTGAAAATCAACCTTCCTTCCAGTCTAAAGTGGTACTCCACGCTGGAAGGAAACACTCTGAGATTCTATACTAATCCACAATCAGAAACTCCCACTCCTATAGTCCAGGAAGATGTGAAATCAGCTCAGAGCCTGGCTGATATTCAGCAAATTGGAGAGCAGTTGTTCATCCCTGTTCAGTTAAATGATGGGAAGGACTCTGTTCTCGCTCGAGTGTGTGTGAACAACGGTAAGAGCTTCATCAGCGAAGCCATGTTCCGCCAACTCCCAAAAGATCCAGCCATTCCCACATTCAAACTGATAGACAAATGGGAAATGGACCTGGAAGCGCCTAATTCCAAACATCTCCTGCCAAGCAGGTGTATGCTCAAAATCTCCATTGGCAACAAGAGCATAGTCCACAATTGTTGGGTCGTGCGAGACGTCCCTGCCGCCTTTTACTTAGGCAGTGACATTCTCAATCGCTTTGCCATTAGTTTGGACCTAATAAACTTCAAAGCTTGGTCCCGATTAGCGGATAATCCCATGGGCTTTGATGATCCAGAAAAAGCATTTAGGTCAGCTCAATTGCTACCTTATGCAGTTGAAATTCAGATCAAAGAGGAAGTCACCATCCCAGAAAGGACCCGACAATTCTCCCTGGAAGTGAAAGTTAAAAGAGGACAATATTTGCAAAACCCTGATGCTTACATACATCTAAATGCTTCTCTCCAACAGCAAGGGTTAGGGGTAAACCCAACACCATTAGTCAACATAGAACATGACACCATTCCAATAGAGGTGGATAACAGCGACTTAAAGAGTATTACTCTAGCCGCAGGCACCATTATTGGAATGGCGGTTGATGACCGACATTTTTCCATCGACTTAGTAAATGAACTGTTAGGACCAATCCCCAAGGACTGTTTTGACAGTGACAGTGAGGACAATACAACACCAGACAGGATTTTTACCCGGCATGGGGGGAACTTCCTGGTGTACACTTCTTGCCCTTATGGTAAGGAAGATGTGACTTGTGACTTCAGGAGGGATGAGGTGATTTTCCAAGTCCATGAGGGCTGCCTTTCCCACCTGAAGCCTCCAGTCCAAATCAGCACTCTGACCAGGGACTTCTCCACCCAGCTGGAGGAGGCCGCGGAGATAGCCAAACCAGAAGTCTTTCCAGGCTTCAGGCAGATGGTGGAAGAGAGAGTCAACCTAGCTGACGCCTGTGTGACTCTGGAACAAAAGCAAAAGTTGAAACAAGTTTTCTTGGATTTCCAAGATCTCTTTGCGGTAGACTCATATGACTGTGGCCGCACCGACATCCACACAACAACAATCCCCACGGACCCTGGCATGACTCCTGTGTTTGTGAAGCAATATCGCTTGCCTCTCGCATCAATGGAGTCCCTTACTGAAATAATTAAGAACCTTGAGTCCCGGGGAATAATCCGTCCAGTCCACAGCACCTTCAATAATCCGGTGCTGGGAATATTGAAGCCAAACGGCCAGTGGAGACTCTGCGCCGACCTCAGGGAGCTCAACAAACGGGTCCATACTTCCCGATGGCCTCTGCCCTACATTGACCAAGGGCTGGCCCAGATCCAGGGGTCACAGGTATTCACAGCAATAGACCTGACCAATAGATACTGGACCGTGCCTGTCAGCAGGGAGGACCAATACAAACTGGCTTTTACCTTTGGGGGCCAGCAGTACACATGGACCCGGACTCCCTTCGGATACCTCAACTCTGGTAATGAATTCAACATTTTTCTACACAAGGCCATGCCCGACTTGGGTGCAAGGGGTAACCTGGCTTATGTAGATGATGTCCTCATCAAAAGTTCATCTGTGGAGGAACACATAGCGGAGATCCGTTATGTTCTGACGCAGTTGAGGGCCGCCGGAGCAAAACTTTCCTTTCAGAAAGCACAGTGGTGTAGAACCCGTGTTAATTTCTTGGGGCATGAGATTACTCCTCAGGGTCTCTGTCCCCAGGAAAAGAAAGTGGAAGCACTTCAGAAACTGAAAGACCCCACAACTCTGCGGGAACTAAGGAGCCTCCTTGGACTGACTAATTACAGCAGAAAGTTCATTGAGGGCTACGCAGAGATCACCAGACCCCTGATTCATCTCCTGAAGGGGGGGGGGGGTCGAGTGGGAATGGGGTCCAGAACAATCTGAGGCAGTAAAACAACTCAAAAGAAGCCTCTCACAAGCGCCTTGCCTAGCTTACCCTGTCAGAAACAAGGAGTTCTTCCTGGAGACGGGGTTCTCTAATACGTGCTTGACGGCAGTATTATACCAAAAGCATGACAAGGTCAATAAAGTAATCTCCTATGCGAGCAAAACTTTATCCTCTGTGGAGGAAAAATTCAACGATTGTGAGAAGGCACTCCTGGCAACGGTGTGGGCATTGAAGAATTACCGCCCGTTTATCCAGGGGGAACACATCATAGTGGAGACTCCACACCAGCCTCTGCAATATTTCCAAAGTGATAGAATCCGGACCGGAAATGTGAGTAATTCCCGAATTACTTCCTGGATTCTGTCAATGCAAGGCTTTCCTGTGGAGGTCAGATATGGCCAAAACAAGAAGAGTCCCCTCGCGCAAGGTCTGGCTGACTTGCATGATTGTGCCAGAGAAAACTGTCTCGAGGACGAAAGTCTAAAAATAAAGGACAACATGGAGGCATACCTTAATTCCCCACACAAAGTCTTTGAAGAAGACAAGTGTGAGGGAATGCCCACTGTCTATGTGGATGGATGCTCTTACCATGTTGACAACGACGGGGAGAAAGAACTGGTGGCCGGCGTAGGGAATGCATGGGTGATTGAGTCCCCAGAACCCTCCGCTGGATACAAAATTGGTCCCCGAAGTAGTCAGGTGGCAGAATTGATGGCTGTGCATCAAGCCATCCTCACTGCTGTCCAGCATCAACTCCGCGAACTGGTCATAATCACAGATTCGGATTATGTACGGAACGGGTTCGTGGAGCACCTGGTTAATTGGAAAACCAGAGGCATGTTATGTGCTAACAACAAACCCTTGAAACATGGGAAGTTGATCCAAAACATTGATGATCTGGTCACCTCGAGTGAGATGACCATCTATTGGAAGAAGATCAAGGGTCATTCCAAAGTAGAGGGACCAGACAAAACTGGAAATGACTTAGCTGATCAGCTGGCCAAAACCGGGGCCATCCAAGGGGATCTAATTGAGATTGAGTCCCTGTTGGGGGAAATCCAGGTCACTGCTATCACTAGGTCCCAGACAAATGCTCACAACGACCTTTCAATTGCCCAATGGAGTAAGGAGACCCCTGATGCTGATTTAATTACCGCTCAGAACGGGGATCCAATAATTGGTAAATTTTACCAACACCTTGAGGACCCTGAGAACTTTCCCCTGACGGATACCGATTACATTGGGAAAGAGGACCTAAGAGTGTTGATGAAATGTCCAAAAATGTTCCGAATCCAAGACGGTTTGCTGGTAAGGAAATCCAAAGCTGGCCACGATCAGTGGGTGGTTCCTACCTCATTCCGAAGCCTGATGTTAAGTCACGCCCATGATGCGGCCACCGCCGGTCATAGGGGGTTTCACACAACATTGGAAATCTTAAGAGAGGTTGCATACTGGCCACACATGGGGCAGGACCTCGACCAATACTTGAAGGGGTGTCTTGTGTGTGCACAATTTCAGCCATCATCCCTCACGCACCGTGCGCCTCTCCAAAAGAGGGGGGTGACACTGACATGGTCAGATTTACAAATCGACTTTGTAGGCCCCGTGATTCGCTCTGCTAGGGGGAATAAGTACATGTTGACTGTGACATGCTTGTTTACCAAGTGGGTGGAATGTCTCCCAGCCCCAAACTGCAAGGCAGAAACGGCAGCTGCCTTGATGATTAACCACATCTTTTCCCGTTTTGGTGTACCTCAAAGGATTGAGTCAGACAGGGGTAGCCACTTCACCAGTGAAGTAATGACAAAGATGTGGGAGATACTGGGGGTCAAAAGGAAGTTGCATATTGCTTACAGGCCAGCTTCTTCTGGGGCAGTAGAGAGATATAACCGAACCATTGTGAGCATATTAAAGAGGTTTGTGGCAGATTCTGGGCCAAGTTGGGATATCCGATTACCTCTGGTCCTAATGGCCATCAGATCTACCCCTTCATCTGCAACCAAAATGTCACCATTTGAGTTGATGACTGGGCGCAAGATGGTGCTTCCTCAGCATTTGCTCTACAGGACCCAAGAGCAGACACTGATAAATGCCTCCACAACTCATGAGTATGTGGAGAATTTAAGGAAACACCTCCAACATGCTTTTGCTTATGCTCAGCGGAATCGAGAAAGATCAGCTGATAGCATGAAGACCCACTATGACCTGAAAACTTCCAGGAAGGAATATCAGGTGGGGGACCGGGTCTATCTATACAACTTCCAAAGAAACCAGGCAAAACAGCGGAAATTCTTGCCTACGTGGAAGGGACCCTTTGAGATCATCGACAAGATCTCCCCTGTGGCCTACAAAATCCACATCCCCAAAGGTCCTTTGGCAGCGGGGGAAGACAAGTGGGTCCACATAAACCAGTTGAAATGTTGCCATCCCAGGCACACTCTGCAACAACTGGAGGAATCCTCTGGAATCCTAGCGGGTACTGTCTCAGACTAATTCAGTTCCAACCATAAAACATACCACATCTAGTCTCTAAAATATTGTGATTTGCATGAAACTGTCTCTTAGTTATACTGTTTTTTTTTCAAAATAAGAATGTAATGTTTCGTTATGATGAAATGCATATGCTGCCCCACTATCTCAACAGTGGTGGAAAAACGTCTATGAATAGGTATTGCCGCTCTTCCTTTGTCGTCCTAGGAGAAAGAAAACCTGGAGACGGGCCAAGGAGGACGATCCGGAGACCGGGAGCAGAGACGCAACGGGCCCGGGGCACCGCCCAATATTCCCATCAGGACCGGCGAGGAGAACCGATCGATCAGTACCGGATGGAGGAAAAGATGCTGAACTGTGCCATCTATTGGAAGAAGATGAGGAAACATCCCAGGTCTTGCGAGTCCCATCAGGAAACAGAATGGCCATCGCAAGAGGGGGGCTTGTGGGATGTTTTTACCCATGTATCCGAGCCCTACCTCAAAAACTGGGCAGTACTGGCGTTGAAAACATCATGGTGGCCAGAACTTCCCAGAAGATGCCCAGGGAAGTGCATGAAGAATAGGCTGCCACCCATTTTGCCGATGTTATGGGCACAGAAGGGCACTGCCTAAAACCACCATTGGACTACCCGCACAGTAGTCTGAAACCATTGGGAATGGCAATGCTGATTGCCAAAAGCCACCTAGAATTGTGGGGAATTCATTTTTCTTGAATGTCAAATATGGCAAAATCATGGGCACAGAATTACTTAACTTCAGAAACACACCAATGCCATGTCCTGAACATGGACAATATACTCCATGTAATATCACTTGCTGAAATGAATCAATCTAAAAAAAATCCCAAGGAGGGATGCAGTAACCGCAAAATCCTGAGGGTGGCGCTGGCGGTCTAAACTCTGACAGGAGAGCTGTCTTGCAAAACTGTCTAGTGCAAAGAAAGGGGTCTCATTTCATCAAAAGTTCAAAGGGGTTGCCTGTCCTGAGAACTCTTGACACTTCAGAACTCAACACAAGAAGCCAGGAAATCACAGGGTTCTGTTAATTAAATGCAAAGTGGCTCCCTGGCCTCCTGATGTCAGCTTCCCAGAGACCACACAATGGCCCCTCTCCTCTGAAAGGAATATGTTGATTTTTACTGTTTTACTGTCAACAAAGGCCTGCCTGCCAGAAGACATGTGACTGACCCACCCAAGTCTTGGAGGCGGACTCCAACAGTCTGAGGACTGAATTGAAAGTAAAATATATATTTTACAAAAACACTGATAACTCTTTGTAATCAAATGACAGAAATGTATAACTTTGAGAGACTTAATTTAAAAAATGTACCTTTAATTCAAGCCCAAACTCCAAATTGTGGGATATTCTGGGACAAAACCCTGCTGTTTATTAATATTACAGACTCCCTGTTTCAGCTAGACAAACGAAAATGCATTGGTATGTGGGTAGATATGTGAGGAACAGTTGTATAAAATTTAATGAAGATCCAATGTTGTTTAGCACATTAAAAAGTGCTAAAAGCTGCCATTTTTTGAATGCAAGCTCTTAGAAACAGCAGATTTGGGACAGAGTATACCTCATGTGATATGTGACATGGGTATGTAATTTCAAACAACTGTGTAACTGTGAAATATGTATTTTGATCATATATAGATTTGGGTGCACAGATGACAGGGGAGTTTTTTTCAAGAGATCATAAATGGCTGACATCACTCTGACACAACTTAGCTCCCCCAATCAGGGGAGAAATGAAAGAAAGCTGGACCAATGACAAGTGAGAGGGGCAAGTTTAGTTATGACCAACACACACACCCACTTGCAGAACATATAAATGGACCACTGAAACTTAGGTAGAGACATTCATTTTCCATCTGCCGGAAAAATCCATACTTACCTCCATCAACCTTCAAGGAGCCAACACTTAGACTCCAAGATAAACAGAGACTACAGAACCTTAACCAAAAAGGCCACTGCCAGCAAGAGTATTTGTCAACAGGCCTGAAAATCTTTTTGCAACTGAACTCTTCAGACAGCCGGCTGACGCCGTCTGAATTTTGCCAAGAACTTTTGCAAGAACCCGGTGACAGAAATATCCAAAGAGAAGGCAGGACCCGACCCAGAGAACCGGTGCCTAGCAGAGACCAGGCCATTGTATCCAGAGTGCTGACCCCGATGCTGTGAGCAGTTCCAGAGGCCAGGCGCTGTGAGCGGAACTCGGGAAGACCTGACCAGACTGAAGTCCGTGACCAAGTCGCTTTCCGGTTCAAAATCTCTTGTGAGTACTCAGCAAAACTCAGAACACATCTCTTAGTTAAAATCATATAATTCAATCAATTTTTAATCTAAGTAGAACTGCAGCTTAGCAATTGTGTTATTCTGCCATCATTTTTAAAGCTGAAAAAGTGTTGCGTTTAAAATTTGCAAAACCAAAAACGACCTTCACTCCTTCACTAAATCGCTCATATCTCCGCGACCGTTTGTCTTAGAGACTTGCAGTAACTTTCATCTGAAAGCTTAGAATCTTAGCTTTTAATCGCACCAAGAACCACATGCCTACCCCTTATAGGTGTACCGCAATCGCGGAACACGCATTCGCGAATAATTTTGCCGCGATTTGCAAATTTCTTCACATGTAAAAATCTGCTGCTGCTTGCCTTCCATTTGCCAGAAATTCGTTTAACCTGCTAATCATCCCTGAATCATTGCTAGTGTGAGCCTGGACTAATAATAACTAGATACCACTCACCATGAACCTCTAGAGGGAATTAAAAGCATTTTAGCATATTTTTTTTTCTACATTGCCAGCACATTTAAAAGCATTTGGGTCTGTGTTTTCAACGTCTGTAGTCTAAGTTGCTGGGTGAACTGAATTACATTTGAATTGCATTTCTGAGAATTGTGTGCCTTCCTTCCATTTCCTTGCATTGCATAAAAGGGGGGGTGAATTGTCCAAGAAAGTGATTACATTGTCTTTTGCTGAAATCCTATCAAGTTATTTTCTTTACTGCATTTCATTCCACATTGCATCCATTTGAAACCATAAAAGTATTGTTGCTATCTTATCCATTTCATGTCAACTCCTTAGTGATTATCAAGAAGTGTGCCAGTGCCAGATTCTCTGTTGTTAATCTTTATCATATCAGATTTAGTGTGCTATTCAATTATTAATTTATTCTAAAGTGTGATATATATACCTATTGTTGAAACTATCAATTAAACCTTTTAACTTGCAAAACAGAACTACTTCTTGGCTCAGTGGGGTCAGGAGGATTCCAAGAGAGGGGTGTTATATAGGGGTCGTCATCCAGAACGCATGAACTGGACATAAAGATATATCAATAAGGGTTTCCATTCAGTATCCCAGACTAGGCATTGACTTAGCTGTAGTGTTGAATTGAATCCTCTTACAGAAGTAGGATGTTGGTGTAGGGGGTGGGGAAGGGTTAGTTGAAGAGGGCAGTTTCCAGGTGTTTCCGGAAGACAGTGAGGGAGGGCTCAGCTCTGAGGGCAGAGGGAAGAGCGTTCCAGAGCTTGGGGGCTAAGTGTGGGAATCCTTGCCCCCCCCGGCTTTGGCCCTGTTGATGTGTGGGATGTTGATCTGGTTGGTGTAGTTCGATCTGATGGGTCGTGTGGATGTAGTCCTAGATAGTGTTTCTGACAGGTCTGATGGAGCAGTGAGATTGAGACATTTATGAGTGATGGTGAGAATTTTAAAGGTAATTCAGTCTTTGACTGGTAGCCAGTGGGCTGCCTGTCTGGCTTGGGTAATGTGGTCTCTTTTCAGGATGCTCTAAGCACAATTCTCCCTAGTGGGCATCAGGGGCATTTACTTAGGGCATTAGGAAAACACGTTATTGCCCAATTTACATACCAGTAATGTATGTATGCATGTACATATTTGTTGAGTTTAATGTAGTGTGAAGCTAGCTGTAAAGTGGATACAGAACTGGAGCACAATAATATTATACATCTAGAAGAATAGGCCATGAATGGTGCTCTAGAAAGGGGATGGAGTGAGGCAATAGAGTGAGTTAAAGGTCAGGGCTGCAGAGTAGGGAGGAAAAGGCATACCCAGTTCTGATTAATTTGTTGATGGATTTGAAGTTTTGCTGCAATTAAAGCTATATTCCTGTGAGTTTCACATGATCTGACATTACCAGTTGCCCTCTTGAGTATTTGGGTCTGCACCAGGAAGCCAATCCCTTGCATTCTTCTGCTACGATAGAGAAAGCAAACAGCGTTTCCTTTGAATCCTCTCAGAAAACTCAAACAGTGACAAGTCATAAAGCAACTATTCCCATATTAATCCCACCATGTTGTATGCCACTTCCACCCACAACACCCCAAAAGGGGCAACCCATTAAGTGACTCCTCATACATCTTCCCATAACGCCAGTAATACTGAGATCCTTCTCAATGGGACCCCTGCCCCCGCTTTCCCTCTCTCACTCTAGCCGCCCTCCTTCGGCCCCCTACCCTCGCCTTCCTGTGAGGCAAAAATCATTGGTTTCATCTTCAATTACACTCTCTCTTTCTCTCCTCACATCTTGGACGTCGCCAAGAAGGCTCACTACCAGCTTCACCTGCTAAAAGGTACTCTTCTTTTCCTCAACATCCCCCAGAAGCTCACAGTCTCCAGCGCCCTGGTTCTCTCTAGGCTGGAATACTGCAACAGCCTCTTTCTCAATCTGTCTTCTGCTACTTTGCGCCCTATGCAACTAATCCAAAACAGGACTGCTTGACTTATCCTTGGCCTCAAGTCCAGGGACCATATCTCTCCAGACCTGGAATCTCTCCACTTGCTCTGGATGGCTGCAAGGATCAAGTTCAAGACCTTTTGGATTGTCCACAAGGCTTTCTGGGGCCGGGGCCAACATTCCATTCAACGCCCCCTTCCTAAATACCTTCCTTCTCGAGCCCTTCGCTCAGCTACCTCCAACTCTCTAAGGGTCAGACTCTTCTTCAGACAGAGTGTGGGGTGGGGGGGTAGATCTCTCACCTCCACTGGTGCCTCCCTCTGGAATGGCCTCCCTGCCCCTCTCAAACTTGGGCAACAGCACCTGAAGTTCCTGAAGCAGCTCCAAACTTTCCTCTTGTTCTCTGCTTTCTCTGTCCCCCTCCCCTGCTGACCTACCTGTCTGCTGCACCGACTGTGTTGCTTGGCTACCCCCAGAGTCTCACTGGGTACCAGGCTCTTTTCTGATCAATCTCCCTTGCACTGCCTCCAGGCCTACCATACACTTAGGGGCTGTAACTGTAACCTCTAAAGTCCGTTCTCTCCTTACTCAGCCGTGCTTGCCTGTATGCACTTACTCAGAGCAATGCTGCTCTGTTTCCCCTTCTCTCTCCTTTGTACTCCCTCCCCTCCCCTTCCCCTTGCACTTCTCACTCTCGCACTTGCACGATCTGAATGGCACAAGGGCTAATAAGATTGCCTGTCTTGTCCTCCCTCTGTCTTCCCTCCCTTGTCTTGTCGCACCTAGAAGCACTTGTGTACATGCGCATTATAAATTACGTATCATATCATTTGTTTCTATGCCAAATTTACCGGGCCCAGAATGCAACTCTGAACTTAATTTTTCTGTGTTTTTCTCCAGAATTCCACCCGCAGGATAGTTCTCGCTGTGAGGATGACAAGCAAAGGAAATCAAGAGAGAGACATCTTCTGATATGTGGTGTTTTTATTAAGTCTTTGTGGTTCAAGGTTAGGGTTTGTCAAACCTCTACAGGGTTCTATGTGTTTACAGGGGCCTCATTTGGTTGTTTTACATTTGGTTGACAACTTTTCATCGACCATGGTCGACCTCTCTTCCTGTTTCTGTTTTGCAATCACACATGGGGGGTCATTACGACCCTGGCGTTAAGGGTTTTAACGACGCCGTAAAAGGTGTCGGTGCCGTTAAACCCTTAACGCCTGATTACGAGGTCCCTTTGCGGGACCCGACCTTAACGGCTGGTTTTGCCAGCCGTTAAAGTAGGGTGCCGCAAAGGGACCTCGGTGCTAATTACGGTACCGCAATTTGCAGTACCATATTTAGCGCCTTCCCCAGTCCCATTGAGCCCTATGGGGCGAAAATGGGAATGGGGAAGGGCCATGGTGAAATGGGGAAATACCGCCCCGCCAACCTTGGAATGGGGCGGTATTTCCCCATTCCACCATGGCGGACTCGTTACAACACCTGCATCAACCATGGTGCTAATAGCGCCATGGTTTAGCGCCGGGGTTGTAATGAGGGCCATGATCTTTTCTAAGAGAGAGGATTGACTTTGACAGATTTCTTCACAAAACTTTCTTTGCTACTTCTGAATTAGAATATTTGTCAGACACTGACTCTGGATCATATAAGGAATGTAAACCTAACAGTACCTTCTATCCAACTATTTTGAACAAAGCACTAGAGGTTTTTTTGCCGCAAATGGTCTTAAGGGATTTGAAGGGGATACACTACAAGCAAAGTGGATGTGGCAATCTTAGTCCTAACCAAAAGAATACACTGAGACGACTAGCCAAAACTCCAGCGATTACTTTTAAACCAGCTGATAAGTATGGTGCTCTCGTTGTCCTCAATACTTTTGTCTATGTCTAGGAATGCTTAAGACAGTTAGAAGACAATGGGCCTCATTAGGACCCTGGCGGTAAGGGGTTTGCGCCAGCGTTAGCTGCGCCGACCCCTTACCGCCAACTACGAGTTCCCAGAGCGCCATGGTCACTTTTCCGCCCGCTTTTTGCGGGCGTAAAAATCCATGGCGCTATGGGACCTCGGTGTTAATTACGCCACCGTAGTGTACGGTGGCGTAATTAACACCTTCCCCACTCCCATTGAGCCCTATGGGGCCGAAATGGGAATGGGGAAGGGTAAATGGGTCAATGGGGACTTACCGCCCCGCCGACCTCGGAATGGGGCGGTAAGTCCGCCATCCGCCATGGCGTAAAGGGACTTTGCGCCATGGCGGAAAAGTCCGCCGATGGCGGAAAAAATCCGCCAGGGTCGTAATGAGGGCCAATGACACCTACATGATTTTATAGTCTGATCCTACTTTTGCTGTACAGACTTTAATAAAAGAGGTGTTACACCAAGCAGTGGAAAGCAAATTTATTACAGCTAAGACAAAGAGCTTATTGACAAATAATCACCCATTGGCCCTCATTACAACACTGGCGCTAAACCATGGCGCTATTAGCACCATGGTTGGTGCCAGTGTTGTAACGGGTCCGCCATGGTTCAATGGGGAATTACCACCCCATTCCAAGGTTGGCGGGGCGGTAATTCCCCATTGAACCATGGCCTTTCCCCATTCCCATTTTCGCCCCATAGGGCTCTATGGGAATGGGGAAGGCGCTAAGTACGGAACCGCAAATTGCGGTCCCGTACTTAGCACCAAGGTCCCTTTGCGGGTCCCTACTTTAACGGCTGTTCTAAACCAGCCGTTCAGGTCGGGTCCCGCAAAGGGACCTCGTAGTAAGGTGCTAAGTGTTTAACGGCGCCGCAGCCTTTTACGGCGCCGTTAAACACTTAGCACCAGGGTCCCAATGAGGCCCATTGACTCCTGTATTTTATACTTTACCAAAAATACATAAATTATTAGAGAATCCTCCTGGTCACCGCATAGTGGCAGCTACAAATAGTTTGTTGGAGCCAATATCACGATACATAGACCAAATAGTTCAACCTTTGGTCAAATAATCGTAAGAACCATTGCCATCAGACCAGTAAGGTCAGTCCACGCTTACCACATTGCTCAACCAAAATTCAAGAGCCAAAGGAGGAGGCGCTAGCTTCCTTACAGCGCTGCAAAGCACTGGAACTCCCTTCCACCTGCTCTAAGAGCAGAGGAATCATACTCAGCCTTCAGAAAAGACTTAAAAACATGGCCTTTGGCCTAAAACACTGATCACACTGTTCACACTAATACATGAACTATCCTTGTTCGGCAGAGAAAGTAACTACTACTTTAACTATGATCGAAATGTACTTCCTCCACGTTTTTTCATTGTGTGTAACTGGTTTTGCAACAGCGCCTTGATGCCCATGGGGTTAGGTGCTTTACAAATGAAGGATACCAGCAACTTCTTTAGGCAAGTGCAGTCTTTGGTTTCACCTGAATCTGATATGCTAATTTGTTACCTACAATGTCACAAGTCTCTATACATCCATCCCCGTGAAGGAGGGGTCCAAGCAATGGAATGGTTCCTTCTCCAACAGGGTGAGATAGGAGCTGATACATCTTTATTAATGACTCTGTTCAAATTGGTTCTCAATAATAACTATTTGCATTTTTGGGATGATTACTACTTGCAAACAACAGGTACTACCATGGGGTCTAGTATGGCCCCATGTCACGCAAATGTATTAATGCACCATTTTGAACATCACTTTATTTTACCAACACCAGCATCCGAAGCACATGTATTCTTTTACAAACGATACATTGATGAAATCTTTGGACTATGGCACAGAACAGCAAGTGACTTGGCCTCTTTTCTGGAAGGTTTCAACCTTCTCCATGATCGTATTAAGTTTACTTGGTCCACCAATCAAAACATGAGTCATTTCCTGGGCACAAGAATGGGCAATTCATGACATCTCTTTATGTGAAACCTCTGGATAGGAACAGTCTATTACACACAAAAAGTTTCCATCCTTCAAATGCTATTGAAAGTCTTCCCTATAGTCAACTTGTGAGTATTTCTGACCCTGTTGAATATTCAAGATATTGTGATATTATGCTAGAACATTTTTGTGCTAGAGAGTAGAATGCTGAGGTCCTTGAGTCAGCTAAGGAAAGGGCAATGGCATTAGAACGTAACACATTACTTGAGGAACATACCAAAGAGGTGTCAACAAGATTGGTTTATAGCTATACATACACCTGACAAAGAAGTAGGGTTTAGAATTATTTTTTTTAAACATTGGGATATTTTACAACATGACAATGTTACCGCAGATTTATTCTCTGAATTGCCTATTTTTGCTTACAGAAAGAAATGTTTTTTAAGAAATGTATTGGTACGTACAGAATGTGATAAGGCAAAACAAGTTGATACATCGAAAGTTGGTACATGTCCATGTCACTCTTGCCAACATTACCATAATATCATTAAAGGCTCTACAGAGAACCACCCCTACTCAGTCAAAAAGATAAGGTTGAAATCAAGATGTACATGTGAATACACAAATGTTTTGTGCTGAAATGTCAATGTGGACTATTTCACGTGGGCCTTACAACTCAGAAAGTTAAATTACAATTGACGGAGCACAAGTCCCAAGTTACGACTCGCAACACACGATCACCAATGGCTGTACATTTTGCAGAAAAAGGACATAGAGTGGCACCGATGAAATTTGTGGTACCCAGATGAGGTGGGGATCTCGATAAACTCCTGCATCAGCGTGATGTTTTTGGGATTGAGGAATTGTCCTCTTTGCATCCCAGGTGAATGAATATTGACTTGGATCTACTTTGTTTTGTTTGAACCACTTTGATCTGTGAGGTATTTATCTCTATTGATTTCAAGTTGCTTATTCGACTCTGTTATGGCTGGTATGTTATACAAGACGTTATCAGAAATTACGGTGTTGGGGATTATTCCGTAGGCTAAATTAGTATGTTTACCGTTAATATCATTTATACTCCCCTTTTTATTTCGAGATAATGATTTTGTTTCCATTTTTTATGTTTTTTTTGTTTTTTCTCTTAATGCCTGCTAACCTTTTTTGATATAAAAGGAACACACTGCTCAACACATATGTATGCCTTTTGGTGATTGGTACACATTGAAGAATTGCACATTGAGTTGGTGTAATTAGTTTTTTATTTCCGGGTCATCGAGCAGGCCCCCGGTGGTACTTCCGGTTGCCCGGCATCTTTAGTTGTGCGCTGGTTGACCGGCACTGCTGTTCATGCCTGCCGTTAGACCCAAGCAAGTGACATTCTGTGATTTTACATAACCGGTACGTTTTTAAATTTATATATATATGTGTTGTACGCACATTACTATGATTTCATTAATGACTTTCTAAGGGGATGACATATTTTGTCATTTTAGCGATTCGATCATTGCCTAAACCGGCTTTCATTTTTTCTATCATTGACTACTGGATGTTTAAGGGGCACTAGAACGCAGGAGGTGTTTTCCTTTTTTCTTTTTTATGGTGTGCAGCCATTTTTCTGAAGCTTTGGCTTGATTTTTGTTTATTAGTAGGGGTTGTGGTTTACGACAGTGGCTTTGCTGCCATCTGTTAAGGAAATCAGGTTTTTGTCTTCAATGGGGGATGGTTGTTTCTTTACTTCTGCTCTACTCTTCCACACGTGTGGTGGGTTAGGTTTATTTTGCTTTATTTACTCAGTTCGATCATTTCTTTGGAAGTCCACTTCATGATGTATGACCTCCGTGTTGGTGAACAAGGTAAATCTACACACTTAGGGGACCACGGGCCTTCAATTGCTGTTGAACTTTTCAAGAATCATTCTTTCCTATTTTGTTCATGACATACCTATATCTTTAATTTGTAATAAACTGTTACATTTTTGTTTGTTACACACTTATTTGGACTAGGTTGTTATTTGACACAGCATTTTTACAAATCTGCATATTACTGATGTTCCTCCATAGGTTTTCCGATTGTTCTGCTGTTAAGAATTAAGTGATGTTGTTAAGTTGATTATGTGCAGGATATTATTTATAGAAAGGATGAGGGCATTTCCCTGAAGATGTGACAGCGTCCCGAAACACGTTAGAGTTACAGTACCCTCATATGAAGATGCACAAGTGTTTATCCATGCTTTGATGGGAACTTTAGATAGATTATCATTGGATGAAACTGGACTTGGAAAAGACGTGTATCTCAACCACAGTTTAATATTTTTCTTTTTTTTTGATTGAAGAATAAGGACTTTGTTTTTCTTTAAGAATTAAACACTGTGTGTGATAGTTTTATTTATTAATGTTTTGTGAGAAATTAAGAACGCTGGTCATCATCAGTGTGCGCGGTTGGGGAATTGGACAATTTTGTGCAGGCATTCAGTTGGTGTTATTTTCATGAGGCCTGGGAGCAGACCTCCTTTTGCCAACCTACACCCGTAAAGAACATAACATACCTCACTGAATAGGGCTTGAACTTTTGAGAATGTATTTCCTTTTGCATGTACGTCTGTCTTCGTGCTCATCCCTATGCCCATTCCCACACACAACCTGCCCCTCTCTGCACAAAACACACCGTCTGGGAACTCTTTGAGCCCACTCTTACAAGCAGGAAGACCAAACGTTAGTCTGCCACAGTGATTTCTAAGCAGTCTGCTGAGAGTTAAGGGCTTAATTGCATCACTAAAAGGCAATTGGTGTAATAAACATGTCTTAACGCAGTGTGCCTTTAGCCACTTGCTTATTATCTGTTCCTTGCACTGAAGTCCTGTTAAAAACAAGCATTGATAAAGCCAGGGGGCTTATGTATAGGTATTAAATAAGCCTTTTTCAAGCACTGATATCGTATGTCCAGTTAATCACAGCATTTTCCATTTTATGGCAAAGTAGTACTATAATATCAGTGCCGCCTAGCAAATGCCTATCACATACATACACAAAACCCCAAACTGTTAACTTTGCCAATGCCTGTTAAAATGTGTGGCAAAGTCAAGTCCTTAACTCTGTGCCTTGGCTTATAGGGGATTTGCAGGCCAGGAACGCTAACCTACCAGGGCAAAATCCCCAGCACCATAAGCCACCTGGATGCGGTATACATTTGTTGCTACAGAGCCCCCTCCAAGTCTTTGGCTTTGCATTGAACTGACTCATATAGCTTATGGTCGAGAAAAAGTCGGCATGCGGGGCAACACAATTGCCAATTTGCCAATACGCTGCCTACTCATCCTACATGTACGTTGGGGAAGGTGATTCCAAATATATGAAAACCATGGATTTAAGCAATGCTCTGTCATGGGATCTCCCGCGGGTCACCACAGTCCGAACATTTCATATTGTGGCGAGTCCTCTGAGCTCTGGCACTTACATCAAGATTGCGTCACACAGTGAAAAATGCAGATGAAAGACACTGTCATCCAGAGAAAAGCACGAAAGGATGTTTTAGGCCAGAAGGGATCCCGTCAAGGAAATGTAAGACTGGCATCCAGTGTGGCATTGTGGACAAAGGGCACTGTAAGCTGCAACACGCTGCTCGCAAGCAGGGATCCCCACAGACATTTGTACAATCCATACTGGCTGTCTGCATTCCAGCGAGCAAAGCAACACAGACCACAGAGGCACCAGGGAAGCCAGCGAGCAACAGGGAGAGGAGGCAGGGTGAGCAACAGTGTTATGGAGAGCCGGCAGAAAAGCAGGACTCGTACCTGACGCTACGCTGACCACAGGCTTTCTGAAGCCTTAGATCCTCAACATTTGGAGCAAATTAAGCAATTCCAGTGCCCCATAAAAGGGGGAAAGCAGCAAAACTAATAAAAAATGAGATCAGAGAGTGAACATAAAGGCAGCACTTCCAAAAGGCAACATAGAAGAAAGACAAAGGGTGAGGCGGTCTCTAATGTGACAGCAGGACAAAGAGGGAGTGAGGGCCAAACCCCAAGGGATCTTATGAGTGCCTGGCACAGAACCAAAAACTCAGGAAAAGGAAGGTCATTTAGGACCGCGGCTAACTGGGCTGGCCGGCCAAACTGCTGTTGCTGACTCAGAAGAGATGTCCTAGAGGATAGACCACGTGCGATTCCTGAAGGGAATAGGACTGTTTGCCAGTGAGGATGAGTCTCATCAGAAGTGGGAGGTATCCCGCCGGGATATCACCCAACGCAAATAGCTCTCCATTCACATTGGGTCCATTGGACCCAAGGGGGCATTTGTGGCTCAATTAGCGCAGGGCTAATTGCACTGTGCTTATTGCGCTGAAAATGGGCAGTCAGCAGATTTACCTCCAGCTCAGAACTGGAGGTATAGGTGCTGACTTTCAACCCAACTCAGAGTTGGATGTAGCAGTAATGCAACAGTAATAGCGTCACCGCTGCATTGTTACCAGTCTGCCCAACTTGTGATGACACCCATATCTCTCTAGCCCTTAATGGTCATAACATCCCTTAAGAGTGAAAGGGTCTTGCTATCCTTTTGTCTTGGTCACTATTAACCCAGATCAGGAAGAAGTGGGCCAGGCATTATTCTCTTGGCTGGATTACAAATAATAAACTGGACTCTATGGGCCTCATCACAAGTTGGGCGTTGTGGTAATAATGCGGCAACTAAGCTACTACCATCGCATTACCACTCTGCCCAACTATGAGTTAGGCAGAAAGTTTGCGATTTACCTCCAGCTTGAGCTGGAGGTAAATCATGCCAGTTTCCACCCATTTTCGGCACTATCACCGCAGCCCTATTAGCTGTTATTTCTGCAATAATAGTGCTGGACTAACCGCCAGACCGCAACTCGGGATCCAGCGCTAATAGCGCCTGACCGAGTTGCAGTAACACTATTTGTGTTGGGCTGTACGAAATCGTTGTACAGCCGAAATTCAAAACAAATATAACATTCGTTTTTTTTCTTAAATATTTCTGTGGATACCATGTGGTATTACAGCTTGCACATTCACCACATGGGCGTAGGACATGGGGGGCAAATCCCCCCCACAATTTTAAGTGGGGGGATATAATGGCATTTAGCCCCCCCCCAGAATATGTGTTTGTTGTGACATGCACAGTGCAGTGCACTGTGTCTCTGAACAGCACTGTCTGCAGTTGCATCATGCAGTGTATAAAAATACGTCTGCAGGCTGCAGCCGTCAGTGTGCAAAAGTAAAAGTTCTTCTGCAGACTGTCTGCAGGCTAAAAGTACATTCTGCTCGCAGCTCGCTCATGCATGCTGCACACCTGCGCATTTGGAATGTGTCTGGGCCGCCGGGGAACAAACTGCACGTGCCCCTGTAGCCCACTGCTGCACAGACTCAGCCTGTGTTTTCCAGAACAAAGTGGAGCAGCCAGGCAGCGACGCATGCTCTTGTGCTGACTGCTGATGGCATTTGATTTTCCAGGAGGGAGAGAGACAGACAGAGACTACTCGACAGCTACCTAAGGTAAGTGAGGTGTCCTGTGTGTGTGTTTGATGTCGTGTCGGGCCCTACTGGGCAGATACAACAGTCGTTTCCTAACTTTCCTGTCGGATTCTTGTGGTTTGCTAATATTTCATGTATGCAGGCTAGACTCTCCAATGGAGAAAGCATCCCCATTGAAGACGACACAAAGCAGAGAGAGTGACAATAATCTGCCTTGAGCATTCTGGCACCTGACTCTCTGGCCGGGCTGGCCCCTTTGCATAAGAGCAAGCCTAGAAATGAAATCAGGGAGAGAGCCAGAGAAGGCGTGTAGTTCAGTGGCGACCTACTGCTTTAGCGTGCAGAAGGCCTAGTGAACACATTAGCGTGGTATGTAGAAAATTCTCAAGTGTGCCACAACACCACAGGTGAGGCACCACGAGAACAAGAGGGAGCAGCTAAGTCTTCTGCAGAACCGCAACGCTGGTATTCAACCACAGATGGCGGCCAGTGGCCAGGAAGTCTGACTGGGGCACAAGATGAGAACAGCTTTCTCTCAGCCGACGCAAGGTTGAATGATGAGTAAATCGAGGACACAATGGGAGAATCACGTTTCCAGCTGTAAATGCTCACTGTGATCCCATTTGAGGTCTTAATAGGCATGATATATGGCCAGCTGCAGCCATCTTCTCCATTCAGTGCTCTACTATGAGGATGGGGTATGCATAGGTGGTGAGGATTGATGTGTTAAAATATTAACTGCTAGGGTGTAAAGTGTCTCTAGCATGCTAGTGGTGACACCACCCACATCTGGCACCAGACCATGTCTGCAACTTCGTCTATCTCCAGAATTTGCTACTTCTGCGCACACAGTGTCGCCGTATTGAGGGCTGCAGCTGATAATCCCCATGTATGGATGGAAGGTAAAGGGGATGGGCCAGTGGGAGGACCTGCTACTGTGCTTTACAAGACATAACTATCATGGGATGGAGGTTCTGTCCCCCCAAAAGAATATTTTGAAACAAAGGGGAACATTGTTCAGTTTCCACACTCTTCTTGGTCCATATGTCCATATATGAAGGACTCTTACAGACTTGGGGGTCTAGGAGATGTGCCTTATATCACACATGGTAACCTTATGTGTATCATCCCTTATATGGGCAGTGCTTAGTGTCCTGAGAGCAGGAGTACTCTAAGCGCTACAGTACTTTTGGTGTGGAACTGCAGCTGTATGGCTGCCCTGTATCTAAGGGTGGTGCAGTGTCCAGCCTTGCAGAGGTCACTGTTTGCTTATGGACACGACAGCGGCTTTGTTATTGCGATGAATGGAAGAGGACATGGGCAACTTGTTTTGGGAGGACAGTCGTAGTTTTTCACACCATATCCACGTGTCCCAGAAAACCTTCTGCAAAATAACCAAATGTGACAATGACCCACTTATTAGAACGGCCTTAAAATCTGAGTTCTCATCAGGCTCATCTCTAGAAAAGGGTGATTGCAGGTTCCGATACAGCTGCAGAGAAAGCCTTGCGTGAGGGTGGCACAATGTCAGCAGAAGCAGCTCTTACTGCTGACAGAAAGCGAGATCATTCAGATGCAAAGAATGGAGAAGACCCCACAACATAAGAGGCGGCAGCCAATAGGGGTCACCAAGCATGGCCAAAGCATTGTGCGGGTCATAATTGGGATGGAAATTACATCCCTGCAGAAGCCCTAATTTGAGTGGTTCAGGGCCCGGGATCAGCCATTTTGTCATGACTCACCAGTCCCTGCAAGAGCTGTTTTCACAAGTACAGCAAGCTGTTATGCTTGAAGAGACGTTGTGGTTCGGGTCGATGAAACACTGGGCTGCAGGAGCCTGCCACTCAGGTGGTTATTCTGCCTATCTCAGTGGTGAGCAATGGGATTCATCTGCATTAACTGGATACCAGTGGTTGAGGACAGTTATTCTATTGACTTGGCCTCTTTGGGAGAGAATGAATGAAGGAATGCATGGTTGAAAAAATGATTGAAACAAATGAACGAACGAACAAACGAACGAACGAACGAACGAACGAACGAACGAACGAACGAACGAAACAACTGCTCGGCACCCCCTTATTGCTCTTTCTGAGTGGAGGGGTGGCAGGTGAGTTCTTGGGTAGTATTGAGCTTGTTGTTGAAGGTAAGGAGGTTTCCTTCAGTGGTGATGCATGTGAGGAGGTACTCTTCTAGCGTCCCGAAAACCCAAAATAACTCCCCCACCACCCCGCCTATCGATGTGCAGCCTATTCTAAGATTCTGGAGCAGATTTTGATGGGTTAAAGAAAGGAAGTGCATAGAAGGGTGCCATATGTTTTCTTCAAGTGTTGAGTTGTTTTGGGGCTATTCTGTGTCTGCATTGGTGGAGCAAGCAGATTGCCAGAGACGGATGACCTATTTTCTCTCCAGCTTCCAGTCTGGTTGTGGCATTTTGAATGACCAAGTGATGGGAGATTTAAAATGTCAACATCCATGGGTGGAGTGGGGCTAATGCAGTGAAGTCCGGAGTTTGTGGCCCTCCCATTGCCATCTATTTATTGTGTTTTCCATGCTTTGGAAGAGGTTTAGGTATCCTTGACAGGCACTGACCATTGATCCTTGAGGGCGCAATTCAGGAATATGTTCACTGGAGAAAATCTGAATATGTGCTAGGCATCACAGGTGTGCTCCTGCTACCTTATAACTTATTAGCAAAGCCTGAAATTGAAGCAAATCTGGAGCTGCCTGGAACCTCTTTGACATGCTCACATCCAAGTGAAACCTTGCTCAAAGGCATCTCTGAGATGCTTCTGGCAGCTTGGGATTTGCTCCAGCTATAGGCTTTGTGAATCAGGTAGGAAGTAGCAGGATTAATTCGAAGATGTTCAGGGCATTTCCTAATTTGTTTGAGTGCAAAGTTTTGTGACAACAGGCCCTGAGTGGCATGGGAGTATTGAACATGGCTTGGAGTATTTTGGCTTTGTAGCTTGGCATAATAGCCCTCCTAGTCTGGTGGCCTGTTGGTGCAATAAGAGTTTTGAAAAAACAGGATTTCTATCCTATATCCATCAAGTTCAATGAAGATTGTGGCCTCCCAGGCTTCAATGAAGGACAGTCAATACAGAAGCATCACACACCTGGTCCCCCTACTCCCATAACAGGACTTACTCAGAGGTACAAGCAAGATTTCCTCTTTCTTTGAAACCCCCATCCTTCCATTCCAAGACACACAGGTCTCCTTGCCCCACACAATAAAAGTAGCAACTTACATTTGGTAGAAAAGGCTGCAACTCCTTTATTTGGCAGGAGTCCACTTACAGGTGATCTGCCTCTTAATGAGCTGGCGTTCTAGCTGTGGCCCACTGGAAGTAATTATTTCCTCTCTCTTACCATGAGCTCGTAGTCAGATGAACAATCCAGAAAGGCAACATATAAAGGCATGTTCTTTGCTGCTGCATCCTTGTTAATCAGATGCCATAACACAAACATGTGGTTGAATGTGGAGAGCCACAGTCTGAATCCTCTGTTCATTCAGTTCAGGATGACATATTCCCCAATCCACTTGTTTAATTCCAACAGTATGAGATGACAACAGATATTTTCATCAATATATATCAGGCTGATAGGTGAATAAGAGGTAACCACATCAATGGTGCCTTTCATATAAAATGATATAACGTTTGAGTTGGACCACAATACAGGGGACACCCCTGTTCCCACATACATGGACAAACTGACCGACACAACTGAATCCACCAATCTTGAGAGCGCTTAAATACTACAGCGGTTATCATATTTTTCTCTTGTTTTATACAGTGATGATATATGTCCTTTAATAGGTACTGCTATTTTAATTTTAATTTTGTGAAAAGTCGAGTTCTTTGATTAAAACACAATAAATAAATAAAAAAATCAAAGTCCCCAAGGTTTCCCCTGTCCCCCCCAGATTTTATGTGTCTGCTATGCCCCTGATTCACCACACACCACAGCATGTTTTCTGTATTATCTCATATGTGTGGTACATTTGCTAAGGCCCAGTCTGAAAACTCTGCAGCCAAAAAAGCTTTGGGAAGCACTTACAAGCTTTTTCACACATATAAGCAGGCACACGTCACATATTCGACTGCTGTGAAAGGCCAGAACTGGCTCTAATCATTCCAGACAGCACCATAAAGACAGCAAGGGGCATATTATTTAATCAAGGGAGTTCCCCGTCTTGTGTGATGCAGATAACCAGGAGATGGAGGAGACAGAGGAGGACAGTGGCTACCGTTGTTTTGGTACATGGAATCATTTAGTCACCCATTCTAGGATGACAATACAAGTCATGGAAGCAATGGTGAATGGGATGGGTGAGCACCTAAGGTTTCCCACTGACCAGCACACTGCAAATTCAGTAAGGGAAAATTACAATTTGACAGAATCCACTTTTCTTTTTCTAACATGAATGGATAACACTGAATAAAACAAAGCTACATGCACTGTATAAATGTACACATCTTTGACAGTGGTACAAATATGTATATCGTGGGATTTTGTACCACAGGCAAAAAAATTGAAAGTGCATTTGATGTCCTCTGAAACCTCTTTACGTTGACTAATCATATCAGCTAAAGTCGACCATACAGCAGTATTAGAAGCTCAAGGGAGCTTATTACAATGCCTTAACATTATAAGTCTACTACCAAAGGAATTACATATACTTCTCTCGGTCACCAGGGGTAGATAGAAAAGGGAGAGGAGCAACCACTGATGACTTTGAATAGTTTATAATAGTAAGAATTGATCCACTTTTGACTTGCAAACCTCTTTAGGACTGACTTGTTATCAGGAGTTAACAATTTAGGATTTTAAAAATTATTTGTGAATCCTATGAACAAAATAAATGTTTTTCACACATGACAACCAACTAATCCTATTTGAAATACTTAAACACAGCATCCTGTAAAATAAAACCGTTTAACATAGCATTTTGTATTACTCCATACCGCAATTCAGATATAAGATTGAGATAAATACAATTGAAGTGAAATTGGGATGCATTAAGGGTCAAAGTATAACAGTTCAGTTGCAGTTAATTTACAAACACCTATTACCATTAAAAAAAACGGTTGGTCAACTTTATCAAGCATGGACCAGTTATTCACGGTTCATAAACCTGCAGCTGAATTTTTGAGTGGATAAATGTTTCCTATAATTTAAGGAAAATAATACTCTGACCACCTTATCAGAACTCTTCTTGTGACTAATAATGCATTGATCATATTAGTAAGAAGTGGAGCCCATATTTCTATATTTGCTAGGCGCCTTTAAATTGGTGTCTGTAGAAATGTTCGCCCATCGGTGCCGGTTCCCGTGCACGTAAGTGAAGGGAACCAGCATCGCACAGAGGGATGGAGGAGTCGGTGACACAAAGAGGTGTGCCGCAACCAGGTAAGTAAGGGGGTGGAGGGAGCGGGTTGCTAGAAATGTCTGCGGGAGAAAAAACAAAAATAATTTCCATTCAAATAGCTTTCGTCTTTTTTCTTCCGCGTACATTTCAAATTCGATTAATTCATGGACATCTTTTAATTAGTGAACTCAGTTATGAAAGACAACATCTAATGATAATTCCTCCATCAGCCCAATCTGTGGTTTTGGAATGTCCCTACTCATGTTGGGTACGCTATTGCTTTTGTTATACACAGGTGAGAAAAGATTACGCCAGTCACTGGCTGGATTATTATTATTTAGAGCCTGTTCTGCACGGTTGACAGATGATCCAAAATTCAATGTATGCCAAATGGATCCAATGACCTATATCCTATAACTCTTTCACTGCATTTTTCTTTGCATTCTTAATAGCACATTTACAGTTTGCTCTTGCTAGCAGTATTAAACTTGTAAGGGAATTTGCATCAATTAAATGAAGTATAAGGTCATCTTTTTAGCAATTTAACATTTTGGATCAAACCACTCACTGCCTGGTTTACCAGATTTGGTTGATTTCCTTGGTATGGTCATCATATTTTTAATTATGACATTTAAAGAATCAAAGGCATCAACAATAAGACTTGCAGTTGATATGGATGACATCAAATCAGATATACCCACTTCAACAATGTCTATTAGGTATTTAAACATATTCTTGTTATGCCATCTCAATCTTTTTCTATGATTACCCAAGGAGAATGACATGACAAGATAGTAGGTAAATTATCAAAACTATTACATACAAGTACATCTGAAGCATGTGGAAAGCAGTCACTCTCTGTCATAGTTCGCCGACCATGGAAGCTCTGGTATAAGTGGAAGAAATGGAGGAAGGACTAACTCTCCCCTCAGCAAAGCCACGCGCGTGCTAGTCTTTCTCTGCCTACATTTACCCAGAAGTTGCTAACACACTTGCGTTGCAACTTCCAGTGTTTCGGGAAGTGCCGACCAACGCTCCGGTTCGTAAGTTTCCTTTCTGCTCTCAGGCGGTGTGTCCTTTTCCCCGCTTTCAGCTTTTGCCTGTTCTTCCTTCCCCGGCTGTCTGCCTGCGTGCCTCCTGTCCCTCTACGTGCTCCTCTGGCACTGCGCTCTCTCTTTCCGCTGGCTCGCCCGCTTTTCTACTCCGCGCTCTGAGTCCTGCAGCCACAGTGCAATGACTCGTTCTCGAACAAGACTTTCTGTGTCCTTCTTCATTACTACTGCTGCCCTTACTTTATACGTACCTTTGGACTTGATCTCTGCTGCTTTGAATCAGTTCACGGACTTACTCATTGGAAGGTACTGCATCACCTCCTTCCCAGCATTGCATGCTGGGACCAGAAGTCCAAGACAGGATCACCTACATAACAACAAACCAGGGTTTTTCGGCAAGGCTTTTCCCTGGTTTGGGGTGGGCTCCCCGGGGCACCCGCTGGCAGGCAAATAGCCTTATTGTGAAAGTGGCCTCTGGAGGAGCCCATCCTTATCTCTCCAGACAAAAGGGAAAGACAGCAAAGAAGAAGTCTACCAATTCCTGGAGAGAGAGAAGAAAGGAGATTTCATCCGACGACTTATCAGATTTCCACACAGACGATCCATCAGACCACCATACAGATTCAGGTGAGGAGTGGGTTGGTGATTTGGGTACTATAGAGCAAACAGATTCTGAGAGATTGCAACGCCAAAAGGAAATGGCCACTTTAGAACAATACCAAGAAATGGTCAACACCAGGCAGGCTTTAACAGCAGAAGTACAGTCACTAAGAGTGGATAATACTGCTCTGAGACAACAGGTCCAACAGCGGGATGACAATAGGGGGGAATTACCGCCCATATCACTGCCATGTGGTAAATACGATGGTAGTCCTAAGAAATTGAAAGAATTTCTGGATGCCTGCACGGTCCATTTTAGCTTTCGTCCAAGAACCTATGATTTGGATAAAGCCAAAATGGGGTTTTTGATATCCAATTTAATAGGAAATGCTCTGGCATGGGCCACCCCTCTGGTGACAAGTTCTGATCCGGTTCTCACCAATTACGTCACCTTCATCCAAAGATTCCGGGAATGGTTCGAAAGACCAGAAGTATTGTACTCCACCTTTGACAATCTCCTAGACATCCGACAAGGTTCTTCTGACGTCCAAACATACGTCACAGGGTTTCAAAGGATAGCCGCCGAAGCAGGATGGCCAGAAACAGCTCAACAAGCTATATTCCGAAGAAGGCTCCATGAGGATATTAAGGACGAACTGGTGAGAGTAGCCAGGCCGACTTCTTTTCAGGACTTGGTATCCTTGGTTCTTCAAATAGAGTTTCGCATGGCCGAGAGGAAGGCAGAAAAGAAGAGACCACGAACCTTCATACGTATTCATAACCCTCCCTCAGTACCTGAAAGAGGACCGGTGGGGAAGAGTCTATGCAAATAGGAACAGCAAGAGGCCCTCTCACGGCCAGTGAACGCAAGAGATGCAAGGACCTTGGTCTATGTATGTATTGTGGTTCGAATGCACATCTGTTACACGACTGTCCTGAAGTCCCTCCCAGAAGACAGGGAAACGAAAGACCCCAACCTTAAACAGGGAAAAGGAAGGGGTGAGCATCGTAAATCCCTGTCGCATAGCACAGCCTTCCGTCTTAGACTGCTGTAGCTTAATGGTGATCAAGATCCAGATGGAATGGAATCAAGAAAAAGTAGTGGAATGCCTGGCTATGTTAGACTGCGGAGCAGCTGGCAACTTTGTGGATGACAAGTGGGCCAGGGACAAGCAGATTCATAGACGTCCTAAGATACGCTCCATACCGGTGGAAGGGGTAGATGGAACCTCACTGACTTCAGGTCCCATTAGCCATGAAACACAGGACGTAAGAATCAAGATGGCTAACCATCTAGAATATCTCACTTTTGATCTTATCAGGGCGGCCCATTTTCCGGTGATACTAGGAATACCATGGTTAAGAAAACACAATCCCCACATCGATTGGAGTCTGAATACAGTGGACTTCAGATCTCACTTTTGCAGTGAACACTGTTTGGTCACTGATAACTCACCAGTTGTACAAGTAACGCTGTATCCTTCCCTTAGCGTTAACATGATTCCTGTTCCTTATCAGGAGTTCACTGATGTGTTCACGGACACATAACCTCGAACTCTGCTGCCCCACCGGGAAGAAGATTGTAAGATAGACCTAATTCCTGACGCAGTAGTTCCCTTTGGAAGGATGTTTCTGTTGTCTCTACCAGAAAAGGAAGCACTGAGGGAGTATCTTGCCACCAATCTCAAAAATGGTCTCATTAGGGAATCCTCTTCATCATCAGGTGCCCCCCTTTTTTCATATCCAAGAAAGGTACGACATAACTGAGACCTTGTATAGATTACAGGGGTTTAAACAGCCTAACAGTGCGTGAATGATATCCAATGCCATTGATGAAGGACATTATTGAAGCCGTCCAGGTGGCCCGGGTTTTCACCAAACTGGACCTAAGAGGGGCCTACCATCTCTTAGGAATCCGCGAAGGGGATGAGTGGAAGACGGCATTCAGGACACCCCTGGGACATTATGAATACAGGGTTATGCCCTTTGGATTAGTCAGTGCACCTGCACAAATTCAGTGGTTTATGGACAATGTCTTTGCTGAAATGCTCTTTTCCTCGGTGGTTGTGTATTTGGATGATATACTCATATACTCAACCACTCTGGCTGAACATCGCACTCAGGTCACTGAAGTGTTACACCGACTGAGACGAAAAAAATCTATTGGCAAAACCAGAAAAATGCATTTTTGAAGCATCCACGGAACCTTACTTGGGGTTTATCCTCTCTGCTGACAAGATACAGATGGATCCAGCCAAGACGAATGCCATCACAAATTGGCCTGTACCCTCCACAATTAAGGACATACAGAGGTTTTTGGGACTCTCGAATTTCTATCGGAAGTTCATCCCTAATTTCTCCGACATCATTCTACCCATCACCAACCTTCTCAAGAAAGGAGTGAAATTCGTTTGGGATCACAGCACTGAACAAGCCTTCCAAAGATTAAAAAGAGCATTTGTAACAGCGCTTGTCCTTAGACAACCGGACCAATCACAGCCCTTCATAGTGGAAACTGATGCCTCCAGTGAGGCCATTGGGGAAGCACTGCTACAGAAAGAGGAGACGGCCTGGAACATCTGGTAGCATATTACTCCCGAACCTTAAGTCCGAGCGAACAGAATTATTCCGTACTCGAGAAAGAACTTTTGGCCATCCGGCAGGCCTGTGAAGAGTGGAGACATCTTCTCCAAGGCACTGTCATCCCTTTCCTAGTTCGCACTGATCACCAAAATCTTAAGGAACTGCAAAAAATGGAGTGTCGCAACTCAAGACATGCCAGATGGGCTTATTGTTTTTCACAATTCGACTTTGAAATCACATATCTTCCCAGAAAGGACAACACTCTAGCTGATGCCCTCTCTCAAAGTTTAGGGGAGGACTCAGGAGGATACCAAGAACAAGAACTCTTGTTGGCTGGGAAGAAATTCATCAACACTATAAACACGTTTCTCCAACAAGTACAAGCAGTTCAGCAGATGAACAGAAGCCCAAGAACTGACTTGATCAATAAGGGAGGTCTTCTCTTCAAGAATAACGCCTTGTTTCTACCTACTCGAACACTACAAACTCAGGCCATGTCTTGGTGCCATGACATCCATTCAGCAGGACACAAGGGTCAGAATGCCACGCTAGAATTAACATCTCGTCAATTTTGGTGGCCTTCTCTGCTCTGATAAAGGATGTGAAGGAATATATTGCTTCTTGTCCAGTGTGTGCTCAAAACAAATATTCCTACCGCAAACCATTGGGACTCTTACAACAAGAAACACTACCTGGAGGCCCTTGGCAGCACATATCCACTGATTTTATCATGGACTTGCCGGTTTCTCATGAACACACAGCCATAACGGTCACATTAGACTCTTTTAGCAAACTGGCTCATTTCTCTCCACTAAAAGGTCTCCCTACGGCCAGTGTTACAGCAGTCTTCCTGAGAGACGTGGTTAGGCTTCATGGACTTCCAAACACTGTAGTCTCGGACAGAGGCACGCAATTTACACCTGAGTTTTGGACTATCCTTTGCAGATCATTAGGAATCAAGAGATCCCTTTCCTCCGGATTCCACCCAGAGAGCAATGGGCAAACAGAGCATCTAAACGCCACTCCAGAGCAGTATATCCAGTGTTTTTGCAATCAGGAACAAAGTGACTGGTTCCATCTTCTCATGGCTAAATTTTTATACAACAACACAAAACACACATCCATAGGTATGAGTCCTTTCAGGTGCACTTATGGTTATGATCCAAAGCATATCCCACTCTCTGGATTGACATCTACTAATGCGCCTTCAGTGGATCACCTGCTGGATACTTTACAAAGGCTACACCGAGAATCAAACTCCAACCTCGAGAAGGCTTTACAGGACTGCAAAAGATGGGCAGACCAGAAACGGAGCTCTAATCCTCATTGGGGAGTAGGAACCAAGGTATGGCTGTCTACTAAATACCTACCAAAATGGGTCCATCATGGAAAATTTGCACCCCGATTTCTTGGACCCTTTCGTATTTTGGCCAAGATTAATCCGGTGGCCTTTAGATTGGACCTCCCACCAAGCCTTAAGAGAATCCATCCTGTCTTTCATACCTCACTCCTAAAACCCTACATAAAGGACTCTCATTCCAGAAAGATAAGAAAACCGCCTCCAAAGACAACCTATGCACCTGAGGAATATGAAGTATCCAATGTACTGGATTCTCGATACAAGAAATGAGTGCTACAATACCTGGTCTTTTGGAAAGGGTATCCGATCTCAGAATGCACTTAGGAGCCTGTTAGAAACATCATGGCTCCTCGTTTGGTGCAGAAGTTTCACCGCCTTCATCCAGGAAGACTCCTGAGAAGGGGTCATACTGTCATAGTTCGCTGGCCATGGAAGCTCTGGTATCGGTGGAAGAAATGGAGGAAGGACTAACTCTCCCCTCAGCAACGCCACGCACATTCTAGTCTTTCTCTGCCTATATTTACCCAGAAGTTGCTAACGCGCTTGCATTGCAACTTCCAGTGTTTCGGGAAGAGCCTACCAATGCTCCGGTTCGTAAGTTTCCTTTCCGCTCTCAGGCGTTGTGTCCTTTCTGCTGGCCTGCCCCCTTTTCTACTCCGCTCTCGGAGTCCTGCAGCCACAGTTCGACGACTCGTTCTCGAACGAGGCTTTCTGTGTCCTTCTTCATTACTACTGCTGCCCTTACATCCATCGATCCTTTGGACTTATCTCTGCTGCTTTGAATCAGTTCGCGGATTTACTCATTGGAAGGTACTGCATCACCTCCTTCCCAGCATTGCATGCTGGGACCAGAAGTCCAAGACAGGATCACCTACATAACAACTCACCAGGGTTTTTTCGGCAAGGCTTTTCCCTGGTTTGGGGTGGGCTCCCGGGGGTCCCATCTGCCAGGCAAATAGCCTTATTGGCAAAGCCCATCCTTATCTCTCCAAACAAAAGGGAAAGACAGCAAAGAAGAAGTCTACCAATTCCTGGAGAGAGAGAAGAAAGGAGATTTCATCCGACGACTCATCGGATTTCCACACAGACGATCCATCAGACCTCCATACAGATTCAGGTGAGGAGTGGGTTGGTGATTCGGGTACTACAGAGCAAACAGAATCTGAGACTCTCTGATCTAACTATTGTCTTAAAGTCTTTATCCTTTGGAGTTCTCAAATGTACATATCATAAAAGCAATTGGAGCTGCTGCAGACCTTGAGTAAGTTTTTCAAAATCACCAGCTACAATAATTAAACAGTCAGATGTAGAATGTTGGCTGGGTTTACATAATATTGTACTATAAGTAGCATTCTATATATATATATTTATCTATTTGTATATGATTCCGAAGAATATTTACAAAATATATTATTCAATTTAACATTTGGTTTAAAAATCACAAATTCATTATTCTTAGGCTGTTCATAAAATACTTGCAGCTTCTAAGCTTCATAAGGTACTTCCTGGAATGAAATCATTAGGATATTCACAGGAATATTACTCTCAGGGAGTTTACAGTACAGCCAATGAGGCATCTTAAAAATGTCATAGGATTACATAAAAGTACATTAAATGACATACAATTACGTAAAATCACAAAGATTATGTTACATAGGGTATCATTGCAAAGAGCATAAAAACACACATAAAATAGTAAATAATAAATGCATTGGCCAAATTAGTGGCTATCAATCGAAAAATGAATTTGCATACTGTTACTAAGAGGCCAACGAGTTAGCGCTATGTTGGTATTATTATCATCCCTATTGAAAAGAGAAAAAGAGAGTTAAAGGAAAAAGGCTAAGCCATCAGACCTGAAGACACAATAATATAAAGCTACATACATTCAGAGTGTTTATACTGGAAGTAATTTTCAATACGTCACCCAAGCCAATAAAGCGAGTTATGAAGGCACTCCAAATCAGAGTTTAAACAATAAGTCCAGAATGCCTCGCTTTTAATTAAGTTGTAACTGTGTATGTAAGCCCCAAGTAATGACTTATATATAGGACCCAAAGAGCTGCATTCCGTAAACACCTGTTTAGGTGTCTCAATGCAACATGCTGATCTACATATCTGACAAACACGTTGGTCCAGGGGAATTTTTAACCGAGCCCCTGAAAGATCAATCGCGGTAATTGATTTGTTTTCAGTCTGAGGATCAGGCTGCGAACCACGAGGCTGGGACACTGTCAGAGGTAGGGTTGTAAGTTAGGTAACTGTGTGACACATTGGACACATATCGGTATGAACTCAAATTCAATAGTTGGGCATAATTATTGCCCCAGTCCCAATGTTCCAGCTTTCTTTTAAACAATGCTTTTAGGGTATCATAATTAGTACCCCGTTTGAAGTTGGGAGCCAATCTTGTAAAGCTAGTGTAGAGAAGGAGCCAAGTACCCCCAAGTCAACCATCTCACCCATATTGCCTATATGTTGGGAACCAGAGTGTGAGACATGTGCAGTACCATTGAAAATACAGATACCAAGGAGAATGCTGGAAGCAAGGTTCCGATTAACAAAGCCATACCACCACACACAACAGTATGATGGCCCTTTGAATGAAATCCCGGAAGAAACAGGACAAATGAATGAAAGAGAAGAATGGTGACATCACACAAAGCAAGCTTGACGTACATAGAAGAGATGCAGAGGCAGGAGAGTGAAGATATTCTATAAGGCATCATGAAAGTATCAAAGATAAGTGACATCTTGGGCTCAAGATGAAGAAACCTATGCTACAGAAAAGATGAAGATATCAAGTCATTTTACACGTGTAAATATGCAAAGAAACGCAAGCAGACAAAGTATTCTTGAGGCTACCTAAGTAGTGAATATCACGGTATGCGCCAATGTATACACATATAGGAGCAAGTAAAGAATGGATGATTCCACTACATCTTATAGCAGTGCTGGGCCAGGAATGGAAGGCTTTTTCAGTGTGTCGCAGTTGAAAAAGCAATTGAATTACAGAAGGAGATCTCAGAAAGGCGAGGCTGGATCAACCACAAGAAGCCAAGGTCTTATCGGACTGGGATGAGCAGACATTAGTTACAATTTTGTGAAAGAAAAAAACTCCTGTTCAAAAGACATGGACAAAAACAAGGAAGCCGTCAGAGGTCTATTAAAAAATTGTATTTTAAATACACCAAAGCTCAAATTTGTGGTCTTCAGTCACGTGGAAGGATGAAATTGGACAAACATGACAAACCACACATACACATAGAGGCAGATCGTGCCTCTAATCCACTGAATTCTATAGAGGAAAGAACATTTCCAAGGACAAGTTCAAAGCCTTAATTCACAGCAGACCACTGAGGTGATGACAGATGATATGCTAATTGATGGGAAGCAATGGTTATGAGCAGCTCACCAGCACCTGGAGGTCTAGCCTGTGTGTTGTCATGTATTTAGTGATGTTCATAGTGACCTGTTTAAGGGGAGTGCTTAGTTGCCCCCACCTGAAGTTAAGAAGCCTATCACTTTCTTAGACTAGTATGGAACATATACTAAGAACCAATCATAGTTGCCACTTAGTTTTTGTAGTTTATCACGTAGGATGACGTTAGTGAATACGTAGGTTAACGTCATCAATTAGAAGTTTTTACTATAAGCATGATGTTTTTTATGAGAATCGTTGCGTCCGTGCTGTGAGACATTCAATGATGTCCGTTTTACTCCCTGTTTTAGATAATTGACATTAAAACAGTCAATCTTTTTGCCAACTACCTGAGTCATTTTCGATTATTGATGTTTGAGTAACATCTGCATCCCCATTCATCTCATAGTACTTCTACCTTGTCTTAAAGGGCTGGGGTGAATTCCCCATTTCACTGGAATATCAAAAGAGCAAAATCACCTCCTCCACCTTTCCATTCAATCTCCTTATCAAATCCCACTAGTGCCCGTAGTTCTCATTTTGGCTTTGAAATAGCCTTTAGGTGAGACCTCCTTGTCTAAACAACAATGGGCCCCTCAGAGAGACCAGCCCCAGCTCCAATCGCAGGTATTCAACTGATGTTGGTCTTGGGAGATACAAGACCCGCTTCCAAAAATAACCCTCCACTCTGTCCAACCAGCTCAGATTAGTCATTTGCAGTGCCATACAAAATCATTGGGCATAAACTTTGCCAATATAAGGTCAAAATACCCTCCAGTGAGCAACCGTCCGTATTACGCAAATTTGTCTATCAAACTGGTCAGCCCTTGGCCTTTAACAATCTGTAGGACAAACTCTGGCTCATTCCAAGGCCCAGATATGGGTACTTGTTGACATAACGTGAGTTACCCAAGCTGGTATTAAGAGTAGGGTGGTTTGCCTTGGAAGCAGAGACCAACATAACCTTAGTCATATTAACCACTAGTTCATTTTCAGCAGCATATGCAATCAAGATTTCAAACATGTTCTTTATACCACAGAATGTATGGTTAAAAATAGCCAAGTCATCAGTATACAGATGATCTGGGATAGGCACTTCTTCAGTTCTTGGACAGCATCCCACCACATTGCAAAAGTGTGTGGGTACGTCTGCCAAGTATTCAATGTTCAATAGCTTTCAATTGATCAATATAATTCCTGTTCAAGTTAACAATATTACAAGGGTTTTTCTTTTGATATATATATATATATATATCTTTTATATATATATATATATATATATATATATTATATATATATATATATATACCATTCCCTTTTATCCTGAGTTGCGGGTATACAAAAGGTTTTAAAATCATTGGAATAGATATGGTCTATGGCCACTATCTCTTGAAGAATACAAGCACAATCTTCCATAAGTGTTAAACTGCCAGGGTCACTAAGCTTCAAATGATTCAGTCACAATATTCCAAGATAATAACTTTAAACAGTGCATAGCCACAAGCATTAACCCCATTTTTACATTGGGCTTTATTTTGTTTAACAAGCTCCCCAGAACTATCCCTGTACCTGTAAAACAATCAATTTAACATATTCCAAGTCATTACATTGTTTACACATGATAGGCTTGATGGGTAGGGGTACTTTGTGACATCATTCTAAGACAATCAGTTCTTCATCTGCAGGTATTGTGATTCCATATTCGAAAATATTTTGACCGTTTTCAGATTGTTGGTGATCTAAAGTTGCATCACAATTCTTTGTCTGTTTTCTACACAGTTAGCTTGCAAAGGGGGCATTGTAAGCCACATGCTATAGCCAGACAGGGGTAATGTTTTATATTCTGTGGCAAGTAAGCCATAAACTATATGTTTATCAAAACGTGTTTACTTGTTATATAAACGTGTAGTCTGCCAGTCCCCAAACGTTTCTACTTACTTAATGTCAGATCGAATAATTGACAAACAGCCTTTAACATGCTGAAAGCAGTTAATAACTGTGTTTACTAACACCAATGCATTCTCCCATTTGGACTTTATCATTTGGGTATTCACACAAATAAATCACAATAGGATATTTTGCTATATGAAGTTCTTCCTTCTTAGATGTTTCCTTGGAATGTTGTGCATCTTGACCTTTAGATCTAGGAAGTTGACTATATTTGGTCTGATTTTTGGCAAAAACAGTAAGAAGAGGACAAATTGTATTCACAGTCTCCTTTTTTCAAATCCCAATTTCTTAACACAGTTCAAGCAGCATTTTGAAATTCCTTTGCTACCAAATGATTTATTTTGTAAATGTGCAGTCTTCTTGATGGAATTAGTTTCCATAAAACTATGTGGGAGAGAATTAGAAAGGACAAATTAAAAAAATGGAGTTGCCCCCTTTATATTATCGAGTTCATTTCCCAGTGATGAAAACATTACCTTTAAGGAACATAGATCCAACTTCAAGGTGTGTATCGCCTCATTTAGGATCAGACACTTTGGGCAAGTACCACCATCAACAGCATGTGAATAGGCAATAAACTGATTCTCCTGTGCAGTTGCTCTATTCAATTGTTTGTGACACCAAATATAAGATGGTTGGGATATTTTCATCCGTACTCGTCTTGTCAGCCCTAGAACTTCCATTAAGATTAATTAAATCTATGCAATTTACCTGATGGTTGTAATTATCAGTATATGCATTAACATTATTTTCATTGTCTGTCGGCATCAACTTGCAATGCTAGTCCTATCAATGGGGGACATTGTTAGACATAGGAATTCCTTCAGCTATACATTCTCTTTGATTTGCTTAAGAACTGCTTTAAAGATGACAAACGCCTGTCCTCTCCTTTGATGAGGGCCCTCTGGAATTTCACAAAAAGGCCCAATAAATCATCCTGAGCAGTTAAAGCCCAAGGATAAATGAATCCAGAAGTTATATCTGGTAAATAATTGATAGCCTATTATCTACATTAGTTAATGGCCACATATGAAGGTTCCCATGAGCTCTATAGATATGAGATGATGTGTAATTGTACACTGTTTTCGAGTCAGACCACCATTAAGCAATTGGATGGGATCCTTAAAAATGTAATTGGCCAAAAACTGATATTGCATGAAGCAACATCCGGACCATTATATAAGGTATCAATTTCCCCTTTCGGATCATTTGTATTTGCTAAAAGAGTGGCTGGATTAGCTCATTTCTTTTTTGAGGGCACCAGTCAGAGACTATTTCTAGCTTTTCTTTTTTTACCAATTTTATGCACCAAACTGGATCAATCTTAAACATCCTTAAATAACTAATATATAATCCCTTCAATACATTTCGGACTCTATCATACGCAAGAATACCAATTCATCATGATTGAAAATGTAAGAAATAATAGCACAAGAGGCACCCCAATCAAAGATGCATCATACCAAGACTCAAAATATCCAGTAATAATGTGTTAATTATTCAGATTTGTACACTTTCTCCAGAACCCTTCCACAACTCAAGGACCCTGATGAAGAGTTGGCCACCAAAGATAACAGAGGCAAAGGCTATCACGTAGGACATGACTACTAGGTGTGGAAGCTGAACCTCAAACATGCATACAGATGTGGCAGGAGTCTGTTAATGCACATGCATCTGCACATTCTTATGCATATGGCATAACCACATCACCGGTGTATAGACAAGAGGGCAAATCCTGCAGAGGAAGAGACCAATGTACGCAAGCGAAGTAACCATGGCACCATTATCACAAAAGTGGGATGATGGTCATGTCCCTCTTATGGAACACTGTCAATGTTCCCACAACGAGGATGAATGACTGGGATGCAAGCACACCTGAAAGAACATTAGTGAGCACAGCTGAGTCTGCACACTATGGCACACATTGAACATATGTGAAGAAAATGATAAATCCTTCTGAACTTTCATTGAGCTATCCGTATTCCCACTGCATGCTTGGCTGCTGACCCCAGTGTGCCAACCTTCTTTGGCACTCTTTCAAATCAGTCTCCCAGAATGCAGGGTGATGCTGTTGCAACTGTAGTGTGAGGCAACGCACTGCAAGCAGGCAGAGTGAGACTTGGGAGACCATTTCCTCGGCTACTGATGTTTCTGCGGAAGTGAAAGGTTCTTCCTCCCATGCACTGCCAGCATGTCTGCTAATGTCTGCTGTTGTGCACTGCATGCAACCTATACTATGCAGCAGGAGGTGATTGTGACTCGCATTCCAAGTGCATGCATAGTTAGCATGCAGGCGGTATCCGGAATGCACTTGTTTTGCATCGGTGAAATGGCACTGAAATCACCAGGCTTAGGACACCCTGCAGCCCCCAGGCCACAGACGGTCAGGGACTATGCTTCCCACATCCACACTGGGTTGGCGAGCAGCAGTGAGGGACCTCCGGTAGTTTTAAGATATGTTTCTGCAGGAACACTTCCATTTTCAGTGCTTCTTATATCAACATGGGGGCAGGTGATGTCCAGCAACAGGGTCATGGTAGGTGGCGGGTCTTTATTGTCAGCATTTTCTTTTACTACGCCATTCATCAGGTTGGTCAATTCCCCATCGGAAAATGGGTTCTTCCTAATTCTCACAGACTTATCTTGGTGAAATCCTTTGTCCTGGGCTTGTGAAAGGTGGCAGCTAGTAATTCTGGTGGTCAGCCACAAGTCAATCGGGCTGGGTACACTTAGTGGCACGACACACTATGGCCGCCATTTAAGGAATGGTTTTAAAAATGTATTTTATTAGATCAAAATGAACACTATTGTGAAATGTAATACATAAAAAACTTCAACCATAATTGAAAAGTCTGCGGGTGATCACTAATTGTGTTACAGTCAACCTCGTAAGAAGTGCTGCGGGCAGATTTCACAGGGTTCCGCCACAGGCAGGTGGGCCAGACAGCAAGACCAAGGAGCAGGTAGTGGTGGGTTATCAGGAGTGGTCGCAGTTGTCAGAGCAGGCGCACGGGCCACCGGAGAAGGCACTGCAGGGAAGGGGTGGCAATAAAGGGCAGGCAGGCGGTTTCCTGTGAAACGAGCACTTGCGTGGAGGTTGTGACACAGCGCTGGAGTAGCAGGGGGCTCAACATGATCGCACTAGGCGTGCAAAAAAAGAGACAGACCTCGAGGTGGAGCAAGCTCGCTGTAGCAGCTGGGCACTGTGTGTGGCCTTTCTGCAGTCAGAGCAGTGTGGAGACATGTTCTGAATCCCATGCATCATGCATGTGTGTTGTGCGCACCTATGCGTGGCATCTTTCCACAGCAGTTGCTTGCAGTCATTCTGTGGGCCTGCAGAGTTGCAGTGAAAGAATATCAGGGCTTGTCACCATTATCCTTCAGTGCACAATGCAGAGTGGATAAGGCAAGAGTAGCCTATGATTGGCCGAATGATTGAGCTATATTCCAGGCTAACATCAGAATGCTGATGTGCATGCACTGACGTCAGTACTTTGAGATAATCAATCAGCTCGTTGAAGAATGGGCTCAGTTGTAAGTGTAGTAAAGTGGGTGGGTAGGCAGCTCCATTTCAGAAATCGTCCCATTGGCCATATTACAGACCTCAGCCAGAAATAGGGATTTCCATGTGCAATACCAAGCTTTAGTCAGATACATGTGAGGCGTCTTTGAGGGTAAGATATTTTCCTGGGTTAGGGCTGCATACTTACACCTGTGTGGGCCAAATAACGCTTCGAGAAGAGTATTGCAAGAACAGTTGACCTTTTGCTTTCCTCTTAGAGGGTGGCACTGACCTGATGCTGGAGACTGGGGTTTTATGAAGAGCAGTAATGGTCAGCCGTGGTGCCAAGCATCTCTGGTTGAGAGGGAACAATTAACTAATCAACTCATGCTTACACAGACTCTAAAGAGACCAGCAGAAGATCCCCATCATCCTGCAATTTGCTACCTTTACTCAGTGGAACATCAATATAGGATCAGGAGGATTGCAGCAACCTCACTGGTGCTACAATAACAGTCTGCATGACTCTGCCATCTGGCGGTATTGTTCATACAAGTAAGGGCCTCATTACACGGATGGCGGTGAACCATGGCGCTATTAGCGCCATGGTTCATGCCGGTAAAATACCGGCACCGCCTTGGTGGAAAGGGGAATTACCGCCCTATTCCAAGGTTGGCGGGGTGGTAATTCCCCCTTCCACCATTGCCCTTCCCCATTGCCATTTTTGCCCCATAGGGCTCTATGGGAATGGGGAAGGCGCTAATTACGGTACCGCAAATTGCGGTACCGTAATTAGCTCCACTGGTCCCTTTGTAGGGGTGTTTTTAACGCCTGCAAAAAGCAGGCGTTAAATTCCCCAACCCGCAAAGGGACCTCGTAGTAAGGCGGTAAGGATTTACCGGTACCGGTAAAATACCGGTACAGTAAACCCTTACCGCCATCCGTGTAATGAGGCCCTTAGAAACTAAGGAAATGCAACTCTTTCCTACCTCTAGACCGCCCATTGATCCAATACATTCTAATGTGGTTCATTTCTTCATTGAATTCACCCTGTCATTTCCAATTCTCTTCCTCTAGAACTATATTCAATGTTTTTTTACAGCATGGCAATCCATGCTTTAGCCACAGCTTTAACATTCCTTGGAAGTAAAGACTTTGCTTTGTAATCCGTATGCCTCTTTGTTCTGCCTATTCAGCATATACAGTACATTGAAATGATCATTTTTCATCTCATTAAATGCTTAGCAATGGATGGTTGTGTCATTCCTGAACATCCAATATTAAGGGACTGCTCCACTGATCTGTGAGTTTTACACTACAAGAATGGAATTCCCCTGAAATGTGCGTGAACATACTTGGCTGTGAAAGAACAGTCCTCTTTTCAATGGGAGAATACTCCATGTCCCTATCTCTCCTGGCATGTGAGGGACCTTGGCATGCGCTTGGAACTTCTTCGACCCTGTGAATCGGTTTCAGCATGGCACCAGGGTCTTGATCAGGCTCAGAAAGCTCCTGGCACTTCTCTGTCCATGAAAAAATAAATCCTTCTTTCATCAATTATCTGAATAGAGCAATTTTATAACTAATACTCTATAAAGCCGAAAAGCAAACTAAGCTTATTATTATTTTTAGGAAATCTAGTACCTCCAATGGTCTTCACCATAGCATGAGTTAAGCTGATTCCTTCTCTACATATGTTCTACCCCAAATACGACGTACTCCTCAAAAATGTTACGATGCTTGCCATTACACTTATTCCCACCTGTGTCACTATCCTCAGATATTTTTGTGGTATCTGATCATTCTAACTAATTTCTTCTCCATGAATGAGAACATGATATTGAAAATGCAAAACACCATCAATATCAAGAAATATAGCTTTCGTGAGGCAATGAAACATCATCACAGACAAGGTGATTTGCTTTCAGGCCCTAAGCCTCAAAATTCAACCTGTAAACTCTGCTAATACAGCATATCAGTGTTAATAATTAGATGTTGTTATTTGTACCTATGGTCATTTTGGAACCAGCAGCAAGAACACAATGTAGATATTTTGTTTCATGACATTGTTTTCTTTGGTAGCAGAAGAATAAAAACAAGCATTGTCAAAGCAACAGTTTTGGATTTTATGTTGGCATAGCATAAGCATTCGCCAGGCACTGCCATAATGGTGCTACGTGGTCATAAGATGGTAACAGCTCGAAAAACTGGTGTGAATAGCAAGGGATTTAAAAGCAGTGCCTGGCAAATGCCTATAATTTATTATGTATTTATTTATCTTTTACAAACTTGATATAGTTCCTTTCTCCAAGGCATTGTACATATTTAATACAGTACTAAGAAATGCAAGTGAAGAAATCCAGAAGTCAATCAAAAACTCGTCGTATAAAATAGAGTTTAAGTAATTTCTTAATCGGAGATAAGTTGAAGTAAGAACGAATATCCAAGGGAAGAGAGTTCCATAATTTAGGGGCTAATAGTTGGAATGAAGAGAATCAGAAAGGCACACAAGGGCGTGGGGAACAGAAAGATGAAACTGAGACGCACATCGGCGAGCCCATTGAGGATGACACAAGACACCAAGGAACACAAATAAACAGGAGCCAAAGCGTGAATACACTTAAAAACTAGATATAGAAAATTAAATTCAAACCTAAATTTAATCAGAAGCCAATGCAATTGGATCAGACAGGGAGAAATATTTGAAGAAAATGTAAGATCAAAAAGTAACCTAACTGCCGAATGAAGAACAGAGAGAGAGAGGAAACCAGGAATGCTAACACATAAAGCACAACAATAATTTAACAGATATAAGACACTTGTTTGTATTATTAGTTTGGTAGAAGCAAAGGCTAGAAGCTTGATGTTAAAGAGATGAAAGTGACAACATTGAGTAAAAAATGTAATTATGTATATTAAAAGAGGACTCAAAGATCAATCCTAGGTATCAAGAACAAAGCCATATTGTTAAATTAAGTGCAGGGAACAAAATGGAAAGACGCAAAATAATTGAGGAAGATTCAGGAAAGAAAAGGCATCAGAGACGACGAGAGGACATCCATCATTAAACTGCCAGAAGGCAAGCAGATAGGTATTGATGAACACTATCATCAAGGAAGGAAAGGAAAGAAAGATTTGGGTGTCGTCCGCACATAAATGTGCCTCAATTTTGATTTTGAAAGGTTTTGTAACTTTTCTTCAACACACTTTCACAATTCTGCTTCATTTGTTAAAATTCATCATGAGTTGCTGTTAGAACCACAGCTTAGCACTTGTATCAACTACTATCTGGCTCACTCCTTTGCTGGGCTCTTTGAGGCACAGCTTCTTGCCCTATCGGTAAACTCGCCTGCCCGTCTACTTCAACAAGAACAGACAAGTGCTTCAGTGTTAACTTCCAACTTTAGAAAACAACAACTTCATTAGGCTTCTTTAGCATCAGACTTGAAACAAGTTGTGGGGAAAACAAGGAACCACATTAGTGCTCTTTTAAGACCTCTTGGCAACTGTGCTCATCTCCCTCTGGATAACCATCTCTAGAAGGGCAGCCTATTTGCCACTTTTCTTCTCCTCTGTAACAACAACGAAATAATGACCAATAGGTATCCCGGAAAGTAGGAAATAAATAATTCAAGATGAAATAGAGGCTAGTAGGAAATAAATAATTCAAGATGAAATAGAGGCCATGTGAAAGGCTGATATCATTGAACCCTCACAAAGTCCTTGGTCTTCACCTATTGTGTTAGTTGCCAAACCAGACAATTCCTGCAGAGATTCCTGTAGATCTGTATTTCATAGCACATAGGCAGTAAGTCTCACAATCATTAAGCCTCTCAATCTTCCCCTCTTGCCCTAAGTACCATTTGTTATATTGCTATTGCCAATTGGTAATGCACTCTTGGCTTGGGTATTGCTTTTAAGCTTTTAAACCATTTATAGCTTTCCCATGGGGTCATTTGCTTATTTATACAATAATTTGGTCCCAACAAGTACCGCTTTTGTTGATTTCGTAAAGTTCAGTATTAAAAATTACTGCTACTGTTGCTTAACTTGCGAGTGAAGCAGTCTCCGTGAACATGCGGACAGCGTTGGAGTGCTCCAGAGTAACTTGCTAGCTGCAAACACACCGGGTTAGTCGCTCAATTATGCTCTGCTCAGTGTTTGCAGGTTTTCTCCACTTGTAGCTTTTAACGGTCAGGTGGACAGCTTCCCACGGTCATGTGGACCGCTTCCTCTGATCTGTTTCTTTCCTTAATGCCTGCACCTGAGGGGGCTTTTTAATCCTCTCAGTCCCCTTCAGGTGTAGGACATTCACAGTAATTAGGAGATCACTTCCACAGTAGTGTTCCTCTGAATCCCTCTTCCTCTTCCCAGTACTGACGGAATTATGGGACTTGGGCCTCATTCCAAGGTTGGTGCTAGTCATGGCGCTATTAGCGCCATGACTAGCACCAATACCGGTACCGTGTCCGCCCTGGTTCGATGGGGACTTACCGGGCTAGTCTGACCTTTGTGGGACCGTTAAGTACCCATTGAACATGTCAATCCCCAATCCCATTTGAGCCCCCATAGGGCTCAATGGGAATGGGGAGGGTGCTAATAACGGTACCGTAAATTACGGTACCGTTGTTAGCTCTGAAGTCCCTTTGTGGATCCCGTCCATAACACCTGGTAAAAGCAGGCATTAAGGATGGGGCCGCAAAGGGACCTCGTTGTAGGGCGCAAAGGAATTATCGGCACCGATGTCCTTAACGGTGCCCAGTATCCCTTTGCGCCCTACTCGGAATGAGGCCCACTGACAACAAAGTTTGTTTTTCTAACTTTGCAATAAGCTATCAAAAGATTAGGGTTTGAGGGAAAGTTAAACAGGAGTGTCCCATTTCTCCAGACTTGTTAGCTCCCCCATATGATCCTCACACAGAACACCACCCCCAGCGTCGGGTTCAGGAAACACTTAAGAAAGAGGGTAAGGAATGTGATAGTGAGCCCTTCCAAGACACTACAAAGGAACAATGAGGTAAATAAGAACAAAACTACTTAAGGGCGACACCAGAAACACTCAGTGAGGAAAGACTAGAGAGCAGTGTTGAATGATCCACTGTGTTGAATGCAGCGATAAGGTTTTGCAGAACTAGTATAGAAAATCATTGATGGGCATGAAGGATAGGATTAGTAACAGGTAAAAGAGCAGTTTCTGTAGAATGACCTGAACGGAAGCCAGACTCATTAGACACAAGTATGTAGTGTGTATTTAAATAAGAAGTAAATCGAAAGTGAACAGTACATTCGAGTAGTTTAGATAAATATGGTAAAAGAAAAATAGGGCTGAAATTAGCCAGCTCAGTCATAGACAAGGAGGGGTTTCATTAATACAGGGATTACAGTATCTGATATAAAGTTAGAGTATATATCTCAGAGAAAAGGAGAGATGAAATAGAATAGATAAGAGTGAATAAAATGAAGATAAAACAGGTTTGAGAAAAATAACAAGTAATGGAGCAGAAGGAGCAGAAGTAAGATGGGAACAAGCAATACTTGATGAGATATTTTCACAAATTGGAGCTAAAGAAGAAAAAAAGTCATTACAAATGGTTTAGAATGATCTAACAAAGATCTAATGTCTTGTACTTTAGATAAGAAAAATTGAGTGAAATCATCAGGATCAAAAATTGAATTAAGTGAAGGGTTAAACAGAGGGGGAGACATCAATTTATTTAAAGTAGGAAATAGACATGTAGGAAATGAAGACGGTTTCTGGATTAAAGAATGGAAATAATTAGCATTGCGTGAGAGAAGAAGAGAAATCAGGATGATGGGAAGAATAAGCTTGGAAATTAGCCTCTGTTCAGTATTTAAGCCATTTCTGTTCAGGTCTGTGGAGGAGTATCCTAAAATGTTTTAAATATTCAGACAGCCATGAACGTGGTGGTTTGTCCTTTGGTGTAAAATCCGAAATGCAGAATACACAATCAAGAGATGCAGAGATTGCAGAATAAAAATGATTATTAATAAGATCTGTATTTGAAGCAGTAGCAAAATAAGAGAAAGAACATTTAGAGACGATCAAGTCAGTAAGAGAAGATGGATTATAGTTACAAAAGGGATGATGTAAGTAGTAATTGTAATAGTAGAAGGAGAAAAGGAAACAAAAACATTGTAAGATAAGGAAAATGATTAAGAGATAAAGAAGTGATCAGCAGTAGGGATAGCTAAGATCAGATACACATTCGAATACTGCTGACTTTGCCAATGCGTGTTTTAACAGGATTTCAGTGCAAGGCAGGGATGTCATTTCACCAAAATTCCAGGGGTAGCTGAAGTGACATCACATGACCCTTGACCTCTGATGACATCATAGGAAGTTATGTCTTTTGACTCTGCCCCGAAGTGCCATCACGGGAAGCGATGGGGTATAATCTTTCACCCCTTGACAAACCAGGAAGTGGCATCACACAGCATTGTTCCTAAGTAGATTACTATATATATGGTTACGATAACACTGTAATGTGATATACGTTTCATACAAGAATGAATCACCACATTTATCGTTGATATCAGTGTGTATAGGCCCATATTACCAAATTAGAAAACAAGAAGATGTCCAATGCCAAATGATAACTTGTTATATAGCACTTACATTGAAGCCCTATATATAGAACAAATATACATACAATGGGCCTCATTACGACCCTGGCGTATAGGGGTTTACGCCAGCGTTAGCTGCGCCGACCCCTTACCGCCAATTACGAGGTCCCTTAGCGCCATGGAGCTTTTAACACCCGCTTTTAGCGGGTGTTAAAATCCATGGCGCTAAGGGACCATGGAGTTAATTACGCCACCGTAATTTACGGTGGCGTAATTAACGCCTTCCCCACTCCCATTATGCCCTATGGGGCAAAAATGGGAATGGGGAAGGGTAAATGGGGATTGGGGACTTACCGCCCCGCCAAGGTCGGAATGGGGCGGTAAGTCCGCCAACCACCATGGCGTAAACATAGTTTACGCCATGGTGGTAAAGTGACGGCCCAGGCGGTAACTTACCGCCTGGGTCGTAATGAGGCCCAATATCACCCAACCTAATTTATAGACCTCAGAAGGATGAAAGGCTGAGTTGGCCTTGCCAGGATTCGAACCTGCAACCTCCAGATCACACACACATGCAGCAGCGAGCGCTCGACCCACTGAGCTATCTTACCAGCTATAGCTATCTAACCAGCTATAGTAAAATGAGCACTTACATGTCTGAATGTTCTCAAAGTCAGAAAGTAAATTACACTCTGTAGTGCATACCAATAAATGGGTAACTGAGATTTAACAGCAGGCCAGTTCATCTGCAGGTCTGTTGCAAAGTTGGCCACATGTTAAGCCTGCGTGGATTTACTTTTCAGGCTTCAGAGGTTGGCAAAATACATGCCATTGGGAGGATTCATAACTATGTATTAAAGAATTTAGAGTACAGCAGGAAAAGGAGCACCATCACACGGCATCCCGTACTCTGGGCACTCGTTACCTCATACATGCAAACCAATTTCCTGAACAGTATGCCAGGGAGATAGGAAAGATGGACACACTACACCAAAGCATTAATTGTGGCACAATGAAATCAAGAGCCACTTGATGTCCTATGGTGAAACATTTCTACAGTGTACACAAGCTTTTAGGCACAAGGATTTTGTCAACTCACCGAGGACACCGAGATGGAATGTCTTGTGATGACCGTAACAGAGACAACGGGAGAAAAAAACATGCTATAACTACAACTTGCAAAAAGCAAAATACATATCGTTTTTGTCTGCATTGTGAATTTGAGGTTTTTAAGGACAGACAAAAATCAGGCTAATGAGGCTAAGGGGGTCATTACGACTTCATTACGACTTGGCCGGTAAGTGATACCGGGCACCGGTAAGGAGACCGGTGCCGTTAATCCCTTACCGCTCTATTCCAAGGTCCCTTGGCGGGGACCGTAAGGAATGTGTGGTCTGACCACACGTCCCTTGCGGGTCCCGGTATGGGAACAGGGCGCTAATAACGGGCTTGCAAGTCCCGAGCCCGTTATTAGCACCCTCCCCATTCCCATTGAGCCCTATGGGGTACAAATGGGAATGGGGAATGGTTTGTTCAATGGGGACTTACCGGTCCCGCCAGGGTCGGACTGCACCTAAGTCCCCATTGAACAAGACTGGTGCCGGTCCCACTATTGGAGGCAGCCATGGTGCAAATAGCGCCATGGCTACCTCCAATCTCGGAATGAGGCCCTAAATCAGTGACTCCCAGAAGTGTACCTAAAATAAACCTTTAATTAGTCTAGTAATTATTGTATAGAATTCCAGAAAGACTATTTGTTATTCCTATTCTTTCTTGTTTCGGGGCACTGCTCAAAGTGTTACACTTGTGGACCCCCCCTTTTTACAGAGGCCTGATCAAGAAAGCTAGCCACTACAGAAACAAAGAGCCACGTGGCGCTGGCCAGAGCCCACAAGCTTCCAATTAAAAAAAAAAAAAAGAATATTTTCTTTTTTTTTTCTTCTTTTTTTTAGGGGTAGCAAAGGAGACCTCAGGGGTCTCAGTTGCAACCCCTGGTGACCCCCAACTGACGTCCCTGGTGCAGGGACATGCACACTGCCTATATTTCAAGTGGTTGATGGCACATTTGATCACAAGATTTGATCACACCAGTAGCTGTGTATTTATAGCTGCAATTAAGGCAATAATTCTCTGAAGACTGCTTGGAAATAATGCGGGTAGCCACATAAAGCATATTGTTTGATCTAACTGTTTGAATAAAGCTAACTCAAAGATACCCCAGGAGGATGTGTTTTGGATAGGAAGGGGTAGGTAGTTGATGAAAATAACCATAGGAAGTAGCATGAATATGGGCAGTTAGTGGGTGGGTAACTAACCAAACAACACAATGCCCTAGTTTGGCTTGTAGCTGGCGCTTCAGCACGACCTAGTAGGCAAAACTCAAAACGTGGCATTGAGATCACAGGCGATATTTAAGGCATGGGTTACAAAGAAAGTGTGGCATTGGGTAAACATGAGCTGCATTCTAATTGAAGTATGAATTATTAAACCAATGTAGTACTTTGTATGCACCCCACACAATAAATATTCCATGAAATCACACCTCATGTCCCCCATGTATGTTATAGTCTATTAACAAGAGTTAATTAAAGTACCGCATCTTTTCCATTACACATGATGAGACCATATCTCTTTTGCTTGAACCTGCAGCACAAAGTCACGTGATTCATAGCAACTTCATGCATGATTGATTATAAACCCATCTGTAGTATCTGCCTGTGTAACTGCCAATTCTAATTGTACTGCTTTAGGTACACCATGCATGTGTAAATAAGCGTGCTCTATTGTACACCATATACATAGGACCATTACCATTGTTGTGCCATGTAGCATGTTAGGCAAACAACATTCAAATAAGCATGCTCTGTTGATCATGAGAGACTGGATCACAAACATTGACATTCTGCAGAGAGGTTTTCATAACCTCCGGAAAAGGTTGCACAATGCCAGGCAATTTTGTACCAACATTCCCAACAATCGACCTGTGTAAAAACAATATCCAGGCTGACCTACCAGTGCAAAAATATTTGCCTAAATCCACTGAGCATATTTTATAACTGATGCCTTAAACCATTGAAATCGGTGTAATTTACGGATGGGCAGTTACTCCAGTTCATCAACAGACGTAACGGAATTTCACTACGAGGCTTTGGTAGATCTGCTGAGTTTTGTCCTAAACTCCTACAAGCTCCTACAAAGACACATCTGCAATGTTAGATTGGCACAGTATCTCGAAGGATGCGATGGCCCCCAGAACCCACTAACACAGTCTGCACTCAGTACGTCTGCACGGTCTGGCTGCCAGATTATTGCACAGTATCTATGCCCTGGCAAAAAAAAGGGGGGGTCCTGGGAATCCCTCTGCCGGACATGAGTCCCGGTTACGAGACACTTACCCAGCGTCTTTAGCTCACTATCTTTCACAGAGGCGAAATATCCAAAATATATCAGTCTTTCGTCGTGCCCTAGGGCAGTGCAGCACTGAAATGCTAGGCAATTCTCCTCTGAACAGGAGTACCAAAAGCAACCCCAGACACGTGTTTCAGTCTAGGGTTGCTGTTGGTACTCTTCTTCAGAGGAGAATTGCCTAGCATTTCGCTGCTGGACTGCCCCAGGGCAGGACAAAGACTGATATGTTTTGGATATCGCTCCTCTGTGAAAGATAGTGGGCCTCATTACACGGATGGCGGTAATGGTTAACGGCCACCGTTAATGGTAACGGTGACCGTTAACCATTACCGCCTTACTACGAGGTCCCTTAGCGGGTTGGTGCTTTAACGCCTGCTTTTTGCAGGCGTTAAAAAGCAACCCGCTAAGGGACCTCGGAGCTAATTACGGCACCGCAAAATTGCAGTGCCGTAATTAGCGCCTTCCCCATCCCCATAGAGCCCTATGGGGCAGAAATGGGAATGGGGAAGGGCAATGGCGGAAGGGGGATTTACCGCCCCTCCAACCTTGGAATGGGGCGGTAAATCCCCTTTCCGCCAAGGCGGTGCCGGTATTTTACCAGCATGAGCCATGGCGCTGATAGCGCCATGGCTCACCGCCTACCGTGTAATGAGGCCCAGTGAGCTAAAGTCTCTGGGGAAGGCTCTCATAACCAGGACTAATGTCTGGCAGAGGGACTCCCAGGACCCCTTTTGTTATTTGTCTACGCCCTGGCATGCAGCGAACCAGCTGTGAATTCGTGTATATTCTGCATATGAAGCCAGATGGACCTACTTTGCTTCCGTGCATATCCATACACTGATATGCTTGAACATGTTATCATTCAGAAAGCGCACAACACTAACAGAAACACCAATGTAAAAGCATAGTCCTGCATGGATAAGTCGTCAGACAACACATTGAGCAACTATCCATAGTGTGAAGGAGTTCAACACTACACTGGAAGGTCTCTAAAAAAGGAAGGCGCATGCCATCTACTCCCAGTTATACCTGCAGAAAATACCGTCACTGGGGCATGCCGACATACATTTTGTAGGCCATTCGCTGACCACCATCAGAGTATTCTGATGGCCTCATATCAACATCCACCATATCTCCTCTTCTCACTCATGGAACGGTAAGCCTTTCATGTTAATTCTTCTCAGCATTTGGGGCAGAATGTAAATGTAATAAGGCTAGAACATTCAGAATGCAATGGCCATAGCCAGGAGTGGCTGACCTACTGAAGCACGCCAATGTAAACATTAGAGATTGGCACTACTGGCAAACAGAACACTGGGCAAGTAGTCTGCCGTGGCTGCTCAACCGGCCAACCCTGAGTGGCCAAGCGTGCTGGAATGCCAAAGTCAGATGACATTTTATCCAGATATTGATGAGGGGTAAACAGCATTTATTCCAACCAAACCAAATACAGAAAAGTTGCAGAGAATAACAGCCATCTCCTCATCCACCTCTAAGGACTATGGAACATTACTCAATATGGAAAGTGAAACAAAAGTGTGGTAAATCACACAACAAAAGTACATTTCCCTACTAAAACAACTGCACACTGCCTTAGTGTCAATCTGTCACATCGGAACACGCTTGCATTGCCCTCACTCCCACCTCCGTTCCTGTGCTGCGACCCTTGCTCCTTATAGGTTACCAGTGCAGTAGGGAATTCCTTACATTGAGTTTTCTGGAGCTTAACCCAATGGCAGCCATTTTGTTTGATGACAACAATCCTTTTTGTGGGTGTGCATCCAGACACATTTTACTCCCAAAGCTCATACAATTGTGCAGGTGTAAGAGGATGTAAGCCTGATAAGCACTCCTGCCAAAAGGATATTGCGGTGGCTGAAGAGAACTTACAGTGTGCTTGCAGTCCACAGAGCTCCTGAATTCTAGACTGGCACCTGAAAGGCTTGTACCACCTGTCAAGATATTTTGTTTATCATAATTATTAATCTCTAAGTAAGTATCCCAAATTTAATACCCCCGAATATATAATTCTGAGACAAGAAACCAACTGTACTAGGAATCAAATCACTTGAAAAGTGGTCCCTTAACTTTATGCGGGGAAAGTTTCCACCGTGAAGTATTGATTACTTTGTAACTGGTTTACAGAAACAAGAATTGGCATGCCTTACATCTTGTCCATGTGAAGGCATCGTGAAGAAAGGCACAGAAAACAGACTTAAAGTTCAAAGTAAAATACTTTATTAAACCAAATGTCAGGATGGTAAAAGGCCTAACTTGCCCTATGCTAAGGTGTGATGTTCCCACCTGAACGAAACTAAGGAAAATCCAAGAGATCAACTTAAAAGTCTGTCTGTGTCCAAAACCTATTTTTGCCCGTCATAGCTAAATATAATCGAGGTGTAGGGATATCAAAATCAAAAGAAATTGTGTTCATCTCAAATTTCTGAGCTTCTTCCAGCTCATGGCTTTCTTTCAGTTCCCCATCCCCAAATATAACAACGTTCCACAAAAACGTCTCAAGATTACCTTTCTCCAGTTCAAGGCGATGAAGTTTAAAAACAAGCCTCAGGGTTCCTTTCCCCAAGTTCAAAATAGTATCACAGATGGATCTTGGGATTCCCTTCCCCAAGCTCAAAACAACTCAGTTTTATAGGAAAACAAAGCACACTTCTGAGTCAAGTGAACATTCCTTTCTTCTGTCTTCTTTCATAGTGTCTTTGCCTTTTCCAATTTTAGAGTTCCTTTGTCTAGGCACAGCTGTCAGACCACACCGTCCACCCATTACAGGTCAGGAAACCCAGAACCCTAAGTTCGCAAATTTCTTTTATTTTCACAATTCTGCGTTTCCTTGTCTAGGCGAAGTTGTCAGACGGCAAGGTCCACCCATCCCAGGTCACGCAACCAGGAACCCTAGATATAAATTCACCCTTCTTTGCTTTCAGCAGGTTATCCTTTTTATTTTCACAGTATGTCCCTTCCCATCAGCTGTTCACATGATTAGCTCTTAGCTTTGATAATACAGGCTTCTCAGTACATTTGGGGGTGGGTTGCCTTTGACACCACACATTTAAATAATATATTCAATCATTCTTCTATAATTTGTTTAGGAAGGTTTTCCAGCCTCTTTTTATTTTACCCAACATATTTCTTGACTTCTGGTGGGTTAAACATTCATTGTTTGTGTTTTCTTTATCTTTGGGGGATGTTAGATACAAATATCCAAGCTCATTATTAAAGAATAGTTCATTCACATAAGGGTTTCCTTTAGCGGGACCTTTTAAAGGTTCTGGTAATGGATTGCAACTTAATAACCATTTGCGGTTACTGTTTTTGCATGTAAACGCTTTCAGAAATGGGCTTTCATTCAGTGGCATACGCATATGAGACACACCAGTGTTCCTATGTACAGGAAAGTTCACTGGTGCTTGCACTTGTCTATCCTTGCTACTCTGGCTGCTCTGTGCTGCACTTCTGCCTTCAGGGCCATTCAGTCTGCCCCTTTGATACTCTGGGATCCGGGCATGCCCAGAGAGAGCAAGCATACTTTTGAGGGTTTTTTGGGATGGACTTCACCAGCTTCGCAGCCCTCGCTATACTGACCATACAAAAAGGAGCTCCTGACCTAACGCCAGACACAAGACCCGATTCACACACCTGCGGTTTTGGTGTCTCGGCGCATTCTGCTTCACAGATCGGATTCCCACAGCTAGAGGAAGTGGTTTGTTTTCCTCCCTCTTTCACAGGTTTCTTCACCGCTACTCTCAGTTGGGACTTCCACTTCGGCCACCTCTCCAACCTCCAGTCTGACTTCCACTGCGACTCCCGGTTTGACTTTCTGTCTGACTTGGAGGAGGGCTTCATATAGTTCTTAATTACTTTCAGGTGTGGCTCATTAAACCTTATTGTCTGACCCTCTGGAATGTGTTTAGCTAGACATCTTCTTTATCTCAGTACCAGAGTGGTAAACTAGGTTAATAGTGTTTACTACTCTTGATTGCCTCTTCCTCATCTCAGCACTAGAGTGTTAAACTAGATTACTAGTGTTTACTACTCTTGATTGCTTGTTCCTCATCTCAGTATTAGGTGGAAATTTTGGGAAAATAAGGGGAGATGTCTTATAGTAGCCCATAAAGGCTAGTGGGGTGGTTAGGTTGTTCATTAATAGAAAAAGATCAAAACCATGTCTCGCCTAAGGGCATCCCACACTCAGTCCCCACAGGCCCTTCACCCAGGTGATCCTCCCTCGCTTTTCCACCCCCAGGGTCAGGATCCAACAGCAATGGCCTTTCCCTGGTCACCTGCACAGAGGATCGATTAGGAGGAAGAATACCCTTAGGTTTCTCACACTCTGAAATGTGGATCAGAATGCTGAAAGGGATTTCCATCAATGAACCTAGAAGTCAAGCAGTCAGGAGAATGTATGGTTTTGAAACTATAAAGGACAGGAGGAGAAAAGGAAAGTGGATGGGATGGGGCAGCTATGTAAGGAGCTGAATAATGAATATTGGAAGAAGATCCATCTGGTGCCATTGTTACGTGTGTCCAGATGACTACCTAATAGTCTGACAGTGCGAATCTCACTGAATATAGTCCATACCTTCAGTCTCACCATAAATCCAGTACTTATATTTCTGAATGACAATCTAATTTCTAAGCAACACAATGCAACTTTTTATTTTATTTTCTCAGATATTATAAAATAAATATTGGTGCCTGAGAAATTTCACACAGAACAATTAATTGGTTGGTTTCAAGCCTATGCATGTAAATGGAATACTAGTTCTGGTGCACTACGCTATAATTTTAAAATGCACAGAAAGTTGATTTATCTACACTATGTATCCCGTAGATTCTGACTTTATGAAAGACAACAATTATGTCCCTGAATCCCCTTGAATTGTGTGGGTATAATTAGTTAGGGGTCCTCACACTTCAAAATAAGATCATTGGTGACATCTTCATTTGAAAGCGCATCTATTCTATGGATTGGAAGCAGCACAGTTAAACTCCACATCATCTCTAATCGATCTATTTAAATATCACAGGTGACACATTATGAATCAATCCTGCAGATGTGGAAATGTGCAGCCTTACACAAATTCAGTTTCAGACTACACCTTTGAAAATCTGCATGGTTTCATTTAATTGGTTTTGGATTTACAAAGAGCTGCACTTTATCTGCACAGAAATGCTGGATTTGCCCATGAAAAAGAAATCTGGCTGGTTTTGAACATAGCGAGAAAGCAAAGTGCAATTCCGACTTTACAGGTTCTTGCATTCTATTTGAAATGAGCTCCCTCGAGTGGACATTGTCTCCCAGCCTATCCATTCCTGGGACTATGCAGAGAAATGGTTCTGGAGGGGCTATGTTCAATTACATTGCAGGGTTTTCATACTTTTGAATAATTATTTAAATCACAGAGCCAGCAGAGACCCTCAAGTGTTCTCAGGAAATTCCCAATTGTCTGATCCCTTCTGATCTCTTTCTCCCTTCTAGGAAAACAGGTCTGCCTCAGGCACAGATTCCTCATGGATAAGGCCCAATCACCTCCATATAAAATCCAATCGCTATCTTACCCATTTGGAACAAGGGTCCCCCTTCTCTGCAGCCTGTAAAAAACAGAGCTCTCCCTATTCCTTTTGTGTTTCTACTTTTAGAAAGGGTATTGTTTTCAAACAATGTCATCATTACCCAGCACTTTTTGATTGGTCGCATATTTCCATTGGCTTGCCTAAAAGGCATACATTTCGAGAGAATACACTACTTTTCTGTCATAGGTTGATTATATTTCTAAACATGTGCCCATTAGGGGGCTGCACACTCTGGGCACTCTTGAACTCAACTCATATTTTATTTCAGAACTCATTGTAGCAACAGGACAGATCCATATGAAATATGATTCTATTTGTAAGGACAAAATGCAAAAGATGAAAAGAGTACTGTGACGTAGGAGAGAAAGGGGATTGAGCTGTATTACATGAACATGTATCATTTAGTGATATGGACACTCTGATGTATAAATATTTAAACAAATAATGGTAAATGCATTGATGCTGCTAACATACATTAACACATTATAATTACTTTGCTATGCTGTGTTGGTTAATACTGTCAAACTCAGTGTGTCATATTACTAAAATACAGAACCTAGAGAATGGTTAAACTGTAATAAAATTAAGAAATCCAGAATTAAACGGAAGTGAGAATGTGCATTATCTCAATGCTTATTTGCCTAAGCATGGAATTTGAGCTATTACATTTAGAACAGTGAACAGAAGGAGCAGATATTGATACTGCATATTTTGAAGAGGAAGGAACAGTGGAGATTAGAAATACATTTAGATTGAAAAGGGTTTTTGACAAGGTTATTGTGCTCAAAAGGAAAAATCCATCGGGTGACATTGCATGTTTGCAGCTTTGCTTGGTGGGTAAATAAAGCAATTCTGATTGGATGAACCTATAGTCCTTTATAGAAAGTATAGGCAGAAGGCAACGGAACATACACAGTTGCTGAATGCTTCCCTAAAAAGAAATTAAAGAAAAAGAACAGAAGACATTTTGCTTTTGGTGGTTCTACTGTGTTTTCACTGCAATATGGAATGGAGGGTGAGTGCTGACTTTTTCTGAAAGCAAAGAGGCCTTTGCTCTAACAGGGCTCCTCCACAAAAGAGTGGAATTACATTATCATGGTCTGATCTTCAGATCAACTTTATTGGTCCAGTGATTTGTTCTGCATGCAGTAACAAATATATGTTGATGGCTTCGTTCAGGTTCACCAAATATATTGACTGTCTCCCTGCCCTGAATTATAAGGCAGAAACTGTAGCTACTTTTTTGATCAACCACATCTTTTCCCATTTTGGCTTTCCTCAAAAGATTGAGTCCAATGGTGGTAGTGATTTCACCTGTTAGGTAATGACTATGATGTGGGTATTTCTAGAGGTAAAACAAAAATGTGCACATCGACTACCACGCGGAACCCAGCAGGGGGAGGTGGAGCAATATGATCAAATCATTGTAGGAATTTTAATGAAGTTCATGGTGGATTCTGGGCCCAGTTGCGGCGTGCGATTACTGCTGGCCATGATGGCTTTGAGGGCTACCCCTTCTTCTGCTGCTAAGATGTCTCTTTTTGAACGTGAGATTGGTAGAAAAATTGTCTTGTTTAACATCTATTGTACTGAACAGAGGAGCAGATGTTGTTCAACACTTTTTCCACTCATAGATATGTAGAAAACAATTGTAACCCTCTTCACCATGCATTTGCAAATGCACAAAGGAACCTGGAGAAAGCTGCAGCAAGTATGAAATCTCACTACAACTTAAAGACCTCCAAAATGGAATATGAGGTAGGTGATAGGGTTTATCTCTATAATTTCCAAAGGATGCAATCTAAAGAATGCTAATTCTTTCTCTCGTAGTGTGAGCCCTTAGAGATCAGAGATAAGATCTCTCTTGTCCCCTCAAATTCAAGATAACAAAAGGTGAACAGACAGAGGAACGCTCTGTGAACCATCTGAAAACCTGTGATCCCCAAAGTATTTACTAAACAAATTGTTAGGTTTTATTTTTATTTGTTGGCATTGATGTTGTAGAGTAAAGAATTTAATAAAGGAATTTGCCAAGATATTATACTAAATTTGACTTTCTACCCGTCTCATCTCTTAGTTAAATAACATGAAGTTATTTTCAGGATGGATGACCCAGAAAAAAGATGGACGGATGTAAAAATGATGCCTCACTTTATTCATGACTTTGACTTTCCATCGGAAACTATGAAAGGGTGCAGTTGCCTGCTCACCTGAGGTGTAAGCCTGACAAATGGCATGGATTTGCCACAGACCATGAACATTCCTTTGAACTGCATAAGGCAAAAATAGACCCAAAGTCAAAGAAATGGGTTTTCAAACGACTTTATTACTCACAGCAAGAAATTCTGAAATCATTTTTCATCAAATAAAATGTTCTGCATTGATTTAAAACGTTCCCTTGTTGCACTGGAATAATGTACTTCTCTGGAATCTGGAAAATATTGCCAAGCTGATGAAGAGAAGATGCAAATATCATGAACTTTCCAATTTGAAAACCACATCTGCATATGGATTCACTTGTAATTTGGTGAACAAAATGCGATGTTTCATTTTCCAAAAGAATGCAAAATCAAGTGGACTCTTCTTTCAAGAATATATGTCATCAAAGTAATGTGATACACTTTGTAAATGCAAATAGACATCTATTGTAAATAAACTATCTAAACATAGTGTATGCAATACTTTAAAGTAGGGTACAAATTATTGTTCAAATGTATTGAAAATCATGTTTTTTTTTTAACATGGCTTTGGCAATGCTGGTTTTGTTTGTTCTCCAGTGACACCTGACAACAAACTAATTTCTTAAAGTGAAGAATGGAGATGCACTACTAGAATTTACTTAAAAGTGTAATGAAGTCAGGAATAATGTTCTTGATTCACAATAATGTTTCCGTTTCTCTGGGCAAGTCCCTAACTACATGGACTGAAAACATACAATGTAGTGCTTGTTGAATAATTGGAGAAATGCCCAGCTGCTCTCGTGTGGAAAAACTCCACCAAGATGTTAAAAAAAGGTGTACTTTCAAAATAATTGTAATCATTTCTTCAATGATAATAAATCTATCATAAATGTATGTTCTGATAGTGATACATTTTATATCCAATTAAATGTACTTGAAAAACTTAACATGTTGTAACAATGGTCCACCAAAAATGGAACATTCAACAAGATAAATCAGAAAAGACTTATTTTTACAATGCTCATTAATATTGAAATTGACAGTATTTTCAAACAGGAAGAGTAAACAGTTGGACATCTAACAAGATGAATCTTCTAATGTTACTCTCATGGTCCCTACGAGTTTTGGAATCTGTATATTACTACATCAGGTGAATTGTACACTGTCTTCTTGTTATGATCAAATAAATTGAATAGTAAATAGATCTATTTTAGACTAATGTCTTATAATCTATAATTTAAGAAATGTCTGTCGCGTACCTGCATATTCGAGCAACTTAATCTGTCAAGATATGAAACTAAGAACAAAAACCAGAAAACTTCTTTAATTAACACCTCACCTCTGTGAACTAATCCAATTAAAGCCAGATTCACTATGTCTCACACACTAACCTTTATCTTCCGACAATCCAAACTGCCACTTTAGAAACTAAAAACTAAATGAAAAATGTTCCATGAATATCTTAAAATCAATGACTCTTCATTAAAGCTTTAGGCATTAATATCAAAATGAAAGCTTACTTGCTAAATTCTACTTGTAATAGAGATTATTCCACTAGCAGATCAGCAATCTTCATGTGTAAATCCAATAACCAAATCTTAAAAAAGAGTACCCATAGTGGATACTAAGCACTCATTCTCTAAGCCACAATTAATCAAAATACTAGAAATAATGTGTGCGAGTCGCGGGACAGGAACGGCTGGGGGAGAAGCCTCCCATCCCACGCTCATGTTTCTACTAACATTTAGAGTCACATGATACTTCACGCTGTTCCAGACGTGATGATATCCTCACTCCTACCTGTGTTCATGTATTTCCAAAAAACAGTATACATGCCGCCTATCTTAGATAAAGATGAAATACAAACCAAAATGTCATTGCTTATCTTTGCATGTGTGGAACTTCTCTTATAAGAAAACAAGCTAATTTCTTAATCATCCTGGTATATATAGGTCGTCATCTTGGAACGTCCATCTGTTGCTCAAGAAGAATGAATTAGCTGTAATATAGCCAACAATACAATGGTTTAAGATTCCTAATTAAGGGTGGATTACAGGAATAATACCATAAAACATAGAATTGCATGCCTTTTTGAAATTGTCATTGGTCATCCCAATATATGTTATCAACATTGTGGTAATACAGATTCTTAAGCATATAGCAGACCTACAATATGTTTTGGATGAATACATAAACATATACCCATACTTTGATGTGAATTACCATTGACATGAATAAAGTTAATCCGTTTGAAAGTGTTAACAAATGAGATTGTCATCAGGCATCAATTATAAACCAAAAGATGTACCATGTGCCATGTATGAAAGAACAAATATCTGTCCACAAGCACAGACAGATTTCATAATGCCAGCCTAAATATCCCTTTCTTTATGTTACATGTACGAAATCTAACTTCTGAAATTCATCATCAATGGAACATTATCCCATGTACATTGATGGATCACAGAAAACATGCCAAATGTAACTCTGTGTTCATTCCATGGGGTGTCGATGCTTCTAAAAGTTCCATCCAATAGACCTCCTTTTGTAAAAGAATCTTAGTCAGGTCACCCCCTCTCTTTGGGAATGCAACATGTTCCAATATCGCTGCATCTGAGCCACTGCATTTTGTGCATGAGCGAAATGTTGTACTACTGGAGATCTTTCCCATCTTGTTCTCAAATTAGATTTGCGTTCCGTCCACCGTGATTTGGCATTTCTGATTGCAATCTGACATAAAAGGTGTCACATGGACACTTAATGCCGTAGACCACATTGGAAGAATCACATGTGATAGAATGCCTCAGTAAAATCATTTTACCACTGTATGGATGAAACAGCCTTTAATGACACTGGCAATGATGACAATTATTGCAATTGAGTGTGCCATTGTATTTAATGCTTTGAGAACTCGGGGGGCCTGAATTAAAGACTCTCACAGATTTACTCTTGCGATAGGCAAAGATAGCATATTCAAGAAGTAGTTCAGCAAGGGTTAGATCTAACTTCAACATATTCCAATTATGTTTCGGAATATTTTTAATCTTAACACTCTGCTGAGAGTACGTTGTCACATAGACCAAATTAGACTGTGAATGTTTATATATTGATATAAAGCTATCTCACAGGTAACCATTAATGCTTTATCCGTGCAAGCTCTCACTAATTCCAAACTAATTTCTTCTCATTAAGCCTGCATGTAGTACTGAAGGGGGTTGGTTTAACATTCCAGGGATTAGCTCACCCAACAAAACAGACATCTATCTTTATAAGCCATCAAATAAACTCATTGAAAGTTCCATAACAAATACCATCAGCTCAAGGGCCCTGAGTTAATGAGAAGCTCCCACCCACATATTGCATTTGACAATAACATTTTCCCCCACTCCGTCATAAACTTCTCCCCCTATGACAAGGCAGAAGTACTTTCTCCGCAAGGTTATCTAACCTGCCCAAAGATCAAATCATCCCAAAGTCCTAATTCTCATAGGGCAGAGGAGACCAAGCAATCTTCCAAGGCTCTCAAAAGAAATGGCACCCACTGTCTTTGAAACTGTAGAATTCCACCCTTTAACAGATAAGATAGTCTCTCCATTACCATATACTCTTGATAACCAAAGCTGCTTCAATGGGGGTTCTGATCATCTCCATAGTCTGACTATCAGCCATTTTGATGTGAGCAAATGTTTGAGGGTCAGGTCTATTTTTCGTGTGCTGCCTACCTCTCCATCGTCACACTCTAGGATTAGTAGCACCCAGCCATGGTCATCTGGTACTGCCCGCCCAGTGATGTCCCGTATCACCGACCGCATCTCTAGTCAGAAATCTCTGAGCCCCATATGTGTATCAACAACACCTCTCTAGCACACTGGGTCAACCCTAAGGTTGCTTCTGTTTAATACTTCTTGTGATCTACACCATCAAAACAATAACTTGTATTGAACTTCTAACACCTGTACGCTTGTTGAGGTTTTATGAATTATTCGGCACATCAATCCACATTCTCTTTCTTTCCACTGTATCCCTAGTTCTTTTCCCCAGGCTTTCCTATAGTCTCAGGCTTTCTCCTTTAAACGCACCGCTAGCTCATTGTAGATAGAAGATATTAATCCCTTAACTGCTGAGCTTTAATGAAGTCTATGGAAAATAGCATACTCGTCCTTAGCACTTAAGGGGTTAATCCTTTCATAGAATCCCAGCTGTGAAGTGCGGCTGTTACGAGCCACGGGCTGTTCAGCGTCATCTTATCTGGTTGGAGTTGGAGTTGTGACAAGAGACGTTTCGGCATGATCTGCATTGTCCTCCGGGAAAAGCCCCACATGTTGCCCTCAAGGGACAGTAGCAGCAAATCTGAAAAAGTGTAGAGGTTTGACTTTTTGATTGTTTGGCTTGGTTGGGTTTGCTATTTGCCAAGTGTATGGAATGGTGAGTTGCCATGGAAGGGATAGTAGTCAACCACGTTGCTTAAAGTAGTCTGCACCCTGGCTTCCCAATACTACACAATATCACTGTCTCTGTCATTATTGCTCCCAGAGACCAAACTGAAAATGAAACTGAACTTGAACAATTGAACTGTTAGTCTTGACACTAATCGCAGACAGGGGAGACCTGTGGATGTTGTGGAAACCTTGTGGAAACTTGTGGCATTGCGCCTCTGGGGACTTTTTTTGATTAGAGCTGCCAGTAGTTTCTTTCTAGTGACCTCTGCCTCAACCTTTTTTCCAATTGTCGGAGGCTTGTGCCATCTACGGTGTTTGTGGAGCCTTAACAGCCATTAGCTCTGTATTCACTGCATTGGGAAAGGGGGGGAGTCGTACTCTGGATGCCCCTCTAGTCAGTCGGGCGTGCTTATTTCCAATCCGGATTCGATTGTGATTGATTGTGCTCGAACTTTCTGTATCTATGCCGAATAGTCTGAATCTGTGCATTTGTGGTTTGTAATTTTGTAGAGACTTCTCTTTTATTACGTATCTGTGCATTGAAGCCCACACACTTTTCTGTTTTTAGACATTGATCTATATTTATCTTAATTACCCAAACCATGGTGAAAAGGAAAGCAGAGAATGCTATCTCGGGGGGAGCGCAGAGTACAATTTTGAATCTTTATAAACCTATTAATGAGGTCAACCTCCTAATCTCCGAAAATGAAGATGTTTGTTATGATATCGATGGCCCAGTGGCCACGGTAAGCTCCTCTAGACAAAGGGAAGAAAATCCCATCGAGGATAGAATACTGATACCTCTATTGTTGGAACAGAAGGTAGTGAAAGCCCCTTTGACCTGAGGTAAAGGTGAAAGATTTGGGGAGCTCGAAGCCTAGACCCCATATGACTAAAGAAGACCACCTGATGCCGTTTGAAGTAGCGTCCACCTTAGACCAAGAGGAGGGCAGAAGCTTTGTTCTTATGGTACACCAACCCGGCAATGAACTGGGAAAGGGACCGTTGGCCCCGAATCTAGTGGAACTATATGTCCCCACCCCCGAACTGTCAATAGCTGATGCTAGGGCTGAACAGACTATTGGTAACTTAGTGGCTGATTCTTGTTTGTCTTCCTTAAGACAAGGCCTGAGGAAGGAATCTTTGTCTATCAAACTTCATAACCATTTTGAAGCCCTTGAATCACCTGGTGTCAACCCTGCTGTCAAAAAGGGGGAATGCGGCACAGAACCACAGTGGAGGATTGTAACCTGCCCAAGGCGATGTAAATCCTGTGGGGTGCCGCCAATAGGAATAAAGAAACAGGCTGTCGAAAAGGATGCCTGAATCGTGGGCTCTGTCTCCCCTAGGTGAAAGGGGCACACACACATGCACCTGTTACCTGTAAATAAGTGCCAGTGATGTAGACAAGAACAAGTTATTAAACCAACTGGAAAATACCCTCTTTTCATTTAAAGATACCATCATCAGCACTATTGACAGTCAATTGAAGGCTGTACTGGGAGTATTCAATGAACTGAAGGGGCTAAATGCTAATTGTCTAAAAATAATAGCCACCAAAATTGTGCACTTTCAACTGGGCCAGTTCCCAAGCTTGTGGCCACTTCTCGCATCACTCCATCCGATACTGACAACCGAGATGGATGCCCGAGTGTGCCATGTGATTGATGGGTAAATATACGTTCTATGAGCGACAAAATATTACCTTCTCCCTCCAGTGCGCCATTGGGGGTGGAATTGAATCCCTATTATACACAACACTCCCAACTGCCTGCTACTATTGGGCCCAAATTTAATCAAAGTGGGGGACTCCAGTGTGTATGAGGCAATTGAACCACAAAGATAAAAACAGAAGAGGGGGAAGAATGGGAGGCCCCTTCTTTGCAATGGTCAATTTGCCTAAACTCTCTCCAAATGAGTTTGAGAACCAAGGAGCCCTGAAAAATAAGTGTATTTTTTGGATTTGTTATACCAAAAGATGCCTCTCTATCATCAGAAGTGATATTGTCCAGTGACAAAGGGGAGCAATCCCCAAAGCGGGGTTGGATTTTATCAAAGTGTTTTTTGTATCTCAGGATTAAGTGGATGGTCTTCTGTTAATTGATTTTAGAATATACCCCCCACCCAGTGGGGACTTCGATTGGACTAAGATCTGATGTTTAATTTAATGCTATGTTGATAGCTCCAGACCAGACATCTCTGGGTTACAATAGGAGGCCTCCCAATCCTGTAAGACCGTTGGCCACCCTGGCTCACAACTCCAATAATTACGTCCGGCCTGTCACTGGCCTAGACGTGCAGGACTGACTGGCGGGTGAGGTTTCCAATTCTCGAGTGGTCAGTAGATGCTACAAATTGCTCTCATGGAATGTGGCGGGTGTATATCGACTTTTGACTGATCCTGTTTGATGTGCGTTCATTAGGGGCCGTCATATTATCGTTGTCCAGGAAATCTGGGCTCTCGAACCTGTTAGTATCCAGGGCTACCATTGCTACCACCTTGTAGCATCACAGGGACAATGAGTTGATGGTGATGTTACCCTTGGTTGGAAGGTGAAAGTGGTGGTCTCTGGGTCACCAGATTTAAAAATGCTAAAAGTTTTGATGTCTAAGGATGATGTGATACTCCTATTTAACTTTTATAACCGACCTTTTCAGAAATTGATGACCCTCACCTGCTGCCAGAAATGAGTCGAAGATTTGAGCCCTAGCTTACAATGTCAATGCTGTATTGTTGTTGTGGGAGATTTTAACCTACAGTTGGAACCCCACAATTAACTCACAAACATTTGGGGTGATCAAGACGAGGCTTGGGATATACCCCCACTTATTGTTGTTTCTCCCCGCTGTGTGCATCGCCTCACATCAGAGTCAGTGTGCATACTTTTCCAATTGAACATAAGGGCTTGTAATTGCCGGTTTGAAAATGATCAGCCTGCAAAAAAACATTCAGTGGTGTGAATAGAAGCTTTCTGATCGATTACATACTCATCTCGGGGTAGGATTTGGGTAGGATTGGTGATTTTGTAGTTTGTAGTAGACCAGAGAGTGACCACCATCCGCTAGAGACAAAGGACAGCGCGGGAAGAGAAAGATATGGGAGGAGCGGGAAGGGTAGAATAGGCACAGGCCAGAGGATAGGCGATGGACTGCTCGAGGAGAGCGACAGCACAGACAACTGAATGAAGAGGGACAGAGAGTCCAGGAGAAGAGAAATACAGAGGGAGGCACCTGCAGGCGGGAAGCGCTTAACCAGTTAAAGACAGAACCAAGAAAGAGTTGGGATGGAAGAGGCCACACAGTCCTCATGTTTCCTAACTTTGTAAGAAATCAACACCCTGAGGACGCATTATCAATCTCAGCGTGCACCTTTCAGGCCCGCTCTGCCCGCCATGATTTGTCTGTCTAGGGGCGAGCTGACATCACCTTTGGCACTCCCTCGAGCCCATGAATGCGACACAGGAATAGACCTATATATGTAGGGTCCAATCTTGGCTTTTGGTCCTGAAGAAGGCGGTTCTAAGTACCCTATTCCACCAAAATGCCATTTTGATACCTAGTTGTTATACGACTCCATCTCCCTTCAGCGACCCTAGACACGGGCCCTCATTACAACCCTGGCGTTGGACCATGGTGCTAATAGCACCATGGCCCATGCCGGTAACTTACCGACTCCGCCATGGCGGAATGGGGAATTACCGCCCCATTCCGAGGTTGGCGGGGCGGTAATTCCCCATGCCGCCATGGCCCTTCCCCATTACCATTTTTGCCCCATAGGGCTCAATGGGAATGGGGAAGGCGCTAAGTACGGTGCCGCAAATTGCGGCACCGTACTTAGCACCAAGGTCCCTTTGCGGGTTAGTTTTTAACGCCTGCAAAAAGCAGGCGTTAAAATCACCAACCCGCAAAGGGACCTCGTAATCAGGCATTAAGGGGTTAACGGCGCCGCCACCTTTTAAGGCGCCGTTAACCCCTTAACGCCAGGGTTGTAATGAGGGCCACTGTTTAGTTAACTTACTTTTTCATGTCTATGTAGGTTGTTGCCACATTGATTCATGTCCTTCAGATGTAGATTTATCGTCATATAACTAAGTTTGACGTTTCTTCTTTGTGACCTACTTCAGCTGTAGGCTGATTGGTATGGAACCAGGCAATAAACATACAGTTGCTTTTATAATTAACTGATGTTTGTGATGTTGTTTTCATACATGTATGCAATCATGTAAACAATTCCTGTTTTACTTTCTGTCTTGTATGTCCATAATTGATCTTTGCATAAAATAAATCATTACATTTTAGATTCAATTGGATCAAGTACTAATTTGCCTTGGATTGCTTGAAAACTTTAAATAATGTCATTTATGGACATTGCTGCATGTCCAAGATGCCTAAACACTGGTGTTTCATTCATTTTAAATAAACCTGCATGGGAACAAATCTATTTTTATGTATACACCATCCACTAGTAGCAGTACTTAGGGGTCTTAGAGGGGGGGTGGGGCCATGGTGGACTATACTGACCAGCCGAAGGTACTAACAGGTCATGCCCGAAAGAGGGTTGGATGGGACAATCTGCTGAAGCAGGGCTCAAAATCTCCCATCTATGCCTCCATTTTGAGCAAAGTGTCACATAAGGGGGTAGCCGCCTAACTAAATTACACCATACTCTAACTTATGTATGTGGTGAGTATTATGAAGAAAAAGGGTGGTCTATGCAGAAGTAAACCTATGATTCATCCTAGTGATGTAATCTAACATCCCCTGGGGGTTGAAAACAAGACAATGTACTTTGTATTGTATAGGCAAATTCTATTACAAACAACCAGTTATATACGGTGCAATTTATTTTTTGATGCACTCAGTATTCTTTAACAAAACAACAAGAACGGAAATGCAGTGTTCTGATATAAAAACAAAAGAATTTTTCAAGGTAATATTAGAGCATCAGTCTCAAACAAAAAATAAAAATTACTTATAACATCATCATTTGCATGGTAAGGTTCTTTTACCAGCAACAACAGGGTAACACTTGTTTTAGTTACAAATACAGTTTGACAGATTATTTAGCAGATTGTTTTCCCAATTGGGAAGCTCTGTAGCACCAAATTAAGCAGGACAGAGTGGTGAGTGTTAGTAAGGTTGTGTACATTTACATATAGGGGGGCAACAGTTTGCCTAATAGTATTAATGGTGAAACCTCTATATTTGTACACTATTGTGCAGATCTATAAGTGACCAATCCTCAGTCGGTCGTTTTGAGCAAAATCATGGCAATCTGCGACAAAGACCATAGTGATAAGATGGTACTGTGTGAATTCGAACAACTTAAGAAGAATTTAACCCCTCTCGTGCTTCAGCTGGTGGGCAAAGTAAAGACATATTTGTTGCCCAAGGTTGGTTGCTAAGATGATGTATGGTATAGTGCTAAAAATGAGTTGTTTCTGTATGTCAAAAAAGTCCAGAGGGACTTCATAAATCGCTCCTACAATTCCTGAGATTAAAATGCAAAGAGTTAATTGGCAGGAAGAAGAGAGGGTTTGTGATTGACCAATGGGGTGGGTTACATGGAGCATTGCAAACAAGGGATGTGTGTTCCTTTTGGAAGATGGTCACTGCCAAGGAATTGAATGGGGATATTGGAGAGAGTGAATGGTAATCCCATTTTTCAAATCTCTATCAAATAGAATCCCAGCATGCCACTAGTTTGGCAGTTTATAAACCATTATCGCCTGCCTCCTTCTCTTTTACTGTTGATGAGGTGGCAGCTGCCCTTAACATCCTCAAGGCGACAAGCCCAGACGTGATCCTATTAGACCTCTTTAAGGATGAAGTAGAGATATGGGCCCTGGTGCTATGTAGGCTGTTTAATGCCATCCTCAGCAGTGGTGAGATACCAGCATCCTGCAGGGCGATAATTGTTCCCATCGATAAAAAGGACGGGAAAGATTGCCCAGCTAAATACCGTCTCATCTCACTCCTGGATGGGTGCTGGTAAGATTTTTGGGAAGCTTATCCTCAAACTGTTCCAGGAGTGGGCTGACCGGGACCAAGTGGTTATCTCCAAGCTGTGTTTAGGCCAAACAGGGGTACAATAGACCATAGTTTTATATTCTTTTTTGATTAACGCCAAATACACTGCCCTAAAGAAAATGTATCTCTATGTTGTCTTCTTGGATCTAAAAACAGCCTTCGATACCATCTCAAGAGAGTTATTATGGGATATCTTGCTGAAGCATAGTGCCCCGCCCGACCAGGTGGCCACCACAAGTTCATTGTATTCTGCCAACAAAGCTACTGTCAGATATGGTTTGGGGGGAAAAGACCGAGGACTTTGGGGTTAATGTTTGGAGTAAGGCAGGGCTCTACCCTGGCACCCTTTTTATTTAATGTTTTTATACAGGAAATTATTGATGCCTTGTTAAGTGAGTGGCAGGATGGGAGTAGACAAATATCTGGCACTTTCTTTTGTGGACGACGCAGTCCTTCTGTCCACCATGCCTCAGGGTCTGAAGCATGCTCTGTATCTTCTACACCAAATGCTCTGAGTTGAAGTTGTCCTTAAACATTCAAAAATGAAAAGTGTTGGTCTTTAGGCTACCACGTGCCAAAAGGAGAACATTAAGATTGAGTGTATCTGATGCTGCTATTGATCAAGTTACCCACTTTTACTACTTTGGAGTGCGTTTTGAGGACACTGGTAGCTGGAAGCCAAAAGTGGCTAAATCAGCACTTTCTTTGACTAAATATTGCAGCAGAATTCTATCCTTCTTTATTAAACATGGTAGATGTGCAATTTCCCCCACATTGAAACTGTTCCACAAACAAGCCATACCGGCATCTACGTATGGCTTGGAATTGTGGGGCCTTGTTAAAACTGATTAATTGTCCCCCTGTGAAAACAAATTCTTAAAGAAATTATTACTGTTACCCATGTCAGCCCCCTCGGCATTGGTCCACCTAGAACTTGACAATGTCAGGATAGCGACTCGGATCTCATTTAAACCGATAATGTTTTGGGAAAGGGTCTGGAATGGTATGGCGCTAGAGACATATAGGAACGCCTTGTCTCACGTCATGATCCTTGAGGGGTGGGGAAAGCTTAAAGTGGTTTGCTCACGTGAAGGCCTGCCTCAGTTGGATATGGCTGATCTATGGTATATGCCCCAACTGTCCCAGGTATGGGACCTGAATATCCTGAGCTAGGGCAGACAGGTCAATGCACAAAGATTTGATTGCTGATGCCATCAAGTCAAAATTTGGAGCAGAATACCTTGAAACCATATTTGGACCAGGGTTCAAGGTTTGTCTGGATATACTTCTTTCACCAATGGAGAAGTCGTTCTATGTTCGTTTTAGGCTCGGGTTTCTGCCAGTAGCCCGTGTAACCAAGGGCTGGCAGGGGATGCAATCTGACCTCTGCACAATGTCTGGTGCATATTCAGAAAAGACTGAGCACTACTAATTTGCAACAAGATCCACCATTTAAGATGTAAGTACCTGCGACCTATTCTGAATAACACAGGTATTCGTGATGTAATCCCTGCTGCCAGATACCTGAGAAAATGTTTGCTACCCCACATGGTCTTTGGAACTGCATGCTATATCTATAGGGCATGGCTGTTGAAAAACAGGAGTCTGAAACATGATCTTGGTACTATGGGCAGTGACAACTACGTAGCCAAGGCTGCGAGTATGTGCTCTCCTTGGCCATCATTGTGCTAATGTCCTGACTGTGTATTACTTGTGCCCCAACTAAATACTAGTGCATGGACCTGGTAAATCCTAGGAGCTAATTTTACATATGCTGCTCGTGTGTACTATTGATCTGTAATTCTGTGCATCTTTAACATTATTAAGAAAAGTGAGCTTTTATATAAGATTTTTATGGTTGATCTACATTTGATGTTTTTCCCTTTTTATATTTATGTGGGATTCTTTTTGTACTAATGTATTATCTGTCTATTGGAACTTAAAGGTCAAAAACTGCATAAAAGTATGTTTGACTGACTGACCTTTAATAGATTTCACCCGGGTATGATTGTTTCTTTGGAGATGAACCCCTGTGCAGCCCCTCCTTTGTTGGCCAGTGTTGCAGTCGTAAGCAAGTCAACCTACCCTTTTCACTGACACCAAAATCAGCTTTACGTTTGGCAAAGCATTTAATCCCTCCTTTCTCAAACATGTCTCCCAGTTTGTTGCACCCTCCCGTCTGCCACGCTTGACATGCTTTGGCAAGTAGTCCCGGTGTTAATACTTGAGATCTTATTCCAGATTGCTAATGTCAGGTTTCTGATTGGGTTTAACAATAAATACATAGCCATATATCTCCCATGCAACCAATGCTGTTTCCAGACATGTGAGTCTGCTACTTCCTGTTACATGCAGAGCCACAGCTTCTCTGATTTCTTCTGTGTCCACTCCCCCAGTACTCTTAACTGTGCAGCCCTGTAAGAGTTTCTGGCCTCCTCTGCATTCAGACAATAGGTGAATGCTCTGTAGTGGTGTCATTGTGATTGCCTATGAGAGGGAGAGAGTGCATGTGTCAGTGATGTGGCGATTGCATGTATCTAGGTGCAGAATTCACCTACACGGGACACTTCATGCATCAGCGGTTTCCACACTGTTTTGTTGTATTGCCCGTTGTAGAGGTGGAGTGAAGCACCCCCCTCCCACCCCCATGCTGCCTATATGTAGGGAACCGGAAATTGCAACACGTGCAGTACCAGTGAGGATGCATGTACGCAGAAAATCCTGGAAACAAGGTATCCATTGAGAAAACCTTATATGCATTCACGAGGAAATAATAGCCTTTTCAACAGAGTCCCGGAAGAAGTGTGAAAATGAGTGAAAAAGAAGACTGGCGATGTCATGCGGAATGGAGCTGACGCACTGTGAAAAGATGCACAAGGTGAGGAACATAGACATTCTATGAGCTCTGAAGAGAAGGTGGTAAAGATGAGCAACATTTCGGGATTGAGATGAAGATGCTCTAGAAACGCTGAAGAAAATACAAATCAGTTCAAACTTGTACAGAGGCAGTAATGCAAGTAGACAAAGTGATGTTGAGGCTGGCTATGTAGTGAATATTGTGCAGCGATGCACCAATGTATAATACATAGGAATGTATAGAACCTGGATATTCCATGATGCACTTTAGCAGGGCCTGAAACCCCATGATTAAAAAGAGTTTTCAGTGTGGCGCAGTTGGAAAATTACTCATGACAGAGGAGAAATTCAAGAAGGGCTTGGCTGGCCCAACACCAAGAAGACAAGGCCACTGTGAGCCTGGATGTCCATCCAGTAGTTACAACAAATGTGAGAAAGAAACAAACTTCTGTTTGAGGTGGAGTCGAAAAACACTGAAGGCGTGAAGAGTTCATCATTTAATAGAATGACATGCTGCAAAAGGCTTGAAAACGCGGTCTTCCAGTCACATGGTCAGATCAAAATAGACATTGGGTCGAGCTACACCGAAACCAAGAAGATACTCCCTTTATTTCTCAGGCACAGAGAGCTTCTATAAGGTCAAATTCAGAGCTGACTGGCAGACCGCAAGAGTGATGATAGCTGTTGGACTAGTTGGGAGGGGAGGCATGATCACGCTGACCTTCCCTGCACCTGGAGTGGTAGCCTGCGTGCTGCTAGCATGTGGAATATTCCAGAGGGGTACAAAGGTACCAAACCAATGGTATGGGGCCACATATCAAAGAGCCATATAGTTTAAATAACCAATAACCTGTAGAGTATAAGTGTGAAACGGAAGGTGACTTGCACTTGGGTTGGGCTTAGTTGCCCACCTGACGATAGAAACCCAATCACTTCCCCGGTCAGTAAGGAACTTAGATGTGTTTTTTATGATATGCGCTGAGAGAAATCGAGCGAACGTCCGTTCATGTACATCGTAAATCCCTGTTTTAGATAATGGCAAATAAAACAGACTAACTTTGCCAACTACCTGAGTCGGTTTGATTATTGATGTTTGAGTAAATTCTGCACCCCATCTATCTCAAAGTATTGCTACCTCGTCTTAAAGGGCCCTAGGTAACTGGGTAACTGGGTTCACTGTCACTGTCAACATACTTGCTATGGTGCATGCACAATGATGGCTGGGAATGAAGTGTGTGCATGAAACATATGTACTATTTCCTGTACCTCACATCATCTTGGCCTGCAAACATGTCAACTCATCTCCCCATTGGTGTTGTCCCACTCACACCACACATGGTGCTGCTTGGTCCTCTGGTTCTGGGTCTGTTGAGGGGGCCTCAAATCACCCCATCCCAGCATACCACCAAGATGACAGATGCCACCCACTGAAGCAGCTCCACTGACTATAACGGGATGACATTACCAAAGTTATCATGAAGAGGCAACATGGCTGAACACACACATAGAGGCATTGGCTCGTTGTAAAAGAGCACACATGAACTGCTGCCTAAAAACAACAAACATGAACAGCTATGAAAATAAAGATGGAAGACACAGCTGCATTGAAATGAATGGAAGACATTGGAAAGGCACAAATTACACAGAGAGGCCTCACACATTGATTTCCCTCAGAAACGCCAAGCAGATCTGGCAGTTCAGTTACTGTACCCAACCTTGCCAAGGATGTTGGGAGAAAGTGTTTTGAGTCAACAGACAAGATAAAACACCTGCAATGGCTGGGAGCTGAAATCCTTCATAAATGCAAGCAGAGCTCAATTCTACAGTCCCTACACACGTGATCTGAACGTGGGGAACAAGGCCCGTTCATCCGAGGCAGGCAGAAACTGCTGTTCCCATCAAACTGAAGACAGAAGAAGCAAAAATGTAACACAGCATGAAACTGGAGACTGAACTGTCCTTGCTCAGGGCCAGAGGAGTCAGAGAGGTGGTAACATTTGTGGGAAACAGGTGGGACCCTGAAGGCATTCTCTCCACCCATCCTTGTGCTCACATGCTGGTAAATTTCCCAAGTTACGAAGGCTAACACTGGCCTCCTGTGGGCAGTCCCAGGTGGAGCTACCCGATATGTCGAGGCCAATCAGATCATCTATCCCCTATAGGATGTCAATCTGTGTATACTGTTCACTCAATCCCATCTCGCCTAAGGTCCAGAAATGTAACTTTTGATTGTGATGTAACAGTAGAATAAAACCTTGCTTCCAGCCTGTAATGAACTGAGACGGCACTTGGACGCTGCAGAAATCTATGTTCCTTTTTTTAAAATGTGCTTTTCAAAACAATAGTATAACAATACAGTTCAGCTCATACACTACCTTCTTGAGTATACCATGTACTCTTCTGGGACTTCTTCGATTTTTCCTCCCATGTAGATGCATGTTGCGCCAACTGTAATTTCCCATCCCTTCCATCCTCCCCACAACACCCCAACAGGCCTTTATTAATCTTTCCCTCCGCCCTCTTTACGTTTCCCCAATTTGTTTCAATTTTCAATGCTAGTAATAGGCTCTACTTGTTCTTCAGAATCTTGATTCATCAGCTCAGCAGCACTAAGTGCAAACAAAGTATGTATTAGTTCTTTCCAGGATCCAATGTCATCACTGGGTTCATTACAGTCTCAGTTGGTCGCTGTTTGCCAGACCGTGGTTTCTGCCTGAGTCCATTTGCGTAAGTCTCTCCACCACATCTCAAGAGCGGGGCTTTCCTGGGATTTCCAAGTCATTGCAATCCTGCGCTTGGCTAACACATAGGCTAAGTCCTTCAGCTTGCCCATGCAACGTCTATGCTTCCAGCACACAGAAAGACTCCCAGCAGACAAGCTTCGGGGGCTTTGACGTCTAGTATCAAATTTCCTTTAGTCAGTCTTTATGCAATGTCTTCCCAGTGCTGTCGTATTCTCGGATAGGCCCAAAACATATGCACCATCCCAGTGTTTTCTTCTTTACATTTAGGGCAATATTGTTTGTCTGTACCATTAAAGCTGGAGATCAACTCCCAGGGGTTCCCAGAGTTTCTGTATACAAGTTCTTAATTGCCGACCATCTGACAACACTGCAGCCAGGGGAATCTGTGGTGAAACAGGGTCCACGGCTCCCATTATCCTACAGGCTATATTCCACAACTGTCTGCCTAACGTCACCAGATATGGGCATTGTCCCAGTTGGGGGGCTGCTACCAGCAGGATCTCTTTCAAGTAGTACGGTTTTATTGCCGGTTTTAACAGGGGCGTGTTCAAAGTCAGCTCGTCAGCCAGCCAGCCTCCTACAAATTGTAGATGGCTTGCTAAGAAATAAAATCCGGACCCCGCAACCCCATCTAATGCTTTTTGTGTGTTGTGTGAGTGCTCTTCGGAGGGTTCATGGTATATGTCTATCCCAAAAGTATCTGAAAGGGTCAGTATTCCATTTCAGCACCAGAGAGGGTAGGGCCTCCTTATTTTTCCCCGTCAGGCCAGCTAGCAGAAACAAGCAAGACTTTTCTCTACTAATTGTTAGGCGCGATAATTCTCTAAAGCTATGAAACATGTCTAAAATGTGCTGTAGATTCTCGTCCGGCTTCTGTATGTAGAGTAGTATGTCATCTGCGTATATGGATATTAAGTGTAGTATCCCATCGGTACCTTTGCTCGCCTCTCAGTACTCATTTCTAAGAAATGCAGCTATTGGTTCTATTGGTTCTATTGCAAGGATGAAGAGAATTGGAGACAGAGGGCATCCTGTCTCATGCCCTTTTCAAATTCCCACTTATTTGAGAAGTGTTGACTCGTTCATTCCCTGGCCATCGGCTTTGTGTAAAGCAATTGGACCCACTGAATATATCCGTGTCTAAATTCAAACTTCCCCATGACTGCATATAACCATCCCCATCTTAAGGACTCAAACGCTTTCACCGCGTCTAGTGAAGCAACGGCACAATGATGACCATAAGCCTTGACACTTAAGTTACATGGTGTAAGTGCCTTAAATTCCATGATGTGTTCCTACCTGGCACATAGCCCATTTGATCTGGATGTATCAATTTTACTATCAATTTTATTCAGTCTATTTGCTTATATTTCTGTGAGTATTTTCTATATTGATTTAACAAGAACAAGTGCCTGTATGAGCTACATTTCATTTTGGATTTGTTGGGTTTCAGCAGGGGGATTATTACTGCTTCTTTTAAGCCATCAGGGAGCAAGCCTGTGTTGTAGGCTTCTCTGAACATACCTAACATTGTCGATGCAAGGTCTTCCCCAAATTTCTTGTATAATTCGCCTGTCAGTCCAACCATGCCAGGGGTTTTCAAGGTGGGCCAGGTCCTGATTGTGGCAAATATTTCCTCTAAGGTTATAGGGGCATGCAGCATCTCAGCTGCTTCTTCATCAAGGCTCGGGAGCAGAATCTAATCTAAGGCTTCATGAATATCCGAGTGCCATGTTACCTTCTCTTCTCTTTATAAGGTGCTATAATATTCATAAAAGGTGGTGTTTATCTCGATTTGTGTGTTACATGGGAGACCTTGGCTATTGTGAACGGAAATGATAATTTCTCGTTTACTGTCACTTTTATACACTCATGCCAGGAGCCTGCCAGGTTTATCCCCCTCCACATGTTGCTTCTCTACATATTTTGTGTAATTAAATCTGCCCAATCTTTCCCAATATGTTAAGCATTTCTGCCGATATTCCATTTTATTTTGGATGTCCGTGTTCAGGATGATGTTGCATCTTTCTATTTCTTGTAGATCTTGTTCTGCCTTAGTTCATTCTCTGGTAATATCTACCTGTATTCCTCCAGATTTGGCTATTGCTTCTCCTCGGATAACCACCTTAAATGCTTCCCATAATGTACCCACGGACTTCACACTGCCCATGTTGTACGTGAAATGCTCCCTAATGCTCTTATTTATTTGGTCTCTAAATACTACATCTTGCAAAGCTTTGCTTCATAATTTCCAGGTTGGTACGGATGGCATCGGGGGAGCAATTTGCCATGTGAGGATTAATGGGGCATGATCTGACAAAACCCTATCTTTATATTCTGCCTCTACAAATTCCCCAGCAGACTCAGTGCCTGTGATGAAGTAGTCTACTCTGGTGTGTACTGCGTGTGGAGCAGAATAGTATGAACAGTCTCTGGCCGAAGGGTGTAGGGCTCGCCAGATGTCAGTCAACCCAAATGATTTCAACAGGGTGTTTAGCACTTTGGCTGGTGAAGCTGGTTTTGTGATTTTGCTGTCTGATCCATATACCACTGGGTCTAGCGTGAAATTAAGATCTCCTCCCCCACATCAAGACGCTGCTCCTGTGGGGACTAATTCTGGAGTATACTGACCTAAAGAAGGCAGTGGTGTCATGATTTGGGGTGTATGTGCTCATTTCTTTTGTTTCTAGGATACCATACATAATTGCCATTACATAATTGCCATCCTACCTTCATTGTCTGACTTTGTTTGAAGAATCCTCAATGTTACAGTTGTTGACAGCCTGATAAGGACCCCTCTGGAATATGCCGAGTATGTTGAGCCCACCATTTTTCCCCCATTCCATAGCCAATATGTCTTGCTTTTGTGCAGCAGGATGTGTCTCCTGTATTAGTGCAATGTCTATTTTGTATTTGCACAAGTATGTTAGTACTTTGTTCCTCTTGGTGTAGCTGAATGTTCCAGGTCACTATTCTGATGTTTTTATCCACAATTTGTCCTAAGTAAGGGATGATCACATTTCGCTATCATTTTTGCCAGAGTACCTAGTCCTATGGTGACCTTTATCGTATTGAATGGGTTAGTCATTCATTTTTCCGGGGTCCTGGGAACTAGCGCCTCTCCAGCGTTGTGCATGCATTCGAGGGCATTTAGATTACAGCACAGGCAGATGTATATGTTTTGGCTGTGGAACAATTGTTAGTGGCCAAATTGACCGTGGTCAATTCACTCGCAAAGCCAATTTTGCTGTGGCCAAAACCCTGGGCCCACCTCCTGTGGAAGCACATTTTCTACATAGGCTGTAGAATCTGCACCTTCCATTCCCTCTGGCAGGCCCAGAATTCTGATATTATATCTATGGGCTCTGTCTTCAGCATCCCCAGCCCTGTCTTCCAGCATCTTCACCTTCTATTGCAATGTTTTGAGTTCAGTCTGTGTCTTGGTTATGCCCACAATATTATCTTTGACTTGTATTTCGATTTTGCCTGTCCTGTATGCCAAAGCTTGGACGTCCAGCCGCAAAATACAGACATCTATCATCACATCGTCTATCTTGGATTCTAATGTGGATTGTAACGTGGCAATGGCTGCCAGAATCTGACATTCTCCTCCATTTTGTTCTCGTGTTGTATCAGTTGTGATCGTACCACTATTCTCTTTGTTCATGTTACTTGGGAATTTTTTGTATGTCTTCATTGTGGTCTGCTTGCATTTGCCCTTACTGGATTCTTTAGACATTTGGCAATTATTTCAGTTTTTCCCAAATTCCAATCAGATTAATTGTTGAATTACTCTGTTGTGTTCCTTTTGCAATGCTGCAGGTCAGGAATGTATCGGGCCAAGCATAACTCGATCCTGACAGCTTCGATATCAGATCTATTTCCTGTCCGCTGCTACTCGTATAACGTCTTCTATGCTGTCCCCAAGAATAGCACAGTGCCCAGTCTTTGTACGTTTCCCCTTCTGTGTGAAATCAGTATGGGAGGCAACTGTGACTGACACTCAATGGGGCTCCTAGCTCCTGGGTATCCTGGTGTGTGCACCCGCATAGACTTTTGCTTTGTTTCAGGCACCCAGCAGTTCCTTCCTCTGTGGTGAATTAAAGTGTTAATCAATCTGGTGTTTATGTATGGTTCTTTTCTCCTGTTTAGGTACTCTGCTAACTCTGCCTCCCTGGTTTATGTGGACTTCAGTCAGTGCGTGTCCCTCACATGTCTAGAACTTCCATGTGGGCACTCCTGGCGTTAACCTCTGCAGCCACACCAGGCAAAATTGAGTTGCACTTGCGTTGCGGGGGCTCTTACCAGAGTGCTGTCAGAGGTTGCCTCCAGTCCAGAAAGGGGGTCCTCACTCAGCCCAGCATGTAGGTTAATGTGATAGCGCTTTTTCCCTGCTCCGCACTTGTTGGTTTCAAGTAATTTGCGAGTGCACCGTCTCCAGTTATGATGATCCCGCTCTAGCAGGGTCCCAGTCGGACCCAATTTGGAGCTATGTGCAGCCTGCTGTGCCGTTCCACCATGATTGAGCTACAAGCTTTGCGTCCATCCCAGATGGAGGGGGACCGGCGGTGTGTCCTTATATCGGCGGGTCTCAGCTCGGCTAGGACTTCTGTTAAGTTTCCACCCGGTGTGCTCTAATCCCTGGATGCCGGTGGCCATTTTGTATCTCCTTCTCTGTTTCCGATCTAGTAGCGTGGAGGAGAAATGCTGCTTTTCTCTTCTTATCACCTGTTTCCAGTTTACCAGTACGTGCCCTGTTTGTTCCTCTTCCTGATTAACTGCCCAGGTCATAAATTATGTTCAGTAGCTGCTTATTATGTCGGATTTTGTTCGGATCACGCAGGAACCGGTGGAGATGCGACTTTACTGCATGGCTGCTAGATCTGCCTCCTAGAAATCTGTGTTCCTATCCCTTCTTTTGAATTGATAAAAGCATTATTAGTCACATTTCTGGACTCCTCTGTTTCTTGGGTATGGGGGATTTCCCTCTTGCCAAACTCTGTTTTTTAATTCCACTTCAGGTCACACTATGGTGCATCCTGTGCTTCAAATGTGCCCTCTCCCTCTGGACATCTTGCTGCACATGTTTTTGCACACATATGGAAGGCGTCTAGTGCCAGGTGCGCCCCTGCTGAAGGCATAATGCTGGGGGGGGGGGAGAAGGGCAGACATGTTTTGCTGTTTTGTACCCATTGCCAGTGAATCCGTGTTGGCAGCACTTTCCAATGTTGTTTACAATTGTTTTTGTACGGTGGCTGTCCTATTATCGGCAGACCCACATCTTCCGGCCTATGGGCTCATCGACAGGCTTTTGCCACATTTCTATCAGCAGTGGTTCGTTGTGATTGGCAGATTGGTGGGTACACCAACAGTATATTTTATGCCACTTGGCCTACACTGAAATTGGTGGATCGATGCAGATTGGTTTCAGATGACTTGCCAGCTTTCTGGCAGTTTCCGACAGCTTTCCACCACGCTCTACATGAGGTACTATTTGTGGTCCTATAGTGTCAGATGGGGCTACATCTTTAGGAGCCCTTAAATCCAAGGGAATCCTTGTATGGGCGACGGACAATCAGGTTGCGACACATGTGGAAAGTGTCTTACATGTCTGTGCATGGGACAATGTTTGGCCCACGGCACCAGGGTTTTGCAATCAAACATGTATGGAGTTCCACAGGAGACCCTACCAGGAAGGCAGCCCATTAGGGGAGTTACATATGGTTCGCTTGTGATGTGCAACATGGATTACCATGTTAGGATGTATTAATCATCAGCGAGGCAGATGTGGAATGGATTTGTTTTACGTGGTGAGAATGATGGGGAAGGAGGATGGTGGCTATGCCATGGACCATTAAAGTAAAGCACATGGTGGAAGATGGGATATCGTTGTGGATGCTTGGGGACATTTGCCAGTGTATCAAGCTGGGGTGGGAGTGCACATGAAAGGGGATTGCTCGGCTTAGGCTCATGTGTTGTGTGGTTCTAGGGTGCACCATGGGTCATTGCTCATGTGCCTATGACATGTGTGAGCAGCTTGTAGGCAAGCGTCTGTGAGCTTTCAGGTGACAAACTAAGAGTTCACAGTGAGGTGGCATGAGTACTGTGCATATGTCTTGCTTGGTACCTATTTTAGTTGTTCATAATGGACATAGAGTGGCCGAAGTGAGATGGATTCATGGTTGAATCTTTGTGGATCAAAGAGGGGGCTGCCCTAAATGGATATATGCTGTCGCAAAGCCACCTAAGTGCCTGGCTCAGGATCCTCAGCCACATGGTGTGGGTTTTCTCCCAGTGCAAATGATGCTTTGTGTGGGTGAGTAGGTGTCTGTGTTTGTCAGCCATGTTATGGAGGTTGCACAGCAGTGTGCTCAACTTTCGTTGTGTCTGTGTAATTTTGGACTTTAATGTCATTGTGTGCCTTTTGCTCTGATGTGATCAGTGCTTTTCTCCTGCTACTTCTGCATTTGTTGTTGGCTATTAAATGGTTCCCCCGAGGTATGTGCCCCAGTAACTAACACTTGAGGTATTTTGGCATGATGGCGGGCTTATTTGTCTCATTGCATCCACGGGTTTCCTTTTTTGGCAGAGGGCCAGACTAGTGCTGTGCCAATATGAAGGCATCCACTTTCTGGCGGTGCATTTGTGGTCCCTCTATGCCAACAGACATGTCCATTTCTGTTCATCTGTGTTTGCTTTACACTTGGATACCATATGGGTTATGACCTTTGTGAGCCTTAGGGTTGTACATCCTATTGGCATTCCTGTTGTTGATGATTGCACCTAGGCACGTATTACTGTGTCACATTGGCTCTGCATGGTGATGGAGGCCGGAGTGAGCTGTCTGATGTGTCTGTAAGTGTGGTGGCATTGAGATTCATTTTACCTCTGCGCTGCTTGGTGTGGTATGAGATTCATATCCTCATCCATGATTTCTCTAGCATTATGGCAAGGATATCCTGCACCAGGATGTGAGCATCTCTGGAGCAGAGCCTGAGTAGCAGACCTGGTTTTATGGGGGTGAGGATTCAGATCTAATTGGACTGCACATGTGCCCTCACATTTTCTCTTTGTGTTTTTATTTCATTGGCTGTCCGTTGGTTGAAGTGAAGGGCATTCACTTCCTTGGTGACTCTCTCACTGTTTCTGGAATTCGTGTTGTGCTACAAAGAAAAAATGCACTTGGACCACAATCACCACTTCTCTTAAGTTGAGGTTCCTCCAGGTAGGCTTTTGGGGAGCCTCTCCACTTTCCATCATGAAATCGTGGATGAGTAAGGCACTGTGACTTCATCTTTAACTAGAGTTTGTAAAATAAGGCTGTGAGCGTTTTATCCTGATTATGGTTGCTGATGATCTGCATCCGCAGTTAACGATACAGCATGTTTGCATTTGATTTGGCTGTTACCAATTGCAAGGGCAATCACCTGGATGTATTTCTGCCATGTAACAGTTACACAGGAGTTGCTTCATTTAGTGGAGTTAGATCCCAGTGTTCTGTTGTACCTGCCCCTCTTTCGGAAAGGTTGTGCTGTTGGGTAGCATATATAGTATCTGTGTCCAGTGATGTGAGCGTGGAATTGTGGGTGTGCTGGTGGAGTGTATGTTGATTTTTTAATATACCACAGTTGGTGTAATTGCAAAATACCATCACTCTGCTCCGATGTATGTTGGTTGCGATTCACTTCAGTCTTCTGGGGCAGACAAGGGATTTCTACTGTGTCTGAAGTATTGGCTGCAAAATGACAGTGTGATTCAACAAGTGTTTTGGTGCTTCATGTGTTGTGTTGCCAAGGTCAATGTGAGGTGTGGGTGTAGCGATGTCTTGTAAAAGCATTCATTGATGTTTGATTGTGTTGTTTGCAGTGGGGGCTGGTGATCATTTTAATTGGAGGTGTGTAAATGCTTCCCACAAATATTTGGGAGCAACCAAGCGTAACAATAGAACCAGAACCAACCAAGGAAGTTTCTGGTATGTGAAAAATTGGGTAAAAAGACACAGTTTGAAATGAAGTTGCAGGGTAACACATGAAAAACTCCAATAGGTACAAGTCACGAACACTACACAGGAGAATTTTCCAACAAATTTTCAATGTGCCTTTGCCAGTATAAACATTTATTTTGAAGGATGTGCTTGTACATGCCCATGGAGGCGATGCCATTATACTGCCATATAAGAGCATACTCCTGTTAGCTTTTTCAGTACAACCTGTCTTGCCACAGTTATATGTTCAGGTTGGCTGCACCAATTTAGGCTACTTGCCAGGTAATATCACGTATCTTGTTTGTTCTATCCTAATGTTTAGTAATAAATGACATGCCACTTGATGGCCAGTAAAAAACACCATGCCTCATTAAAAATGACTATGCCCAGACTGGCTCCACCAAATTTGGCCAGTACCACATGAGAATACTCATCATGCTGCCTTCATCACTGAAGCCCAGTAAAAAATGCTCTGCCACAGTAATGAAATATGTCCAGGCGGGTTGTCTGAATTCTGGCAGATACCACATGAAACTGTTCTCATGCAGCCTTTGCCCCTTATGCCCAGTAAACATACCATGCCTCAATGAAGATATATGTCCAGATTGGCCCCACCAATGCGGACCAGTACAATGTATCAACACTCACCATACTGCCGTCACGTTTGATGCCCAGTAAAAAAATGCTGTGCTGCAGTACACAAATATGCCCAGACTGACCGCACACAAGTGAACCAGTACCACATAGTGACACTCCTCAAACTGCCTTCAGCCTTGATGCCCAGTACAAAATGCCATGACACAGTAAAGACATATGTTCAGACTGCCACCACGAATGTGGCCAGTACCATGTAAGAACACTCATCCTGCTGTCTTCATCCTTGAAACCCAGTAAAAAATGCTGTGCCATAGCAAGGAAATACGTGTAAACTGGCCCAACAAATGCTGGCCAGTACCAAGTAGGAACAACCTTCCCCCTTGATGTCCTGTAAAAAATGCCATGCCACTGTAAAGAAATGTGACTATACTAGACTCACTGATGTGGTCCAGTATCTTGTAGGGACACACATCATGCTACCTCAACACTTGATGGCCATGAACAAATACTGTGCTGCAGTAAAGAAAAATGTCCCAACTAGTGCCATCAATTTGGGCCGGAATCACGCAAGATAGCTTATAATGTTGCCTTTACTCCTGATGCCCAGTGGAAAATTCCATGCTACAGTAAAAAAATATGTCCAGACTGGACCCCATAATTTGGGCCAGTATCAAATAAGATCACTCATCATGCTGCCTTTACCCCTGGTGCACAGTAAAAAGTGCTATTCCACAGTAAAGAAATATACCCACACTGGCCACTCCAATGTGGATCAGTGCCAATTATGAACACTCAACATGCTGCCTTCACCCTTGATGCCCAGTAGAAAAAGCTGTGCCACAGCAAAACAATATGTCCAGATTGACCCTAGACATGTGAGCTAGTACCAAGTAACTGTTCTGGATGGTCCAACCACCCCACCCCCTGGGCCTTGGCATTTCTTGGGATCAGGAAGAGACACTGGAGCAAGCAGGACACTGAGGCAGGTTTAAAAAAGAAATCAGATTTTATTTCTTCCAGCAGGCACATCATACAGCAAGGGTATCTCTGGAACTCTCCTACAATTCTGAATAAACCCTGCCTTTTATACACTTCTTGCTTGGCTCAGTTCCCTATTTGTGATGCAGAACACTCTCATTGGTTCAGGCACTCCAAGACAAGCCCCTTCCTCCTCTAGGGTTGGCTGACTGAACTGCCAATTCACAAAAGCTCCCATGTCATACTTACATTTGCAGCCGATTAAAATGGTGTGTGCTGTACATGACCTTTAAAACTGGGACATTACTGACGTTAGTTCTGAGACAGTTTTAGCACCAGAGATGGGAGTCCAGACATCATGTTCTTGGCTACTGAAATCTCATTGAACTACCATGAGGTAATTCTTTCTTCATTTCAGCATGGTTCTACAGATATTCACTTATCTATATGGTTCAGTATCCATTTTTAGGTGCCTGACCCTGTCTTAAACTCAAAATGGCTGTCCTCATTACAAAATGCCTGAGCTATCATAAAATGGTGGATCACCCTACTTCTGGTCCGATTCAAGTCTAGTTTTTTAGTAATATATTCTTAACATGTACTACTTAACAAGCCTTCCATCACTCAAAACATTCTAACCTCATGAACATGAATCGTTTTTTAAAAGCGCTTCTCTGTAAGGCACCATAATTCTAGTTTCTGCCACATTTTCAAGGCATTGATCACCTCACCAAGTTATCTACATTTGGTTTGAGGGGGAGTGGGTCTATCCCCACTACATTCAGTTTGAGGGGGAGGGGGTAGTCATTCTTTTACGCTCCTCCCTCTGTACAGTATTTAGTCATCTACTTAATACTTACAACTACACCCATGTCCACCCTCCTTAATTTTCAATGTACCTACACTTCTTTGTCCTAATCATCTTTTCCTAGAAACAATTTACTTTAATCTAAGATATATCCTAACACATTTCTTCAACGTCAGTACTAACACATTATACTCTTGTAGTCTAAACATGTATGTGTCCCCAAAACTACTTTTATTTTATTTTATTTAAGCCCTACCTCCATTCCCCAGATTGACTTTAAACTAACTATATGCCTCAGATAATTTTACAGCCACTGTGAGACTCGAGAGTTTGGTCAATCTTTGAGGTAACCCATTAGCCCATTTGTCTTCATTCATTTTGGCCATATCATGGCTCATAGTCCACATCCTTTCTGCTACTCCCACCCCATGAACGATGATTTCTTTCCTGCTCGCATTATCTCGCCCAGGCATATTTTCAGTTTTTACAACATGTATTTCTCTTCTCATTAATACATCTTCTCCTTGCATCTCTTCCACCCGACTCATCTCGGTTTGGCATCTGCGGACCGTCTGCGTCCTGTCGATTTTGTCCTCTTTTTTTTTCTTCCACAAAGCATTAGTTTTATGTCCATTTAATGTCAACAAGAGGGGGCATTTTTAGCAAGGGAATGCAAGGATGGGTGAGTTTTTTGCAGAAATATTCTCTGTGACTTCTCCCTCCTCAATTGTTTATCTGCAAATTCTCTGAGTCACATAGATCACTCGTTGTCCATCTGTAATATAAAACTGAATGAGTTTCCTTTGTAAAATAAGTATGTCTCTATTATCATTAGATTTCCTGTCAACCCATCCCCTTAAAACCCTTGTTTGCGTATTCTGGCAAACTTCACCTGCCTTCTAAACAAACTTCATTTATCTTATTTTTTGAACATCCCTGCCTCCTTTAAAAACTACATTTATAAATGTTCTGAACATCCCTGCCTCCTAGAGAAACTATATCAGACATTATCGTTCTTGCGTATCAAAGCTACTAATTCTCTCCCTTTTGTGTATACATTGTCTTTTATCTTGCTGTATATGTTCAGCCTGCTGGAACCTGATTTGTTTACAATAAAAATACATTTTTGGGCAATTAATACATTTGCCTATCTCCTCATTTTTCTCTGGCCTTATGACATCTGGGCTTTCTCTTTATGCACATTATTTGTCCTTCGGGGGACACATTTCCTCCTAAGGTCGACACTTTCAGACCTAGGAGACATAAATAACAAACAACAAATAAACATATTGAAAAAGACATTAAAAGAAGGGTGTCTTCTTCCTTTCCTGTCTTCTAGGTGCATCTGTAGCAGACAAAGACATCAATTTCAGGGATCCCTGCTCTCTGTTGAGAATCGAAATAAAAACAACAGTTATTTGTGTACCGGCATGGAGGTCAAGTTCCTTCCTAACCAAACTTTTTTCTTCCTACTGCTTTGCTGCATGTGCTTGCTGCTATGCTGTAAATGCATTATTCTGTCCTTCTTTTGTCATCTATCTCCCGATTGTGTTGGACAATGGTCTTTTCCTTCTGTGCTTTGTGATTATCCTGTTGAGACAAACTAAACGTTTTGTTGCACATCATCCACTCTTTACCCCACTACACTCAATCTAGTCTACCCCTGTTTGTCTAGACTATGGCACCAATTATTACTACGTGTCTTCATTTTTATCATAAAACTACATTGTTTGCCTATTCTAAAAATTTTGTTTTTACACTCACCAAATCAAGCCCCTTTGGCATTATAAATACAAAAATTATTACCCACCTTCAATTTGACTTCTGTTTTCTGTGTTTGTCTGAAGTGGCCATTCTTTCATTTATTTTCTACTCTCTTCACACCTGATTGCACCTATCTTGGAAAAATGGCCACACACTTGAAGACACTGTGTCTCTATCTACCTCTTTTTCTGTTACTAACTGGATCCTCTTACTTTTAGTAATGATCAACTGTGTGTCCACACCCTTGTAGTGTGAACCAGAACTTACCTCTTTTTTCTTTTCTCCCTTTTTAAGGCCATGCAGACACTCCTCCTGTGTTCATGCAAGATCCACGATTTTCATCTGTAACATAAACCAACATCGTTACAGGCACTCAAAAAATGGTAATTTACTTACCCTTGTATTTTCTTCTTAATTTAGCTCTATTCAAAGTTGTCCTTTTCTGGTTAACCCAATTTTGGTCAACCAAAGCCCTTTTCTGGTTCTCTGTTATTTCCTAATGCTTTTTTATTGCGCTGCACACTTTTTTCAATGTCGCTTGGAACCCTCATTGATACTTTTTATTTACAGTGTTTTAATTTTTTACCCATTTTTTGCCCATTTTTCATGCTCCCTGTTTAATTCCCTATCCATTCATTCATTCATCCAAGCATTTCCTCATTCATGTTTCTCTTTCATTGATTTTTTATTTATTTATATATTTAATTATATAATTTTATTTTTTCATCCAAATGCCTTCAGTTTTTTTAATTGAGCTCCTTACTTTTATACTGTTAAGGATCGATTATTTATTTTTATCTTCTCCTAATTCATTTTTCTGGACCTATGCCAAAAAGGCCCAAAGCCTACCTAACATTTTTGTCACTTTTTCCAATCTTCTTATATTTATGCTGAGTGCTGTTACATTACTGTATGCCCATAAAGAAAGCACCACCTCATACTCATTGAGCCCTATCTAGGTATATCACCATCTGTGATGTTACTTAACCTAAACCTTTTAATGTGAACAATTACTATCCTTCATGATCCATTTTTATTATTCACTCCTTAATCATTTGCTATGTTCCCTTACTCTATGGCTGTCTCTAATTTCATGGAGGTCATCTGTCGCCCCTCTTCGCTCATAAATATCCATGGTCTGAAACTGAATTCATCATAAACTGTTACCACTTTTCCACTGGGTCACACAGCTATCCATAATACTGTGCTTTAGTTTCAACAATAAAAACCTTTAGTTTCTACAAGAACAATCTCATTGGCCTTCTGCCTTGTTCATGCCCCTATGTATATACCCATAGTCAAATGGTGCATTTCTTAGAACAACACAAAACGCGCTTTTTTTGCATTACCTAAACAACATCATCATGCTTAGGATTTGTCATCCAATACTTTCCTCAACCACTGGCAGGTGCCTGTTACGCATATACAACAAACAAAGTGTCATAACACACTCTCCTCCCGAGACTGTTAATTTCTCACTAAACAAAACTGCATTTATAATCTTCAAAAACCATCCTCAGCCATCTACTATTCATTCACCACCTTTCTGTCTTTGCTCCATGGACACACAGTCCCAATATCTACCACTTAAACCAAAAACTATTCTCTCTTTGCCATATTAGTTCTTGGCACCTTTAAATCCTAGTACCACTAACTATTCTGAATGCATCAAGCAACTCCTGTGAGGCTGTCCTACTGTGGATGCATGCATACTCTTGTCTTTGAGAAATTGTTTCTCTCTTTTAAAACCAAACACTTTCATTCATGCATGTCACTATTTATTGCGTGTTTGCATATTGCTAAATCTGCATGTGGGCTTATTTGTACTGGACCTCTGCAGTAAATTCATTTTACATTCGGTGCACTTTACTTACAAAATGCAACGTGTTCTTCTTCCTTCAAACCGAATCATTCCTTGCACTCATTGTGCGTGGTTCTTTTTTAATTGATGTAGTCAAGACAGTGTAGCTATCCTATCACCCTACTATAATGACTACTGGGAGTCGTAGTTCTGGCTCCCATGGATCTATTCAAATATGTTGCATGCTGCACAAGAGTGTTGCCTGCTCTGAGGTCACCCCTCCTTTTTCAACATGCTAGTTTTGCGTGTACTGTCGACGTCACATAGGCGGGTCACTGTACACCATTACTTCCGGGTCTGCAAGATTTCCCTGGCGTGACAATCAGTGACACTAATTCAGCAGCCTGTGACGAAAAGCAAGACGGTAGGCATACATTTTGTCAATACCTCAAACATCTCCATTAGTCGCGCGCCTTACCCCAGCGGCACCTGTATCTCTAAGTCTATTACCTGATTGATTTTTAAAGAACCGTCAAAAAAGAGAATCTCCCCCACTGTCACTATCTCTTCCTTTACCCTCGAGGGCTCATCATAACATTTCTCAAAATGCAAACAACCATGAGCTTGCTCAGTTTCTACCAGTGCTTTCCGCTGCACCCATGGCAGAATTCTCTTTTCTATGTCTGACTATTTGATCGCCAGTTTTAACACAACCCCCTCATAGGCTGTAGCCCTTGGAGACACCAATATACCCTCAAATTTTCCTAAACAGAAAACCCCCCTACATGTTCAATACATTACGTCACAAAATCATCTTATCACCGTACTGTCAGCACTCATAATGGCATACTCAACGGCTGTCATCTTTAGTCGCAAGGGGAGTGACCCTTATTACTGGGTCCAAAGATCCCCCTGTAGTGCGTATGAGGCCCAACCTAATATGAGTCTCAGCATGTGCATATTTATTATATCAGTCCCATTTGCATATGCAAAAAGGACATTTCCTCAGTTTAGTTTGAGCATCCTTGAACCGGAGTCTACTCATTATTCCTTCTCTCATTCATCAAAGCCCCTACTTGGTTTGTGAGCTGTGCAGGTTTCAAAAAGACATCACATTTGATTTCTTCCAGCAGGCACATCATACAGCAAGGGTATCTTTGGAACTCTGCTATAATTCTGAATACACTTTTTATACACTTCTTGGTTGGCTCAGTTCCCTATGTTTGATGCAGAACACTCACATTGGTTCAGGCACTCCAAGACAAGCCCCTTCCTCCTCGAAGGTTGGCTGACTGAGCTGCCAATTCATAAAAGCTCCCATGTCATACTTACATCTGCAACTGATTAACATTGTGTGTGCTGTACATGACCTTTAAAACTGGGACATTCCTGACGTTAGTTCTGAGACAGTTTTAGCAACAGCATCATGGTGTCCTGTCCCAGAGGCCCAAATATGTGCATCAGCTGTATCCTCTCTGCTAATTAAACCAGCTGAATCCATCACCAACTATCTTCCCTTGACTGTTACTCCACTCCCACGGCTCGTCACTGTCAAGATTAGAGATAGGAGTCCAGGCATCCTGTCCTTGGCTACTGAACTCTCATTGAACTACCATGAGGTAATTCTTTCTTCATTTTAGCATGGTGCAACAGAAATGTACTTATATATATGCTTCAGAATCCATTTTAAGGTGCCTGATCCTGTCTCAAACTCAAAATGGCTGCCCTCATTACAAAATGCCTGACCTATCACAAAATGGTGGATCACCCTACTTCAGGTCATATTTTGATACTTGGTCCGATTCGAGTCTAGCTTTTTAGTAATATATACTTAGAATGTACTACTTAACAAGCCTTCCATCACTCAAAACATTCTAACCTCATAAACATGAATCGTTCTTTAAAAGCGCTTCTCTGTAAGGCACTACAATTCTAGTTCCTGCAACATTTTGAAGCCATTTATCACCTCACCAAGTTATCTACATTCGGTTTCAGGGAGAGTGGATCTATCTCCACTACATTCAGTTTGAGGGGGAGGGGGTAGTCATTCCTTTACATAAGAATATTTATAAGACTCCCTTCACCCTTGATGCTCAGGAGAAAATGCCATACCACAGTAAAGAAATATGTCCAGACTGACCCCACCAACCATCTTGGGCTCCCAACATCGGCAGAATAGACCTGACCCATCATTCAAAACCTTCAACATTGACAGCAATTCCATTAAAGTTTCTACCGACACCAAAACATTAGGAATCTATCTTGACTCGACATTATCACTCAATAGAGAAACTAATGTTGTTGTCTCTGCCTTCGCTTACACATGTAAGCTTATTACGGCTTGCTGCTCCTTCCTAAACAGACAGAACTGCATTACTCTAGCCAGGACACTGGTTATGTCCAAACTCGACTACTGCAATGCGTTATATCTAGGGACTAACCAACGTAACCTAAATAATCTCCAGGTTATCCAAAATAACGCCATCAGAGCTGCCCTCAATATCGCCAGATCCTCACTCATCTCCGAAACAAGGAGAAGTCTACATTGGCTTTCAGTAACACAAAGAAATTCTCTGAAATCTCTCACCCTCACACACAAATGTTTGAACAATCAGGCCCCCATCTACCTAGCTTCCTGTTTCTCTCAATACTCGCCTACCCCGCTACTCAGATCATCCCAAGCACACTGCTTGACCATCCCTAGATACAAACTGCAGAAAGCAGGTGGTGCAAGCTTCCCAGTCCTTGCTTCCAAACTATGGAACTCGCTTCCATTAACAATCAGATCCGAATCCTCTCTGTCCTTATTCAAACAAAAAAACAAACTCTAGTTATCCACCATACAGGAGTAAACTCCTTCACCACCTCCACCTCAGGACTTCAGCTCGCTACCTTGAGCTTGGAATTAAATTCTATATGCTAACTGTGGATAATATTGTATATTATATATCGTTTATAATGCTATTGTATATATAGTGCTTACCCTGACATTGTTAGGTTATTATTTTGTATATCGTGTATACTATGTTTTGTGTATATAATGCCTTTTTTGCTATCACGCCTTCTTTCCATCACTCTAAATCTTATTACACTCCCCATTACGATTCTATGAAACTTTCACACTGTAACTGTATATTATCTGTACCAATGCTGTACCAGTGTTCTGCTCCAAGATATGCGCCTGGATGCCCTTGGGCCTGGTGCGCTATACAAATAAAATAAATACAAATATCATGTAAGAACACTCATCATGATGCCTTTACCCTTGATGCCCAGTAAAAAATGGCATACTGCAGTACAAAGATATATCGGACTGACGACACGCAAGTGGGCCATACTCCATACCAACACTCATCATACTACCTTTATCCCTGATGACAAGTAAAAAAATGCTATGCCACAGTAAAGAAATATGCCCAGACTGGCCCCACCAATTAGGGTCAATACAACATATGAACACTCAACATACTGCCTTCACTGTTGATGCTCAGTAAAAATGCTGTGCCACAGTAAAGAATTATGTGCAGACTGGTTCAGTCAATTCGGCTGCTACCATTTAAGAACGCTTATCAGGCTGTGTTTACCTGTGATGCTGATTTTAAAATGTTGTGCCAAGGTAAAGAAATATGCCCCACTCCTGCCATCAGTTTGGGCTGGTAACACGTAAAATAGCTTATCATGCTGCCTTTACCCCTGATACACAGTAAAATGTGCTATGCAGCAATATAGAAATAATTCCAGACTTGACACACCAATGTGGTCCAGTACCATGTAGGGACACGTATCATACTGCCTTCACACTTGATGCCCAGTACAAAAATGCCATGCCACAGTACAGGAATATGTCCAGACTGGACCCCATAATTTGGCCCGGTAACATTTAAGATCACTCATCATGCTGCCGTTACCCCTGAAGCCCAGTAAAAAAAATGCTATGCCATAGTAAAGAAATATGTCCAGACTGGCCTCACCAATGTGGGTCAGTGCCACAGATCAATATTCAACATGCTTCCTTCACCCTTGATGTACAGATCGGACCAGCCAATGTCGACCTGTACCCTTTAGGGGCACACATCATGCAGCCGTCACCCTTGATGCCCATTCAAAAATGCCCTTCCGCACTATAAAAAAATATAAATATGTACAGACTGATCCCATACATTTGAGCCAGTACAACATAGGAACATTCATCATGCTGCATTCACCCTTGATGCCCAGTAGAAAATGCCCTGGCACAATAAAACAATATGTCCTGACTGACCCTACACATGTGGGCCAGTACCATGTAGGAATACTCATCATACTCCCTTCACCCTTGATGCTCAGTATGAAATACCATGCCACAATAAAGAAATGTATCCAGACTGGCCCCACCAATGTGGCCCAGTACCATGTAAGAACACTCATTGTGCTGCCTTTACCCTTGAAGCCTTGGCCAGTCCACAGCAAAGAAATATGTTTAAACCAGCCAATACCAAGTAGGAACACCCTTCACACTTGATACCCCTCAAAAAATGTCATGCCACAGTAAAGAAATATGTCCACACCGGACCCATCAATGTGGATGAATCGCACTTAAGAGCAGTCATCGTGCAGCCTTCAACCCTGATGCCCAGGAAAATAAAATGTCATGCCACTGTTAATAAATATGTGCAGACTGGCCTCTCCAAAGTGTGCCAGTTCCATGTAAAAACACTCATAATGCTGTGTTCATCCTTGATGCCCAGTGAAAAATGCCATGCTGCAGTAAAGATTTGTCAAGACTGGCCCCATCAATGTGGCCAAGTTCCACATAGGAACTCCCATACTACCTTCACCCTGGATGCTCAGAAAAATAATGCAATCAAATAGTAAAGGAATATGTCCAAACTGAGACCACCAATGTAGGCCAGTACCATGACAGAACTCTCATCGTGCTGCCTTTACCTTTGATGTCCATTATAAAATATGAACCCACAATGCAAAAAATGTCCGCCAAGCTGCGGTCCATCCTAACCCTCCCCACAATCAGAGGCCTGCTGCCTCTGTACACATGCATGTCCCTCTCCTCCCCGCCACCCTGTACAGATGTACCCCCCTTCTGTGCCCCTCTGTATCCTACCCCCCGCTGTATATCCTTTTTGCTTTTATCTCTGAAAAGCACTCTGTTGTACATCTGTACTGTTCAGTAGCATAACACAAAATGAGGGGCCCCCTGCAAGCCCTGCTGAGGGCCCCCCTGCCGCCACTGCCCCCCCCCCGGGCAGCATGTGGCCCCCTGCAATGGAGCTGCGGGAGACCACGTTACACCGCCGGTACTGTTGTATACCTCTGTAAAGCGCTCTGTTGTGTATCTGTATTGTTGTATACCTCTCTAAAGCACTATGTTGCTTCTCGAAACTAGGTCAGCGCTCAATAAATATAATAATAATAATAATTATAATAATAATAATATTAATAATAATAACAATAATAATAAATCAGCATTCATTCTTCATTTACTGTCTCACATTCACACATGCATTAGCATTCATTCATTATTCACTCTCTCATTAACATGGGCGCTTGTGGGATGTTTTTACCCATGCACCCAAGCCCTACAATAAAACTGTGCAGTACTGGCATGGAAAACATCATGATGGCCAGAACTCCCCAGAGAGTGCACAGGGAAAACATGAAGAATAGGCTGCCACCCATTTTTGCCTATGTTGTGAGCACAGGAGGGCACTGCCTAAAACCACCAGTGGGCTACACACACAGTAGCCTGAAACCATTGGGAATGGCAATGCTGATTGCCAAAAAAGCAACTCAGAACTGTGGGGAATTAATTTTCTTAATCCCAAAAATGGTTGCATTACCAGTACTCACCACTATCAGAAAGTCTGCGTTTTAAAACCACCAGACTTTTGTGGAAAACTGAACAAATGAAACAAAACCAGACCAAGGAAAGACTTGGTAAGAGGTGGATACAATGTAAAACTATATTCTGAAATGACTTGAAGGAAGTAATTATTTAATGTATATGTAAAAATTCTCAGTTTGATTTGAATGTAGAAAACTGGGAACAAAAAGTGACATTTAGCTGAAACCTGGCTTAATGAAACTGGATTCTGCCTGACAACTACCCCCGACATGAGTTGAAACCTGCTCAGCCACTCCCCTTGCCAAAAGGAGTTGTCACCTCTCTGATTAGATTAGGGGTGGAGCAGCTGGGGCTACAGGGAGTTGAACAAAGGCCTGTCCTGGACTCAGGCAAATGTTATATTGGGGGGCCGTAAAGTGGCTTCCTCTTAGGGGAAACTGGGAGGGGCAGTGCCTTTGCTAGCAGCTGAGCTTGGGGGAAGCGGATAAACCAGTTATTCCACCCTGTGATGTGGGAAGCCACACCCCTTTTTGACCAGGGCATAATTTTAAAAAGATAGATAACTCATAGTGCGGACTTCTCAGAATTATATAAGTAATATCATTATTTTTGTGATTTTTCTGTGAACATTTTGAGAGGCGTTAGGACCCTGTGGTGTATTCTGGGGGGTTGCTAGCGGAAAATAGGGTCTCACTCCAAATGTCTGCATGTTAAAAATCTGACACTTCATCAATTAATGTCCATACTCCTTGCGCACATGTGTGTAATTTTGGGTAAATGTCCGATATTGCAAAACCAGTTAAAAAGCGCAAAATGTTGTCATTTTTTAATGCAAGCCCCCAGGAAGATCAGAGGCGGACAAGCATGGACCATAAGGAATATATAATGTGCACATGTAATTTCAACAAATTGTATATCTGGGAAGGATGTATTTGAATCAAATATAGATTTGTGGGCAAACTGACCAGGGGAGGATCCTCTGACCCATAAACAGACTTCATCATGCTGACAATCCATTTCCTTCCCCCAATCATGGGAGAGGGGAGAATTGGGCCAATGACAAGTAGAGAGGGGCAGGCTTGGCTAGGCCCAGGCACACACCCATTTTCAAAACACATAAAAAGAGACTGCTGGGACAGGTAGAGGGATTCAATTCCGTTTGCTGCGGAGCATGCTGACCGACGACTTCACATCCAGAGATCCAGACTTCAAATCCATGAATCTCCAAAGACCAGAATTTTACTTCAGAACTTAAAGCAAGGGCCTAAACCCACAAACTGAGAACTCTTCTCAGCAGGCTTCAGCAACCTTAAAATCATTTGCGAACTATTCCACAGCCGGGCGAGCTGTTTGAATTCTTTTGCCAAAAACAATTGCCAGAGACCAGACCAGAGATCCAGAGTGACCCAGACCGCTGTGAGCAGAACCAGAGAGCTGACCCAGATCACTGTGAAGTGCAGAGACCAGAACCGGAGTCCAGTCCAAAACCTGACCAGATCCGTGGCGAGGCCTATTTCAAATTTATATTGTGAGTACCTAGCAGAACTGTGCAGAACCAATCTCTTAGTTAAAATAATCTAATCCAAACTATTTTAACCTAAGTAGAACTGCCTCCTAGAAATCGTATCATCTGTCATTTTTAAAGCTGCAAGCTGTCACCTGTCATTTTGAGTTTACTTTAAATCCGAAAAACTACCTTTATTTAATCGTCCGTATCTCTGGAACCGTTTGGGCTAGGAACGATATTTAACTTTCCTCTGAAAGCTTAGAATCCCAGCTTTCCAACGAACCTAGAACCGACTACTCCTTATACTTTTGCCGTAATCACGATTCACGCACTCGCGAATTTTGCCGCGATTTGCGATTTGGCCTGATTTCTTTACCTGTAAAAAGATAGCAGCTTTTTGCTTTCCTCTACTAAAAATGTGTTTGCCTCTTAATAACCATCCCTGAATCATTGCTAAAGTGAGCCTGTGCTCATCCCAAGTATCTCTCACTCACCCTGAACCTCCTAAAGGGAATTAAAAGCATTTTCAGCATATTTCTCAATCCATTGCCATCACATTTAAAAGCATTTTGGGCCTGTGTTTTAAAACTCATACCGGTTTTCTCTAAGCTTGCTGGGGTGGGAATTGAATTTCGTATTGTATTTGATTGCATTCCTGAGAACTGTGTGTGTTACTTCCATCTCCTTCCATTTCTTACATTACATAGGGGAGGGGGGTGAATTGCCAGAGAAAAAGTGATTATCTTATCTTTTGCTAAAATCATATCAAGTATTTCTGTACTGCATTTTATTCCTCATTGCTTTTCCCTTGAAATCATAAAAGTATTTTTGCTACTTTATCCATCCTATACTAACTCTTCATTGATTATAAAGAAGTGTGCTAGTGTCAGATTACCCATTGTTGATTAACATTAGATTTATAAGGGCGATATCGATTATTAATTTATTATAAAAGCGGGGTATCTATATTTTGTTTTATTTCTCAAATAAACCTTTTAAACTTGCAAAACAGAACTACTTCTTGGCTCAGTGGGGTCAGGGGGATTCTAAGAGAGGGGTGTTATATAGGGGTAGTCATCCAGAACTCATGAACTGGACATACAGATATATCAATAAGGGTTTCCATTCAGTATCCCAGACTAGGCATTGACTTAGCCATAGTGTTGAATTGAATCCTCTTACACACCCAAACAAATTGCACTCTCTCATTCATGCATGCACTTACAAACACAGAGAACGCATACATACTAACACATACATACTTTTTATTTATTTTTACATGCAGCCCCACTCTGGATTCCAGTCAGCTGTGCCCCTTGTTGCCTGCTGCAATGAGAGCCCTCTGGCTCCTGCACAGCATACACAGGAACCAGGAAGCAGAGAGCCCTTCCTGGTTCGTGCATATGCACGGTAGAGTCAGACCACCTCCATCATGCCCCTCAGGGCCTGGCTCTGCCTGGATGTGCAAGAGCGCCCCCTCGCACATTCAACCCTGCAGTACCCCCAGATTGCAACCTCAGTGGGAAATTCAAGGCCTGCGAAGCAAAAAACCCTCAGCCACGAATTTCTTACTGGGCGGGCGCGCTGGGGTACTATTGAACTGTCAAAGGGAAACAGTGTTTTCCTTTGACAGTTCAGTTGAGCCACCTCTCCCCAGCTGCTTTGTGCGGCTGGGGGAGCCCTCAGTGTTTTCACTGGGTGAGCTTGACTCGTCCATAATGAGTGGGGGGGTCAATGCCCCATCACCGATTTTGGATGTTCTGCCCCTGGTTGTATGGTCGAATTTGAGGGTTTTTCATTCTTCGCATCAATTGGGCGGTAAGGAACTGGCTGTTCGAATCACATAGATTCGAAATTTGTACCCCTGAATTACTTGATAGATATTGAAGTGTCCGCTCTTTGTACTTATTATTTGCATTGTAAAGGTTTGTATAGCAGGGCAATCTGAATATTCAATCCATTATAAGTATAGATTATACCAAAACAAACCATGCAGGAAGTATGCAAAATGTTCTAAGTATTTACCAATCATTATCAATCGTCACCTTCACACCAGTAAGTCTTTTAACCCACTTTTGTTTGTATCAATTGTGTCCATTTGCTAGGTTTGTCTCAATTTGAGTCAAACTAATACTTGCCAATTGAAAAGATGCACTGTTACTTGGAACAAACAGAGGCATATAGCAGTGATATGAAATCTTCAATCCAGTGGCACTATGGTCTCCAGTCGATTATGCTCCAAGGACGGATGACAGGATTCCACTCAACCCACAGTATGAGTTTGTATGTAATGTTCTATCACATCCAGACTCTGAAGGTTTACTACACTTCATTACAAAACTACTTCCAGTATGCTGATACATCACCTGAAGCAGCCCATGGTTATCTAAATGACCTTAAGCAGCCCTACAGCTAAGGGGTGTACCGTTCACTTTTACTGCATAAAAATAGGCAAAAAGAGTAAGAACACTCCCAACAAAAATAGAAAATAGACACATAAGGGATACCTGGAACAGCCTCAGATGAGAACAGTGATGCAGACCAACTGGCTGAACATTGCAGTTTTGAAGTTCAGATGTATTGGAACCTCACAGAAATACAGCTTTAAGGTTGGCACCTGCGTTTTATATATTTATGTATATATATATATATATTCTTACTGTTGAATTCTCTGTTTTCTCCTCTCCCTTCTCCCTTCTCCCTCTCTCTTCACTCCCTCCTTTATTTTTTTATATGCACCTACTCTATCAGAATTGTCCCTGGACCTAGTATGATAGCAACAAATGTTTGTCTCCTCCCCCCTCCCTTTAGTTGCCTCCTGCCCCCTCCAGCACTATCTGAAATGTCGCCAGGCATAGAACGATAGTCACTTGTTTTGTTCCTCTCCCTCTTCTCTCCTCCTCTCTCCCTCACCTCGTGTAATTCTTCGGCTCGACCAGAAATGTTGTCAGGCCTAGTACGGTAGTCGCCTGTCTGTTTCCCATTTCCTTCCTATCTGTGTTTTACCTCTTGCACTATCTGAAATGTCGTCAGGCCGAGTACAATAGTTAATTTCACATCCTTACTGTTCATGGCCTGTAAGAATGTCATGTATTTTCTATTGTTCCCTCCCTTGCCTTGAAGCGCTTTGAAACACATTGGCCCTCATTACGACCCTGGCGGAAAGTGACTGACCGGACCGCCACAGCGTAAATAGCGTTTCCGCCATTGCATGATGGAGCAAAGTGCGGCCCATTCCGACCCATCGGGCACGAGCACCACGGCATGGCGGAAGTGCAAAGTCCGCGATGGCGGAAATGACCCCAAAACGGCCCACACCGCCGCCGTACGGCGCCCTAGGTGCAATACCGCTACCCATCACAGCGGACACCGCAGTGAGCGCCAACCGGAAAGTACGGTGACCGTAAATATACGGAAACGGAAGTAAAAACATGGGCCCGGAACGGGAAACATCCCGCCGTACACCTATAAAACCACAAAATCCACACAACCACTAAAAACACTACCCTGAGACACACCCCAACCCGTCATCCACCCTAGCGAAACCAAGAAAAATGGGAAAAGTAGCGAAGAAAGCGTGCGACCGCAAGCGGCAGGTCCACTTCTCCCGTGAGGAACTCACCGTGCTAACAGAGACCCTCCAGGAGAATGCTGCCGTCGTCTTCTCCACGCAAATGACCAGGACGGCACTTGCGAACAAGAAGGCCATATGGGCTCTGGTGGCACAGCGGGTAAGTGCGGTGGGGACCGCACCCCGCAACCCACAGCAATGCAGAAAGCGATGGGACGACCTGCGGATACGCGTCCGCAGCATACTTTCTGCCAACCGCAACATTGCCACAGCCACCGGGGGAGGTCCTGATTCACCCATCAAGTTGACCCCCTGGGAAGAAATCTGTGCCTCCACCATCGGAATGGAGAGCATAGAGGGAGTCGGAGGGATGGAGAAAGGAGTGCAGACATCCGAAGATTCAGGTAGGTGGGCCAAATAAAACAATGCTAAATCCACAATGTCCAATCATGTGAAGTACCATGTGTCCACATAGTGCAACAGAAACACATGTCCAGGAGAACGTCCACACACATCGGCCTGATAGCGCACTTTAAAACTCACAATAAATACATAAATAATTCAAAAACCCTAAAACACCCACTACACGTGCAGCAGGCACACCCTAACTGCAGGCTGCCAAACAACTGCACCCTCACTCCACACACAAATGAAAGCACCTCCAAGGCCCCGACCCAAATCACCCTCAGGTACCACCCCAATGCATGTGATACAATGCCATTCCAATACCCACAGACCCATTAATAACCCTCGCCCTCCTTTACTCCACCACAGGGTCCGATCCAAACGACGAGCATCAGGACACCCCTACCAGCACACCTGCAAAGAGGGCCAAGACCAACGGCCAAAGACCCTCCACCTCAGCTGCACGCATCAAGACACGGCAGCAGCACAAATCAGGTGGCAGCACAGAGGAGGGAACATCAACAGGCACCCCAGCAGCCAGCATGCCCACAACACCACCACCACAGGTCCCCCCAACGGATGCCACAGAAGGCACTGCCTCTGGTGGCAGCAGCACCATAGGTGACACCCCATTGATGGCAGCATGCTCCGACACAGAAGACGGGGATGTCGAAGTCAGATCCATCCATGACCTGTCCCAATCCCCCTGTCTGTCCCATCCCGTACAACATGAGGATACCACGCAGGGGCACCCACAAGACGACAACTGGCCATCCCCCACAAGCCCTGTGGCAAGGCAACATGAGGTCAACAGCCCCTCTGTGACACCCCCGCAAATGGCCATGGCCCAGCAGAGGCAACAGTCCCTCGACCAGTTAATCGTGCAACAGCAGCAACTGGCCACGCTCCTCAAGGACCATGCCGATGAATGTGGGGGCACTAAGGCAGACATAGAAACATCAACTGAGACACTTAGGGCAGAAATGGAGAGAAGTACAGAGACACTAAGGGCACAAATGGAGAGTAGCACCGAGAGCCTGAGAGTCCAAATGGAGAGAAGCACCGAGAGCCTGAGGGGGGAACTGCATGCGACGTCCAAAGACGTATGTGCCGAACTTGCCGCAGTGCGCCGTGTGCTCACTGAGCTCTCACAAACCCTTAGGGACATGCATGGACGTGAGCAGGCAGAGACATCATCCGTTGCAAGTTCCGTCCAGGGCAGCCCCCAACGTAGATCTGGGAGGAACCTGCGCTCCACAGGCAGGGGTGCCCCTGATACCCGCAGAGGGGGCTTGCAATAGCGACAGCCCACTGACAATGAGCATCTTTGGACACTGGTTTTTGGGGGGGAGGTAGGAGGGTGGAGGGGGTGTGTTGGGCTCACTTGGGTGGCGGGTCGATAGGGTGTTCAACATGATATCACATATGCCATAAACAGTGCACGATCAACCAATGAGATGTGTGGACAATGATCTTTGTGTACTAGGCCATCATAGGCGTACAGTCCATATTGTGCATGTACCAGACACACACAGTGCCACGAGTCCCGTGTCCATGTATCAGCCACCAGGCGTGAGTGCTAGAAGCATGCATCAATGAGATGCTGACGAATGTCACGGCCCTCCGGTGCCTCGCAGACTCCTTGAGGTGCTGCCACATCCCCACCCTCATCATGACCATCTTCAGGTGCTTGCAGTTCTGCGTCAGGGGGCATGGGCACATTTCTACGTACGCACATGTTGTGGAGCATGACACATGCCATGACCATCTTTGCAACCTTCTCATGGCGGTACAGGAGTGCCCCGCCAGACCTGCTGAGGCAGCGGAAACGAGTCTTCAGTAGGCCGAATGCCTGTTCAATGACTACACGGGTACGTGAGTGGGCATGGTTGTAGTCCTCCTCATGCTGGTCCCGTGGGTTCCGGACTGGTGTGAGGAGCCATCTCTTCAGTGGATACCCAGCATCACCTGTATGTGGACGAGAAACGTATGATGTGGAATGCCATTGCTACGTACGCACACCCCCCCCCCCTTCCTGCCAGGTCATTGCCGAATCACATACCCCACATTATCATGCATGTAATGAGACTCACCGAGTAGCCAGGATCTGTTCCCTGCGTGTCGCTCCATGTAGCGTGGTATTGTAGAGTTCCTCAAGACCATAGAATCATGGGTTGATCCAGGGAATCGGGCACAACAATGTGTAATGATCCTGTTGGAGTCACACACCATTTGTACATTCAGGGAATGAAATTGTTTTCGGTTGCGGTACTGGGCCTCCATGGCATGTGGGACGACCAATTCCACATGGGTGCAGTCGATGGCACCAATGCAACCCGGTATGCCGGCAAGTGCATGGAATCCCACTTTTGTGTTGGTAATTTCCTGCTCCGAGCGTGGTAGAGAGATGTAGTCGTCTGCGTGCTGCAGGAGGGTATCGAGCACTTGCAATAGTGTCCGTGAGAACAGTGGCTGAGAAATGCCATGCAACTGTCCGACTGTGTGCTGGTAGGTGCCTGTGGCCAGGAAGTGGAGTACAGACACCACCTTCAGTAGGGGTGGGATGGCGGTTGGGCTATCTATCATGCTGACAAGGTCAGCCTGTGTCATGTCCACAATGGCGGCTATGGTGTCCCGGTCCAAACGGTAGAGGGTGTGGATCTGCTCATCAGTGAGGTTGAACGGATGTGCTCGGAGGCGTGGGATTGCGGGCTGCCTGCGTGGTGGTAGTGGCTGTGCTGGCGGCCCTTGCTGGCCCTGCCTTGGCCTCCTACTCCTCCTGCGTCCCCTCCGTGCGGCCGGTTGTAGTTGGTGTTCGTCTTCTTCTTGGAGTTGGAGTACTTGCAGTGCTATCAGGTCCCCCAGGGCCAACATCGCGAGTCCTGCCGGTAGCATTTCGGAGTGGGTGTGGTTGTGGGAGGAGAATGGGTGTGCAATTTATGTGTTTTCAGGCTGTATGGCCTCCACCTGTGGTGATTCATTCCACCTGTGCAAGCTGCTCTCCCCTTTGGCCGAGCACGTCCCGCACACAACGCTGCAATTCGAGGAATGGCATCTTGCTATTGCAATCATGTATTTGTACCCGATGGCCGTGTAACATTTGTTGATATGTACATTCGGCTATGGTCCCATTGTTTCACATACAATCTTTGCAGTCGCGAACAGACTTGTGATGGGTCAGTGGAACGTAGTACTCGAGTAACGGTGGGCCCTCATGCATCACTGTACCGAGTTGCACCGACGGGCGGGGCGTCCCATTTGTGGGTGAAGGCAGTTGCCATTTTCACACACAGCCGCACTAGATGGATTAATTTGTGATTTCAAACGGCCACAGATGCCTTTTCGACGTGATGTTGCAAATGAGGAATTCGAAGGGCGGCGCTTTCGGTTTTCAGCTAGCGGCGAGGAGATGCCCACAGGTCTGACTGCAAATGTAACGTTCTATTGTTCAATGTCCTTGAGACAGGGGCCATGGCGAGGATGCAATGATTGATATGAATAGTTTGGGATGCGCAATAGCGACGTGGGCGATGAGGCCGGACGTTCCCAAATACATGTTACTTCACAACACTGGAATTACGGGCTGGGGCACTGTGGATTTTGCAGGCTGCATAACGCACAGACTCAATGGATATTTCTAATGTTATGTGAGTAAATATTCAGGAGTTCTTATACCAGGATGAGGGAATGATGAATGGATGCATGGGCAGATGATTTGATACAGAGTTTGCCATGTACAGGGCTTCTTGGAATCTATCCGCCTCCCCTGCGCTATGTGATGCAGGGCTGCCATAGTGGGACCATCGTCTATCTGGCCTTGTTGAGCCCTCCCTGTCTCGACGCGCCTTCAGACACTTGTGTCCATGCACGTTAACATTCCCATCTGATGGATTCTGTGTTGACAGACGCATGCACAGGTACACTCGTTTGTGATGGTGTTTACACCTCGATATAGATGGTTATGAGTCGCAAGTGGTTTTGGGGTGGTGATGATCCTTTGGAGTGGGCTAGCATGCATATGGCTGTGGATTTAGTGTGATCATTGAAGTGAGTTGTTCGAATGTAGTTCTGATGGCCATTCTGTTCTTTTTCTTTTCTTTTGGTTGACAGGTATCTCCTCCCCTTTTGCCACTGCCATCTGTATGCCACTCCTGCAGATGGCTTTTACTCCCGACACCTGCTGCTTCGTGTTAATCAGTGGAGCAGCATTACGATCTTATGGGACGATCGCCAATGGGCCACATGCCCTTACGCAGTACTAGTGGCTCGGAGCAACATTTCGGCCTTTCAGCTGGACTAGTGCCTCCCCATTGGGACGGCCCTGCGGTTCTGTGCGCTTCCATGTTGCCTTTTCGTACGTGAATGTGGCTCTGTGTACCATGATGGAACAGGGCGTCACACAAGTAGTAGCTGGTCATTTCTTGCGGATGCAGCCCACAATGGTGAAATGTGTTTTGGAGTTCATGGCCTAATGGCTGTATGGGCTTGGTGATTTTGTTGTGCATTAAATTTCTATTCTGTTATGGGCCGTGTAGCGTTCTTCTTTGCGAGTGATGTGGCATATTCCTATTTGGGGAGCGATGTATTGTGAGGAGATCTGCATTGGGTTCCAGCTTCTGAGTTTAGTTGCGTGGTACTGTGCTGGGCGCGTTTGCCTACGAAGCCCAGTGAGGTCAGGGATGGGGGCTGCCAATATGACTGTTTGGATGTTGTCATGCTCAGGGGCGGGGGATTGGGTTTTGTGTACCAGATGCCGGTCAGCCAGGTGGACTGGTGGAATGATGTGATTTTCGGAATATTGCTGGTCACAGGTGCCTGTGTTTGCGTGCGTTTCTGGGGGGGGGACTGTGGTCATGTCCATTGGAATGGCTTCTGTATTCGTGCCATCTGTGCCCTGCAGCTCCCATTGGCCCCTCTTGTGGATCTTTTGTTCGTTGGCATGCATGGGTGACTTGTACATTTCACTGGTTGCATTGTGACTTCATTGCACCTACGGGGAGTTGTACTTTGTGGGCAGGGAGCGGTGTACAGGCACTCAGTGGGGCCGTTTACGGTTGATTCGCGATGCCGTACTTCTCACCATGGCGGTATGGTACTTTCCGCCATGCTTGATGGCGTTAGGTACATGTCCGCTAGGGTCGGAATTCGCGTACCCTTGCGCCATGGTGGTATTTACGGTTTGGCATGGCGCGCGCGCGCGTACTTGGTGCAGTTAGCGTTGGCGTTCACTACGGTGTCGCTAATGGCTTCGTACTTTGCGGTGACGGGTCATAGTCGCACCGAGCGCTATTCGATGGCGGTATTGCATTTCCGCCATCGTTTTTCGATTTCCGCCAGTGTCGTAATGAGGGCCATTGTGTATAGGCGCTATATAAATAAACTATCATATCATATCAATGGTGTTTCTGAGATGTTCGTGTCCTTTCTGAAAGAATCTAATATGACTTACACAAGACGTTCTTGCTGGTGTAACTTCCTCCTGGTTTAAGTTCTTGTCATAGCGAATACTTTTTAAATGTCACTTACTCCATACTTGGCCGACATGTATACTCGTGTAACTTACACTAAAATTCAGTGTAATTTGTGAATCTACCTCTTTATTTGCAAAAACTGACAAGTAGAAACATAAATGTTTGCACCAGCCGAATGGTGCAAACGTCAGTGCTATATTGCCCGTCAATAGTGCAATATTGCATGGCAGCCGAAATGTTTATGTTTTCTGCCACCAGTACCTTCCTATGCCAGTTTCTGCACTAGCCAACCTGCCTGTTAGAAGTTACTAATTTTCCCTGGTGACTACGTGTGTTTTCCTTCGGCAGATTCTCATTTTGCATTATTTGCATGGTTTAGGTGTTGATGCATTTTAATTATTTGGAGCCGATTTCTTTCTCAGTTTTCAGACAAGCATTTATTAAGCCTTTGGTGCTTTGAACATTAAAATGGAAATACACGCTCATTCCTTTATCAGCCCTCGGATTAAGCAGACTTTATCACAATCAATATATAATTCATGAAGCTCGAGTTTTATAAATAGGCTGGGACGAAACATTAATTCATGCCTGATTGCTTTTTTTCTCCTATGGGTCTACAGCAAAAAGACGTGATCACAATGAGAGAACACGGTGTTCAGCATTCACACCACAGTGTGCATGCACATGTTTTAGCACCACAACACTGTCACCTGTGGTGAGCCCCGATGTTTTTGAAAACAATGAACCAGGCTGCAACCTTGTCAAAATGCCTTTTTGTAAGGTGCCTTCTAATGCGTCAGTAATGCATTAAAATTGTGCATTCAAATGTGCAATATGGAAGAAAAATGAAATTATAGGTGAAAAAATAGCCATTTGGCTAGAGCACCCCATATTATTTTTTAATTTATTTTTGAGTTTTATAATACGCTAACTCACAAGGGTGCCACTTCAAAGTGCCTGTGAGAAAGAAAACAGGGCATTGAGTACAATACAAAGGCTTGACAAATATACAAGGTTTAGCAAGCCTGGGGTGAGTTCACATGCCCAAGAAGTCTGCTCACAGTCTGCATCACAGGTCGGAGCTGACAGCTGGCTTACACAGTGTGGCTGATGCTTTTGCCAAGGTACCATTGCATACAGACATGTTGGTGCTTGCAGTCTATTCATATTACAACAAACAAGTGGACATACAAACAAGTTAGATATACTTTTGCAGGGCCATGGCAGGAAAATTAGACATTATGAGATATTGGCTAAATGTGGTTGTGGGGGCTGACTTGCTAGTCATACCGTATATCTGTAGTAGAGTCAAGTGCAGGAGTCATTGGGGGAAGGGAAGGATATTTGGTTAATGTACGTGGGAATATCTGAGTTATAGATTCTATTCATGGAGCCACATTTGCATATTCCTTTTGAAGTTTTCGAGAGTACATTCTGTTTTCCGGGTTTTGGGGAAGATGTCGAATTTCAGGCCTTATAGAGTGAGGGATCTCCCTCTGTGTTTTAGTCTATTGAATCTGGGTGTAGTTAGGTGGTTGCCCTGTGATGGTCTCATCCGTCTTGTAGGTTCATATTTGCCTATGTAAACGTTTGGTTATTTAGGAGCAATGTTATGAAGGATTTGGAAAGTAATACAAATGATTTTGTGTGTTATTCTCTTTGCAACATAGAGGGAGTTGTGGTCATTCAGGCCTGGTGATGGTCTCATGGCCTGAGTCCCAAAATAAATCCAGCTGCTATGTTTTGGATGAGTTGCTGTTGCTTTAGTTGTTTTATATTTAATCCGAGATGGAGACTAGTGCAATATTCTAGGTGAGATAGGACAAGGGCTCTGGTCCCTCAATTTTCTGTTGGGGGAAGTCCTTTAAGGATGTGGATCTGAAGTGTGATATTTGAGCTACTGAGTCTATTTGTGGTTGAAGGCTTTTGAGAAGAGTTGCGTAATGTCAGCTAGAGGCTTAATGGAAACATGAAACGGCCATGTGGATAGACTGGAGCACAGGGGGACACCACACTTTATGGGGAAAATCGTTGAGTTGAAGTCTCCCGTGTTAACCCTCGGGGTCGGATCCTCAACGAAGTTTGCAATCCACTTGAAGCAGTACCATCTTTTCCCATCTGAACTTTTAATCTTTGGGTTAGTGTTTAATGGTTGACTTTATTGTAGGCAGCTGATAGATCAAGGAGTACGAGGCCTGCTGGTGTATTGTTGGTTTATTGGTGCCAAGTGCTTCATTGTAGAGGACCGGTTGGGTGGCAGTTAATTTTTCCAGGATTTTAGCAATGAAATGAGCGTTAGCTACTGGTCTGTAGTTTCGGCTATCTCTGGGTCAACACTCAACTTATTTAGGAGGGGTGTTATGGTGACAGCCTTTAGTGAAGTCAGCCCACTTCCTGATGTTAGTGATGAGTTATACAATTCAGTAATTTTTTCCGCCAGATTATCTATGTTTTTCTTCACAAGGGTGTCTGGGCATGCATCAGATTGTACAGTTGAGGCGTTTAGCTTCTTAATTAAGCAAGGAGCCCTGAGCTGTGGGGGGGGGGGCATTACTGCTTCAGGTAATGCCATGGGGCACATACTTACCGGCCTGAGTGAAGCAAGGGCCTTAACGGAGACCCTGGGACATTACCTTAAGCGGCAATACCCCCCAGCGAGGGGCCTATTGCTATTAGTTCCCCAGTCCATTGGATCGGGGTATTGATAGTTTGGTCGACAGGAACAAAAAAAGAAACAAAAGTTGGCCACCATGGATCAGGTGACAAGGGACTCGCTTTCGATGGCGGCATGTCGCAGATCAGGAGCGTAAGCACCAGGAACACTACTGTTCCCAGTGCAGGACTAGGGCCATAAAGAAGAAGGTCAGTGGGTGGGATGGGAGGGAGTGAAATCTGTGGCAAAGGGGGGTGGAGGCTACGGGGGACACCTGCCATGTTCCACTGTGGGGGAGATGGTGGCCTCCAGCCCTGAGGAGGCTCAGAGAGGCAGGATTACTGTATGGTAATGCCGCCACCCGGAGCCTCTGCATTGGACTAAGCCACACCCCCACCGAGTACTAATGATATTTATCACTTCTTCAGTTGTAATGGAGTGGAATTCTACAAAAATAGGCCAATGGCTCTGGTGTAAGGTGGCTGTTCCATCTGAACATTTCTGGAGATCAATGTTGACTTAAATATGGGCAATTTCACCCTAAAAGGCCAGAGTAAGAGAGGTCGCCAGTTGCTATGCTGGTATGGTTTGATTACTATTTTGTTGTCTTATTTTATTTCGTTAATTCATTGTTAGCGTTTGAACATTTATTTAGATTTACATTGTGAGGAGAGATGCTGTGCTGATATTCTTACAGTGGTCAAATACTAGATCCTGCTATGAATTTTGCATGCCATTTTGTCCTTATGTAACTTTGATTTCCTCTGTGCATGGTCTAGATTGAGACCTGCCCTTTTACGGTGGCACAGTTCACCATCAAACTATTTATTGATGATTTTGGTTATGTTATTTATTCTTTTCTTTTTCCTTGGTGCAATAATTTTCTAGTACAAGGGTTTGGTTGTTTCTGGCATTATTGACCTTTTTGAGTCCTGTCAAGTTTTCTTTAAAATATAGTTGGTTGGAGTTGTTCACTTGTTAGATAGATTTGATTGTTGTGAGTAAACTAGGTTGTCACAAGTATTGTAAAGTAATGAACAAGTCCTTGGTTTTCATTTGGGGTCCTCACAAGTAAACTAAGTCCTTACTTGAACTATAGGAATCTATCATCGCGCACCCGAAGTGAGGACCGCAAGTGAGCTGGCTGTATGGCTGAGCAGGCTGGACTTGGAAACTATCTCGTGCTAAGAATTAGTAGCAAGCGTTTTTGTTTCCTTGCTGCTAGCAAGAGTGACACTGTCTGTTTTACGAGGTTTGAAACGTGTGGTTACAGCTTCTCTTTCTTTCAGTTTTTTTTCAGAGAGGGCACGCTACACGCTACAAGTCCAACCCCCTTGATGCCAGTTCAGCCTTATCACTGCGGTCCTCGCACACCCGCGCGTGCGCACCCGAAGTGAGGACCGCAAGTGAGCTGGCTGTTTGGCTGAGCAGGCTGCTCGAACGCTTCATGCCATAGTGGACGTATCCTTGGCTTCTGTTTTCTCTTCACACTGCCGTGTGCAGCTCGTATGCGCAAGAGGAAGCGCGGATACAAGTAAGGAGGCCAAACCAATTCAAGAGATGTTATTACTGGACTTGGAAACTATCTCATGCTAAGAATTAGTAGCAAGTTTTTTTGTTTCTTTGCTTCTAGCAAGAGTGACACTGTCTGTTTTACGAGGTTTGAAATGTGTGGTGACAGCTTCTCTTTCTTTCAGTTTTTTCAGAGAGGGCACGCTGCACGCTATAAGTCCCACCCCTTGACGCCAGTTCAGCCTTATCACTGTGGTCCTCGCGTAACCGCCGCACGCACCCGAAGTGAGGACCGCAAGTGAGCTGGCTGTTTGGCTGTTCGGGTGTTTGGGCTGAGGGGGAACACTTGTTATACATTTTCTTTTTACGTGTAGTAGGCTTTGAGTGATTCTTGAGTACCTTGATTTTCAGAGGGATCTATTTTGTGATATGAGGAGAAACAAAATGCCAGCAATTAGGAAGGAACATGGGGCTGATTTCTTCCATGCGGTTAGCACGTGAAGAGCTAGCCTGGCGCGGGCGGCGGCCTTGTGCGGAGGAGGAGGAAATGCTGCAGTGTGCCCAGGACTGCTCAGTGGATTTGAAAAACATGGATAGCAATGTGGATCCCTCTCAACCTCTGTTTGGGAAACATTTGAGCAGTGGGGTCCCCAAAGAGGATCCATAATTGGGCAAAGACAGGGGTTTCGAAGATCCCCGTTTTGATACTCCGGCAATTTTCATCTTTGATGATATTTTTGAAGATCCAGTTTATGATATTCAGATGGGGTGTGGGAATGAGTCTCCACTGGGAGTGAAGGCGACAACAATGCTGGGTATATTCAATAGAGCTATTCTGGCGGAACTTAGGAAACAAACCGAGGTTCTGACCAGGATCGTTAAGGTCACTGATGAGTTACCCAATCGATTGTCTGATTTATTTCTTCTCACATTAAAGGAGACCTTTTTGGGTTTGGGGGTGGGGTTGAAAGATGGGCCTACTGCTGAAGGGATGGGACCCGAGAAAGATACACTTCACCATCCAGGTCAGCCAATTGAAATTGCATCCAATGGGAGGACTCTTGTCCCTAAATTTTTAGAGGTGGTTGCAAAGAGTGTGCCAACTGGTTTGGAGGTGCCAGCAAAGAGTGGGGGGAACTCCATGTCAAGTGCTGAAAGCAAAGGAGGGATTTTGCGTTGTCCTGCTGTGCCCACTAGTAATTCCGTCACCAAAGCAGCAAAAAAACAGGCAAAGAAAAATAATAATACATTTTTAAAAAATTAGTTGAAAAATAAAACGTCCAGAAAACTTTTGAGGGATCTTGATTTTAAATATTAGATCGAAAATGAGCTGGCTCATTCGCAAGCACACAGAGCAAAACAGAAAGACCCCTCAAATGAAAAAGTGGACTTAACTAATACTCCCAATGATAAACACTCTATTGAACAATCTACCAAGAGTGAATATCAAGAAGGGGAAGATGGGATATACGAAACTATGGAAAAAAAGGAGCCATCTGATAACCAATTGAACAGCCTTGAAAGCGGATTAAGTGATATTTCTGATATTTTGAAAAATACCGGAAATAACTCAGACAAGGAGTTTGAAGAAACAGGTGTAACTAAACATGTCAAGGTCACTAGTAGGGTTAGAGACAATGATGACGGGGAAAACAATCACATGCCTCAGGAAGCTAGATCCTTTTTAAGCCAAGGCAAAAGACTGATTGTTCAGTCTGTGAATAAGGGCCTATTTCATAAGGACACAGGCTCTTGTAACACCCTGCCTTTTACCAACATTACTAGTGTAATTGAGATAAATAATGGCAGGGGGGTGAAGGGGACTGTAATGGCACCCAGTAATGAATGGGAGGATGAAATTGACTCGGCTCTCGTTGACCCCCAGAAAAGAGTGGAAGATCTGTTGAAGGCAGTCCAAGATATTATGACTGAAAACCAACTTCTGGAGGAGAAGGGGAGGCTTGAGGGTTTAATAAATAATAAAAATGAACTAAGAGGAGAGGTAGCAAATGATCCTAACCATAATTCCCACCCCATTAATTTTGAGAAGGGTGGGGATATAAGGGAAAAAGGAGAAGTAAGCTATGAACAGGACCTCAGACCGCCTGTTTTTGCGGATCAACCAGGTTTGATACTGTGCTCTTTGTTCAGGGAGGGGGGGTATCAACCATTGAATAGGCCTTACATTCTCTCCCTATTTGCAACGATTCCAGAGCTGAGTTTAATATCCTCAGCCGATATCTAATTGGTGGATTTTGTGCACATGAATCGACTCGATTTTGTGAGGTTGGTGATCCCTTGCCCTTTGATGAGATCAATGCTTTTGAAAGAGGCAGAAGCTCTTCAGTGCATGGGATTTGACCTCTTCCCATTTAAAGTTCAGACAGTGCCGCTGCAAGCCTTTGATGGGGGAGCATAGAGCGAACGGTTTTATATATGAATAAAGGAGGGCCAGGCAACCACGAGATCGGAAGATGAGTCTGATAAGCAGGATTGGAGATGGCTGGCCCTATCCCTACGAGATGCGATCAGCAATTTAAAACAGCTTGGTAAATCACTCTAGCAAGGAATCATAACTTGAAATTGCCTAGCTGGAATTCTAGAGGTTGTTACCATCTTCTCAATAACGAGAAACTCATGAATTAACTGCTAACTTTCGATCTAATTCTGTTACAGGAAACGTGGGCAACTTCTAAGTTGGGCTGGAAGGGATTTGCAGTGGATGAATTATGTTCGGTAAGGGGTCTGAGAGGCAGACCTAAGGGCGGCCTGATTACGGCCTCAAAGACTCTCGTTGTTTTGTGAAAAGAGGGGGTTGGAATTATGGGCAAGCTTTTATATTAACCACATTTAAGGAGGTTGGGAGGGGTCGATGCATTCCCTTTGTTATTAATAAATGTTTACTGGAACGCAAATGAATTGCCCATTCTGCAGTTGGAAAATGAGTTAACATGCTTGGGAAATAAAATAGATTCTTGGTGCAATGAAAACAAAGGTGGTCAGATAATAATTGCAGGAGATTTAAATGCCGATTGTCCGGTGGACAGGTTGGTTGGTGATGGTCTTTACCTCAATAGAGCTAACGCTTCCTCCATGTGTGGTAACCAGAAGCTAAGGGGTGCATTATGGGAAATTTTTGGTGATCTATGGGGGCTCGAACTGATTCAAAATGAGCCTTTCACCTGGAAGGCGAGGGGTTGCTCCTCTATAATTGATTATATCTTTCTGTCAGCTAAACTGAGCAATGCACTTGTAAGATTTGAGGTAAAGGAGGTGTTAGAAAGTGATCATTGTATGCTAATGGTGGAGTTTGCGTCCAAGGTCATGCAGAGGGACCATAAGGTGTACACTAAGGGACTTCTACTAAATTCCGCAAAGAACCGGATCAAGTGGGCTCATAATTTAACTCAAAAATTCACTGCAACTATGAAATGTGAATATGAAGAAACCCCGTTAAATCAGCGTATGCTTATGTTCTCTGTGAAAACATGTTAATCCAATATTGGTAACAGAATTCAGAGGTTGGTAGATCAGTCCTCTCGTTGGGGATGCTCAAGGTCAAGCCATAAACACTCCACGGACCACGAGGTCCATGAGAAAAAAGTGTGCTTGCAAAGGGAGGTTTGAAGAATTCGAAAATTGGGTGCCCTGGATCCTAGTGCTACGGGTTTAATAAATAAATTGAAATAGTCTTACAAGAATTGGCTGATTAGCCATTGCTGCATTAGCGCCCACTGGATGGAGAAAAAAATGCTGGGGGCAATGAGGGGTGTATCTTCATCAAACTTTTGGCAATTGATAAACAACGTAGACTGTTCCCAGGTGGATTCAATGGTGAACCCAATTCCCGAAGAGGTATGAGCTGGCCACTTTTAAAACATATACAGTGCAGGTGAGCAGGCGTATTTGCAGTCTGGGGTGATGGATTCATCCTGGCCTATGTTATGCTCTGTTGAAGCAGTAAAAGGTTTGATAATCAAATCCAAGAATTCTGGTGCGCCAGGCTTAAACAATCTTCTCACCAACAAAGTTTGGAAATCTAACCCTCTGTACTGGGCAAGAATACTATGCATTTTATTTAAAGATGTGTGCTTAACTAAAACCATTTGTCAGTCATGGAGGGTTTCAATTGTTATTCCAGTTTCAAAAAAGGTTCACGAATGTCACCGGCTAGTTATCGACCTATTCCCATTGCAGATTCAGAATCCAAAATCTTTTCCTCCTTGGTGCTGTTAGATGTAGATAATTGGATTGATAAAAATCACATTTTGAGTTTTAAACAAATTGGATTTTAAAAAAAGTGTAGCACCGATTGTGGAGGTCTGGTCCTTAGATGTATTCAAAGCAAAGCCTTGGTAAAGGGAGTAAGATCGACTTTTGTTGCATCGATGGACCTCAGCATGGCCTTCGACTTAGTCGATAGGCCCACTTTACGGAATAAATTAAAATCTTTGGGTATGCCGAAACATCTTGTGGAAATTGCGATCGCTTTGTACACGGACACCAGGTTGGTGATAAGATTGGATTCTGACGGTGGGCTATCTTCGCAGATGGAAACTAAGAATTGTCTTCGTCAAGGCTGCATGTTGGCACCCACTATTTTTAATTTATATGTCAGTGGAGTGTAAGCAGCGTTCTCCAACAAGGGTCTGGTTTCTCCCAAATTGAATGGTGTATGTATATCGTGGCTTGCATATGCGGACGACGTTCTCTTGCTCAATAACACTTAAGTGGGTTTGCAACGCCTCATAAAAGAGTTTGAGCTATTCATAGGTCAACTTCACCTAAAAATAAATGCTACAAAAACAATCATTATCTGTATGGGGAAACCAAACAGGAAGCAGGAGTCTTATACCTGGTTTTGCGAAGGTTAACATATTAAGTCGCAAAAAGCCTTTAAGTATTTGGGGTGCTGTTTTTCAGGTATTGACTCTGCTCCATTAATTAAAACCCAATTTAAGGCAAAAGCGGAAGTTGCATTAAGGCAGATGAGATTGTTAGAGAGAAAATTTGGTAAATTTTCAATGAAACCGATACTGGAGTTTTATACGAAAAAAGTGGTACCAAGGCTAATTTATGGATTAGAATTGTTTGCAACTGATTGTATGGAATTTCTGAAGGTCCTGGAAGGTTGCATATGGAGGGGTATTTTGTTTTTTTTACCTAAATGCATAACAATTGAGATCATACACTACGAATTTGGTTTGCAGTCTCTATCCTCTTTGGTAATCGGAAAGAGGCTCCTATTATGGAGGAAGTGTATGATGTCCAGGGACATTAATTTGTACACTCAGGCAGGAAGTGAATTAACCTGTCCATTCATGATCAAACTAAATATGGAGGTTGGAAATATGTTGGAGGAGTTGGGTATTGCAAGGAGTACTCTGTTGAATAAGCCTAACAAATGCAAACAAATCATACGTGGGAACGATTGGTCGTTCACCATTAGTAAAGTGGTAGATTCTAAGCTTTACAACCAAGCGTATTCCTTTTGGAAATGTTTTCCCAATATGGAAAATTATTTGTTGAAATACCCTTCTAGGACAATTAGAAATTCATTTATGAGATTCAGGCTGAATGTTATGCATACCAACTAAATTCTGAATGTTAGAAATCTATCAGTGGACAGGAAATGGTGTAGATTCTGCAATCAGGTGGGGGTGGAAGAGACTCTATTTCACCTCCTGCTAATTTGCCCGATGTTGTTAAATCAGAGAACCGAATACTTTGCGGAGTGTTTTTCCTTAAGTGCATGTGTTGATTGTGAATATATTTCGTATAAAATGAGGCATGGATATTCTCCAATTCTGACCATACGTCTGGTTACATTCTTGAAATCTGTCTGTGAGTTAAGTTAAAACTGATGCTCTGGATTATGGGCTTTGTGTTTCATGAATTGGTCTCCCCTCATGTACATGTTTGTGATTTTGTGAAACTAAATTTTATGATGTATTTCTTTGTTGAAGTAATAATGATTTTAAGTTTTCATTTCTGTATTTATGAGTTGCTAGTTTTGATTTTAAATGGTTATGGATGGTTAAGTATTGGTTTTAAGATGAATATGTTATAAAACATGTGTTCTGTTGTTCTTTTTTGTAAAGGTTTATAACAAACCATAAACAAATAAACATTAAAAAAAAAATATATTAATAATTTACATTTATATAGAGCTATGATCCATCAGGCATCTGAACGTTGCTTATCATTACCCACCATGTGTGGTGCTCATTTATCAACCTCGGAAGGATGAAAGGCTGAGTTTGGCCCTGGCTGGATTTGAACTTGTGTCAGCAGGCTATATACAGATGTCAAAGTGAGCGCTCTGCTCGCTGTGCTATTGGACCGCCTCTGTGAGATCTTTGTTAATAATAAAAAGCTGGAGAGAGATAGAGAGAAAGAGAGAGAGAGAGAGAGAGAGAGAGAGAGAGAGAGTGTGTGTGTGCGTGTGTGTGCATGCGTGCGTGGTCTGTGTCTTGTGCATGTGTGTGGCGGTAACTTGCAGTGTTAGTGATGTGTATGCATTGTAGGGACTGGATGCATGCAGTGCTGAGATCCTACAGCACGTCATCAACATTTGTAATATGACCTGACACAAAATGCACACCACTTTGTACCTAAATAAGGACTGTTGTCTTGTCCAGTGACCTCTGCTTGATTTATTTATTTTTTCCATTACCACTATATCTAAAGAGAAATGTATTGCACCTCTCAATTCTCCCAAGACGTTGCGCCAGATGGAAACCAGACTGCCCAAGTGGTAGGTTGTGCCTGAGCCAAGAGCCAAGAGGATGGTGAAATGCGAGGATGTGTTAAAGAAAATCTGTGCTTCTGTAGGCTTCACTCACACAGCGTGAATTAGCACGTGACTGCGACATTGCTGAATGAATGAAGAGCAGTCAGGTGAGCTGGAGTCAAATACTACTTATGCCCAGGTGTGGACTGGGAACCAAAAGAGGCGCTGGAAACAATGTTCAGATTGGCCCCATGTTACACATTTTCAGCAAGCCCAACCATTTTCCTATGGCACATTTGGAAATACCACACAAAAGAGGCCACGGGTGTAGAGGTCTACCCGGAAATCTCCAGAGTTCCCTGTAGGCCAGTCCACTCCTGCTTATGCCAAAAGTCTTTTTGCAATTAGCCATGTACTTTTTATTAGATTTGTTTACAGAATTAAACTAAACAACTGTTTTGTATGTGTGCAGCATTCCTTAATATATTAACACAGCATGAGATTGAAGCATGTGCAGCCTTAACACCCCTAGCACAGGACATCATTCAGCTGCAACTAATCTCGCCAGTTCCATGGCTGAGAGCAGAACGAGGTCTAAGAGGATGTATTACCAAATGTAGTGCAGTTCATTTGATTCTGATATCATATCCGATTGGATTTTTTATTTCATTTTATGTGTTTTGTTGCTTTCGTTACAAATAACCCTCAAAGAAAATAAATGGACAACGACACGGTTGAAGTGGCAATAAACCTTGTGCACTATACAATATACAAGGCAATTTGAGTGCCAGTGTAACATTTAACGTTACTTAACTTTGTTGGCCAAATACGAATAACTTTTTATTACAGGACTATATAATTAAACGAAACTGACATCTTTATTGTCCTACACTTCTTAATATTAGAACGTGTGATGCTAATAGCCTAGAGGTCTGCATCAAGTGTGCCCCGCATGGTGCTCCGTCATAATCAACGCTGCTTTTTTCCTCTACGAAACAAAGACTTTTTTTGGGCCTCATCACGACTTGGGCGGTAACGGTAACACTATTAGCGCGGGCAGTATTAGCCCTACCGCCGAACTCCCCGGCGCTAATAGTGCCGGATCACGAGTTCGGCGGTAATGTAAGTCCCCATTCCCCACTGAGCCCATTTGGGAATACCCCATTCCCCATTGGGCTCAATGGGGAATCTTCGTGCTAATACCGCCGGCGGATTTCCCGCCGGCGGTAATAGCGCAAATTTTCGGCGGATTTCCCCCCAGCTCAGAGCTGGGGCGAAATCCGCCGAAGCCCTGATTCGGCAGACCCTGAAATCCGGCGGTAATAGCGCTACCACCGGATTTAAGGGTTACCGCCGAAGTCGTGATGAGGCCCAAATACAGTGCTATCTTTAGAGCTGACTTTTTACATGTTCTTTTATGCTTTGACTCCTAATGCACCTCTCTTTCATCTTTTTGATCTCTACGTTTCTGTTTTGGGTTTGAGTTGTGATGGTGCGAGGGCGCCTCTCTGTAATGAAGAAGCAAAACTCCTGCTGAGGGACAGTTATCGCCTTTGGGCTCATGCAAGGTGTTCACACCCTTACACATGCACGCTTTCTGTCTTCTCAAGCAGTAGAATGTCAGTGGGCCCGGAAGGAAACCGCATTGCTCATGCGCAACGTTTTGTCATAGCCAAGTGCATGATAATGTATGTTGATATTTCAAAGCTCATTTAATCTTCTGCAGGCTTCACTCGCTTGGCGTTGGATTGGCAAATAGATGCAGCACGGCTATCGCAAGGCAGAGCAGTCATGAGACCCCGGTTTCAATATCACCTCCTTTTTGGATTAACCTTGAATTAGTTATTTGCACTATTACAGATCTACAGAATTAAAATGAACAGACTTGTGCAGTTTTTAATATTATAAAGGTTCCGTAGGCAATTCAGTATGATGTTGAAGCATAGAGTATGTATGCATTTTACAGCATATCATCTGTGAAACATTTTTTTTTTGTTTTTTTGTTTTTGTTTTATTGGTTAATCAAAATTAAACCTTTAACATTCCTCCATTAGGAAATACATCATCTTTAATTTAAGATCATGTCCAAATTTATGGGAATTCCGACGGTATCCCCCAAGCCAGGTCACTCGGTCTATCCAGCCCAGCCTAGGTGGCTTTTACTTAAGGATCCTCTTCCTCCTGGTCCAAGTTTAGGGATTCAACAAACTTTAATGCATCTAGTGTACGACCAACTTCATCGACTGTTATAAGCCGCTCCCAGTATTCCTCTTCAGTTTCCTCAGAGATACTACTCGTGTAGCTTCCCATGTGTAACTGACGTTTTAATGCCAGGTTCGGGCAGGCTAGAATCACATGCCTAACAGATACTAGTTGGTCCTTATTTTTACAGAACCTGCAGTATGCTGTTGGTTTTTCAATGAGCCTTCTTCTCCATTTTACCTCGCGGGAATGCCATATGTTGAGTCTGCAGCACAACAACAAGTCTCTATAATGTTTTGATGGGAATTTCTGCAGGTACGGTGGGAGCATATTAAGTACTTTGCGTTCCCAGACGATATTATGACACAGGTTTCTGTGGGATTGTGTTTCCATTAGGTACACCAGTCCGTGCTAGAATTCTGAATGGCTGGGCTGGATTGTCAAGAATACATTTTCTGTACAGTGATAAAGATTTCCATACCGTGATTGAGACCATTGATTGGAGTCTTAATTCTGATCTTATGAGTTCTAAGGGTAGCGAATTCGGAAGGTGTAAGATCTTTCGCCAGAAATAGGACTCACAAAGGTTCCAGACTTCCCATCTTAAGGCTAGAAGTGCCTCCGCTCCGTACGTAATTACAGCCACCACCTTTTGCTTGTAGAATGTTATAATCGGCAGCAGCGAGAATTTTCCATACCTACGATGTAGAAGTATTCCTTGATTGGTCAGAGCTGTTAGTTTTTCACGGATCAGTGAGTAATGTGCCTGTTCATTACAGTTTTTGTTTATCGTTATACCAAGGTATATAGTGGTATCCACTTCCTCTAGTTTTTCTTTTTCCAACATCCTCGTCTGAATTTTCCCTGCTGTTCTCCTTCCATGGCATAATTTCATAGTTAGGATCATGGATTTTTTGATGTTTATTTGCATGTTATTGTCTTTTAGATATTTATTAAAGGCATCGATCCTTCGCTGCAGTCATCTGCATATAGCATCCACGATACTTTAGTTCCTTTCACCTTCGGAGGGAAGACACGGATCTGATCTTGTGATATTTTCATGTCAGCCATATAAAGGACAAAGAGAAAGGGGGCTAATGCACATCCCTGCTTGATTCCCCAGGAGGTTTTGATCTTCTTAGAGAGCCCTCCATTTGCAGTAATTTGTACCTGGATTGACGTGTCAGAGTACAGGGCTTGGAAAGCTTCCAGCAGGTCCCTCGGACACCCCCAATATCTCAGTTTTGACCACAGGCGCTCTCTGTTTATCCCGTCGAACGCCTGTTCAAGGTCAATAGAGGCCAGGTAGGTCGTTGTATTCCCTTTCAAGGCCTTAGCCTTTAGTATGTTGATCAATAACAGATTAAGGGAGGTACCAACGCCGCTTACGAAAGCTGTTTGTCTCTCATCCAAGATATTAATTTGAGAGGCCCATTTTTTTGGGTTTCTTAGCAGGATAGCTGCAAAAAGCTTGCCAATGGAATCCAATAACGCGATCGGCCTGTAATTCCTTGGATTACCACAATCCCCCTTTTTGAAAATTGGCACGATGTAAGCCTCGATCCACGTGGTTGGAATTTTTCTGGCTTTTGTTAAATGTTGGAAAAGTGCATATATCAGGTCAGACCATCCTTGCCAATTCTCTTTCAGCATTTTGTTGGAAATGCCATCTGGGCCTGCTGCCCTGGAAGTGCTAAGTTTTTTGATGAGCATTAGTATGTCTTCTCTATCGAATTCCAGGGCCCATGCGGTGTCCTCCGTTCTTTTCTCTTGGACTCTCTCCTCGGCTTTCCCTTTAAACAGCACAGTATAGTGCTGAAACCAGTTTTCCTCTGAGACTTGATTTACGCCTATTGCCGACTGGTTCAAGTCTCTGTTGTTGATTAAATCCCATGTACATCTTGTATTATTTGTTGATAATGCTGCCAACATTTTTTTTGCATCTCTTTGTGTTCTTAAATAACGAGTTGAGCGCAGCCAGTTTTTATAGGTTTGCCGGCATTTCCTCAGGAGCTCATCTTTCTCTATGCTGTTGGCCTTTTTTATACACTTGAGGCCCGCTCTATAATGTTTTCGTCTGGTAACTACGAGTTCATCATAGGCATGCTTATTTTCGATTTTATTCCCTTTAGTTGAGTCATGCTTGACCACAAAGGCTTCCAGCAGCCATTTGTACTCGACCGTCTCTTCACCTTTCTCGGTGGCTGCACCAACTTCGGTATGGCCTGGTTTTTTAGTCTCAGTCGATTTTTTTCCCCACGACACCTCTGTTTCCATCATACTTTTATTCCTTGTGGTTTATCTTATGTCCCAGGCGAGTTCGGTTCCCAGTAGACAGTGGTCACTGTTTGCTTGCTTGGTTATTTTGAATGATTTTATTCAAGCAAGCGGATTTCCTCCTACAAAACAGTAGTCTAGGCATGCTCCTGTTTTTCCACTGTGCCATGTGTTAGCACCCATTAGATCACCTTTAGTCTGGCTGTTTAGCATCCTCATATCATGGATAGACATTTCCTTCATCCATTGTCTTTCTTTTCCTAGTACATTTTCCATTACCTTGATTTTACCATCTTTGTTTAGAAGCCTGATATTTAGATCCCCATTCAATATTATCAGCTGGTCTTTTTCATCAGTCATGGATTTGTCGATGGCGTTCATGATGGATTTTAGGTAATTCCCCTGGCTCGGCATGTTTTCACTCCAATAGGTGTTCATCAGTATCATTTTTTTCGTCTCCTCCTGTTTCTCTGCTTTAAAAGCTATTTTCAAAATTTGCACATAGGGATTTGGGATCTCATGTTCGAGCACTTGCAGTGGGCTGCCCAATTTCTTTAACACCATAAGTCCTGCAAATGGCCTACCTTTCGGGCCCTTTTTGGCCGGATTGAAGTAGACTTCATAACCCTCGCACACTGGGGGTTCGCGCAGCCAAGATTCCTGGATGGAAATTAGATTGTATTTGCCAAAAAGCAACTGTCCTTCGAGAATAGATGTTGAAATCCTCTAGTGTTCCATGAGGCACAGTAGACAGGTCTATATTGGTCCTCCTCACTCTATTGCTTCTTCTTAGAGTTACAGGTATTCGCCATCCATGGGCAGTCGTTTATTTTGTTTCCTATTTTGTTCAAATTAGTTTTCCCCTTCCTTGGGTTCTCTGAATTGTCCACCGTAAACCTCAGAGTTTTCAGTTTGTCATCGTTTTTCTTTATAATGGAGGGGTGAGCTTTATGATTGTTTTCTTTTTGTTCCCCCTCTTTTTCATGATCCTTTGAATCCTTTGAATCCCTTTTTCTCACCTCCTCATTGTCTGGGCTATTTTTTATGCCTTTTTTTCCGTCGCTTTTTCCTTATCGCTTGTTGAGGTCTCATCCTTAACTCTCCTTCCATCCTTTGTTATTATTTTTGGATTGTTTTGTTTACTATCCGCATCCAATTCCTCTAAGCGAAAACCCTTTTTTTTGAGGATGTCGTTGGCCGCCAGGAATTTCTGCTTAATTTTATTTGAAGTAAGATGTAATATTACTTGATCCATCCTCTGTTCTCTTGGAAATTCCACTATTTGTATGTCATCAGATGAAACCATGCGGAGGGCTGGTGTCTGCTTGCAAAGAGATATTACATAGCTCCTGTTTAGCAGCGCCCTTCTAGGACTGTTGGATGTGGTTTCCAATTTCAGATAACATCCTCTGGATGAAGTAGTTTTCGTCGGAATTGGTGCGGGCGACTTTTGTCTTTTCTTAGCTTCAGTACGTTCCTTATCTCTGTTATTACTTTTTTGTTTTGGTCGAGAGTTTTCTAGTTGGAGTCGTGCAATCTTTTCTTTGTTAACCAACTCTTTCCTTTTTTGTTCCAAGGTTTTAAAGTGAGTGAACTCATCATCAGCGTCATTATCGTGTTCTTTTTCAAAGGGATCAACTCTTCTCCCTAACTCCCTTGCGTTCTTGGGGATTGACTCTTTTTGAGATTTCTTACGGTATATAGATTTTAGACCCTGATCAACAGTGTCCCAGTTATCAATAGTTTTCCATTACGATGGACTGATACTTTCCCAATCTTCCTCGTCACTATTTTTGTCCATGAGTTCGATCAGGTCGCTCAAATCCGCAGGTTGGTCCGGATCTTCCCCTTTATCATCAGCTGAGGGTGCCATATTTTTTAATTCATTCTCCCCATCAGTCTCCAGACTATCCAAGTCTCCCATAGCCAGTTCTATTCTGGGCTTCTTTGCGCACTGAAGGTTTTCTCTTCTAGGTGGTATTCTTAAATTCCTCAAGAATGCTCTTGAGCCATTCACCTTCCGTTTGAGCACTTCATTATTTGTTTTTTTCCCATTTTCATTTTTTTTTTGACAACCTCTTTTCCCTTCTGGGGGTCCTGGTCTTTGGGAGTTGCACCTGAGAAGATGGGAAAGTTGGGTTGTTCTGGTTGTGTTTTCAGATCACGTTTTTTCTCCCCCTTATTACCAGGGGAAATGAGAATTACTTCCTCAAGTGCTAACTCTGTTTGTTTGGGATGTATGCCATTGCCTTGTTTCAGTTTTATAGGATCTTTTCCTCCATTATGATTTTCTCCCAAATAAGGCTCCTCTCTATTATGTTTGTGCAAATTTCTCATCCATTTGCAGTCTTTAAGGACAGCTTCTATTAATAATGACTTGTCATTAGCATCCCTTCTTGCTAATTCGCTGAGGCGGTTTTGCCAAAGCTGAGTTTGTTCCGCTTCTTTGTTCATTCGTATATTCAAATTCTGCAAGGACAAGTCCATTTGCATATTTGCCTCTTGTATTTGCATATTCGTAGTTGTCACCTCTTGAGTTTTAGGAAAGGTGCCAATGTGATGTTTAACGAGGTCATAACCACTTGTTGAATATGTTCAGTGTCCTTTCCTCTTCCAACTATACAGGCTTCACTTATTAATTCTGTGATTTGGTCTTTCGATAGGACATCTGGGCGCTGGTTTACTTCTTCTAATAATAGTGTCTGGGTCATTTTAGTTGTCATTTGAACTCCACAAGCTGGTATTTGCGATTTTAGGCCTTTTGATCGACACCCAAAGCATAGATTTTCCTTCTCCAGAGGAGTCTTCATTAACGTATAGTCACCCTGCTGCTTTGTTGAGAATGTCACAGAGTCTTCAGCCTCAAAAGATCTCCCTTTGGCTTGCTCCTTGTTCAATGCCGCCATCCTCTCATTTATTAGAGAGAAGCTCTTCCTTTTTTCACTTTCAATTTTATCCGTCAGTAGCGTTATGTCTCGCAAGATTTTGTTTGCAAGACTTGAGTTACTCAGGTTAACTGGCGGCAGCAGTGTGTTACCGTTGGTGCCTTGGATTCCTGAAGTAGTCGTAGTCGTCCTCTCAGAGTCTTTCTGAGCTTGCGTGTCCAAACGCACCTTAGTGGGGCATTTCCCATCAGTGAGATACGTCTCCGTCATTTCCTTGTGTAAGATCAGGGATGGGCTTTCACATTCAGCAAAGTATTTTGAAGACATATCCATTTCGTCAGTCTGAATATTTTTTTGAGTAGTTTGATTATTTTTGTCCTTAGAGTCTTGTATACGATGATCTTCCCTATATGGCTGGAAGATGTCAAAGGTTACATGGAGCCTAGGTGTTGTGATTTTTCTCCCATCTCAATAGTAGATTCTTGCAGGGCTTTTTCCCATTGCCCCAACAAAATTACGTCCCATTGGCCTCCGTGTTCCCATGCGGTCACTGATAATAATGAACCATTTATGGGACGAGTTGAGGATATCATCCCATCACTGGGGTCCTTTATTGGGGTCGTTGAGGTCATTGAAGAGTCACTTAGGCTGCTCTTCACCCTTGCCTCTGCTGGACCCTCAATCCTCACCTCTACTGAACAAGCAGCCATGACCATACGCATGTCAATTGTAGCCAGATTTGGACTTCCGGCTAGTTCACAGGCCGGCTTACTCAAGTGGGGATTTTCTTCAATTAGGGAGGCAGAGAGTAAAGTGGAGCTGGGCAAGTCCTTCCTCGCACTAGATTAGTTTTTTGGTTCTGTTTTTTCCATCTCCATTTCGGATCTCAGATTGTCATGATTGTGTAAAGCTTTCTCGAGGGATTCACCCGGGGACGGGGTAGGTTCATCTGGGTTTTTTGGAGGTTTTTTGGAGGAGCAGGACAGACACTTTGGCTGATTGCATCTGGTTCACAGATAGTTTGGTCATTCCCATTCCCCTGGTTGGTATCATCATCAGGCAACTCCCATGTTACTAGGTCTATGGGTGATTGACTCATAAGCCCTTCTATAGTGGGAATTGTACATGCCATAGGTTGCTCCGGGAATTTTGGTACTAGACGTAAGGTATCTGCATTTGCCATATCTAGAGGTTGATTTTCCCCTGTGTTCGTGTTCGCCCCACAGATAGGCTCTTTCGCTTCTTAGTACAAGAGGCAAATGGGTTTGTTAAAGCATTGTCATTTTTAACGGATGCTCAGGGCTACCATTTACCTCTGGAAGAGAGGCAAATCTTTGCCTTACCTGGAGCCGAGTTCTCAGCCCTGTTGCTGAGATATCCATGTAAGCAGAAGCTGGCTTCATCCTGTCTATGCAAAACTTCTTTGTTTTAAGACAGACTTGCGCGTCTGCCGGCTCCAGGGTAAGGTCACAGCCACAGCAAGCAGCCAAACAGCCCAACAGCCAGGTAAATCACCAGATGATGCCCTTTGCGTGCTCCAGCTGTGAAACATTGGGTAAAAAGCCACACAGTTTACAATAACTTTTGTTGAGTAACAAATTCAAAGTTGATGCCAAGTCCCCAAAAGTGCACAGGAGCAATTGTCAATGGTTTTACATGCTGCCTTTGGCAAAAATATGTACTAGTATTCTTCAAACGTAAAAGAAATACATTTTGGCTGTGCCCAATCATGTCCATAATGACTACACCAATATATGTAGGTATTCCCTCAAAAGAACATACTCGGGTTTGCTTTTCCCATAATGCCAGTAATTAAAATCAAGAACCCATGCCTATTCTGGCTGTACCAATACATGCAGTAGCCTCTTGTAAGGACATACTCTTGTTGGCTCTTCTCATAATGCAAGTTAAAAATAAAACCAATGTCGCTGTAAGAAAACATGTCCACACTGCCTGATTCAATATAGGCTAGTATGCCCATGTAGGACCATGCATCATATTGCACTTTCCCATATTGTGAGTACAAGATGCTGTGCTACTGTAAGAAAACATGTCCATACTGGCTACACCAATGTAGGCACAAAGATGCCTATATTAGATCATTTGTCATGATGGTTTTGCCCCTAGTCCCAGTAAAGATAATGCTGTGACACTGTAAGAAACATGTCCAAACTGGATGCACCAATGTAGGCCAGTATGCCCACAACAACAATCATCATGTTGGCTTTGCCCATAATGCCAGCACTTATGCCATTCCAATCGAAGAAAACATGTCCATACTGATTTCATCAATGCAGGACAGTATGCCAATGTAAGAACACTCATCATGTTGTCCTTGTCCATTATGACAAGAGAAATGTAATGCAAATGTAAATAACTATGCAAATGTTAGCTGCACCAATATAAGCCAGTATGTTTATGTGAGAAAACAGATTATTTTGCCTTTTCCCATAATGCCAGTATAAAATGTTTTTTCATTGTAATATGGTTTTATGAAGTTAAACCTTTCACAAACATGTTATCAAAAAGAAAAAAGAAAATGTAACACACTACTCATAAAAACAGTAGGTTAAGCACAAAAATACATACTTATAATACTAAAAAGATAAATACAAATACACCATACAATAAAATGTTTTGCTCACAGTAAGAACATGTCCAGGCTTCCTTCGTCAATGCAGCCCCCTACATCCACATTAGAGCACCCATCATATTTACTTCGCCCATAATGCCAGTAACAATGGCTTTGCCCACTGTAAGAAAACATGTCCATGCTGACTCCACCGATGTAAGCCCCACGCCCCAGCTTGTACGCATTCACACTTGCAGCTCATCCATACAAAATAAATGTTGAGGGCCGGATTCACAGAAGCATTTTACAATGGTGCAATCGAATAGGAAAACGCTCTGTGAATCAGGCCTTGAGTCTCATTCACTTGTTTTACCCATGAAACTTACACGCTGACTTCACTTTTCACATGCACCCACACGCATGCAAACATTACAAACACAGCCCCTCACAAGCATACACACATACACAGAATTCTTTGCATTCACCTGTTCCAGGTCTGGACTCATGGTGTTGCCGCACATAATGCCAGGATGTCCCTGTGTCTTCTGGGCACCAAGCAAGCAGGAAGCAGGCAGAGCTTCCCACGCCCTTACATCGGTGATGAAGCCAGAGCACCCCCACCTCACCATCACAGGCCCACTGTGTGCACAGAAGCACCCCGTTCATGCATTTGGTAGTGCATTGGCCAGCCAGCACCCCCAATGGGCCGTGCAGGGCTGGGAAAGCAAAACACCCCCGTCCTTGCATGCCTCATTGGACATGCCTGGCTGGGGTACTGTGTAAAAGGGAAACAACGTCTCCCGACAGAGCTCGTCAAGGAGATTGCCCTCAGTTGCTTGCTGCAGTTGAGGACATATTCATGGTTTGCACTTAGCTACTTCCTCTACAATGGGTGTTGAGTCAGTGCCCCACCATCCATAATGAACGATCTGCAAGCAGGTGGCTTAAATTATTTGTGTAAATAAATGTCATTGTTGTTGAACTTACAGCGCCTTTGTCCTCTGTTATTCTACCAGTAATACATCACTGCTCTGCTCCTGTGCTCACCTGTATGCCCGATGTCAATGATTGAACAAATCCTCTGGGACATAAAAAAAAATGCTGTGTCAGAAAATGTTCTCTGGGATGAGTCCACAAGGAAGTTTCAGACTGGCATCCTCTTTTCTGAAATGTTTTATTGGCAGTGTCTGGAAGATGGTTGTGTTCCTCTCAGGACTTTCGAGTTGTAGGAAAACAATATTCCTTACTTCCACACTGCCTGGTTCTCTGGGTTCGGAATCAGTTTTACAGTAAAATGGACTCATGCATGCTGCTGAGTGGGGGAGGAGGGGCTTGAGGTGGTTTTAGGAATGGAGTGACAGAAGTATTCATCCACTCAGGCTGTGCCTGAACTGAGTCAGGCAACCCCTGCTGGAGAAATCCTGAACAGGAAGGAAACAGTGAGTCAAACTACTGCAGAATCCTCACAGGAATCCGAAAGCTCACACTACAGGATTATTTTGCACACCGGTGGCTTTGACCCTTCATCATTTATTTATTTTGCATTTTTAAAGCACTCAAGGCTGTTACAGGAATTGTTTGTTTTTTAGTTGCCTAATTGTTGTTTTTGTCTTAGTTACTACACCCAGAGGTTTCTAAGTGCTGAGCTGGGGATCGAACCTATGTTGCTTCCTATCGTCTTGCTTCCAAGGCGAACACGTTGCCGCTGAGCTATCCTCCCAGCACTATCCGCAAGAAATTCTGTTCTGCTTTATTCTCTATTTTAGAGAATCTACACAGTAACGTCATATACACTGATTTCAGTGCCACTGCCATTTTCCACCAAATTTAGGAGCTATAAAACACGCAGGGTATGACCATTTTTGTAGATCTCGAAACAAACCAGTGGTCGAGGTGTGCGGGAGCAGGTGGGAGCAGTGCTCTTCTACTCTTTGTTTTTAAGTTGTACTGTTCCTATACTTGTATTTTAAAAAAATAAGCCATTCGGTTTGGTTTCAAAATAAAAGTGCAAGAAGAAGTTGAAACTTGCATTTCAATGCACAGCGCTGAACATTGCCTTAAATAAGCAGGTGTGTCTGGGGGTTTGGAGATGGGGTTTGTGGGGAGTGGGTGCAGGCCAGCAGGGAGCGTAGTTCCAAAGCTTCTATTCGTACACTTCGACCACCGAAACAAACACATATACATGTAATCCAATAGCTCGCTCGTGGGTTCCTAAAGATCGAACCTTTTGTGCACAGTTTGCGTTAAAACAAGACCGCATCTTCCCGAAAATGAATCAGGGCAACATACGGCGTCTCTTCACAAAATTATCAGCCGCCTAAAACCTTCACTAAACCAAAATATTTTATAGCAAAGCCATAACAATAATTTACGAGGCACTGGTGACTAGAAAACGGCCTTTTTTCATGCCCCCGTCCTGGCGTCCCTTGTAGCTTCATCCCACCTCTCGCCGTAAATCTCGTCTGTGGAATAAAGCAGTGATACTTCAGCAGGATTTAGTGCGACTGCGAGCTAATCACAGTAAGAAGTATTTAGCATAAAACACACGTCTTTAGAACATAGCAGCAGGGGCGTCATTTCACCAAAATGCCAGGGGTAGCGGAAGTGTCATCACACGGCCCTTGCCCCCTGATGACATCACAGGAATGGCCATTTGACCCCACCCCAAAGTGATATCGTGGGAATCGATGGAACACGACCTTTCACCCGTTGACAAAACAGGAAGTGGCCTCACATATCATTGTACACTACGAAAAATATGGTTACGATATCACTATAATGTGATGTACATTTCATACCTGAATGGATCGCCATATGTATCATTAAGATCAATGTGTAGAAGCCCATATTACCAAATTACTGTGATTGCAAGCAGACGTCCATGACAAAATGTTAATGATGGGTTAGTATATAGCACTTAAGCTTAAGCGCTTTACATAGAAGAAATATACACCCAATATCACCCAGCCTGTGTTGGTATCCATTTATCGACTTCGGAAGGATGAAAGGCTGAGCTGAGGCGTTTGAGAACAGACTAAATCAGTGACTCACCCGCTGAAGTGTGCCTGAAATAAACCTTTAATAAGTCTAGCAATTATTATATAGAATTCCAGAAAGACACATTTTTTGGCATTCCTATTCTTTCTTATTTAGGTTTAGTGCTGAAAGTGTTAGACTTGTGACCCTCATGTTCTTATTTTTCTTAATTTTTTAAGGGGCCTGAACAAGAAAGCTAGCCACTCCAGAATTAAAGAGCCACATGGTGCTGGCCACAGCCCAGGAGCTTGCATTTCTTTTTTTTTATAGGTCGCAAGGGAGACCTCAGAGGTCGCACTTGCGACCTCTGGTGACCCCCAAATGAGGTCCCTGCATAGCAGTCAGAAATGTTGCTTTAGTGTTTTACGCGTCAGTCATCATAAAGGAAATATTGCCTCATTCAATTAGTGATCAATGGGACTCCGTAAAGGTCATGGCACCATCCACAATATCAGTGCTCTCCATTGTGCAATGGCAAAACTTCTGGATTTAGGCCCAAGAAACGTTATCTTTGTTTTATAGGCCTGACCAAAGCATTTGTCTTAGTTTCTTGCCCCCGACTGTGGAACAAACTAAGTTGTTGGGGGTCTGACCAAATGCTCCTATATCGAAGGGTGGGATCAGGATTTGAACCTATGTTGCGCTGCGTTATCTTGCTTCCAAGACAGATGCGTTGTCCCTGAGCTATTGCCCCTCAGAGACTCAGAGACCTCAGTAGTAGTTTGCATAAAACAAGGAGAGGCCACCCAACATAGTCCTATGAACAGAGGCCTTAAGCAAGGGTACATTCCACCACCCTTGCTTTTTAATCTCTACATTTCAGATATGGACTGCGAAATAAGAGCTGCCGGCAATGTTCCCCCTTGTATTGGTGGCGTCCCAGGAGGGTGGTGAGGTCATGCAGATGATACCCCATTTGGGTTACACCATTCTAGTGACACCCTGTCTCACTATATGGAAAAGAAAGACTGATCTCAAAATCAACTCTTCTAAGACTAACATTTTAATTATTGATGGTAGAACAACAACAAAAAAAGTCCTTTCACTTGATACATTAATTGCAATCTGCTTGAAGCAGCAGAGAAATATGTTTACCGCGGTGTCCTTATTAAATCCTGACCGGAAAATAATTTTTATAGTGATTTCATTACTCCTAAAGTTTTAAAGAAATGGCTAGAAATACAAACATTTATTGGCTGATTGGGGGGAGACTCGAAACCGAAGACCTTCAGCTGATCCACAGATGTAAGTATAGCATCGGCCTGATCCATGGATCTAAGTATAGCATCGGCCTGGCAAAACAAGTTTTTCGTTGTATATATTGGGGAATTGTGATGAAGTGAAAGATTGAGGAGATGAGATAGCTACTGACAAGGTCGGGAAAGACCTTGCAGTAAACCTCCTTACGAGGTAATAATGATGAAATACTGTCTGTCGAGGGGCAGGAAAGACTGCTTAGTACACCTCTTTTATGAGTAATAAGGATAAGAGTAGATTACCTCACCAGGAACTGGGAAGATGGCTGTATTGTATTTATTTGTGTAGTGATTTCCTGTGTCAGCCTCAAGTTGTAAGGTAGTTTATATTTTGGGAAAAGTGGATTTTTTTGTATATTGTTGTACATTGTGGAGGATGAGAAGTTGTGGTGTGGCCTGAAAGGTGTTGTTCTGGTGTGGGAGCAGTGAAGTTATGCTGCTCAGAGTGTGAGCGGCATGTGTGGTGTCGCTCAGGAGCATTGGGTGACGTAGAAGGCGTGGTTCTGGGGAGAGACGCAAAACATTAAGAGTAAGAGAAGTTTTGTTGGGGAAGAGTGTGAGAGGGAGGTAAGAAATGAAATTAGAATCTGAAATAGGGAAGTAGTAGGTATCAATAAACTGTGACTTATCATTATGGAAGATACTCCCACTATTCACTTATGTAAAGCGCTACCCCAGAATAAGGACAAAATCCTTAAGTACTACGGCCAATGGGTGCAGGACATCACAGGCAGAATGTTTATGTATTGGCCGCAAGAAGGCATGCATTTGAAATCAGTGCTGCAATACACAATGACATATTTACAAGGGAAACCAGTTACAAAATGTAATAGCTATTTTGGAATTGTGGAAAGTGTATGGAGAGGAAATGGAGGAACCGCCCATGAAAGAATGGTTGCTAAATCAGCATAATGAGGGGGACACAGCACCCACGGCTCCTCCTCCTTCTCCCAGAGTAGCGATGTATCTCCCGAAGCACAGGAACTATACCCATTGCAAGAATTAAAAGCAGTGGCAGGATACACTAACCCCACATATGTGCTCTCCGTGTATAGCAATGAAGATATTATAAATAGAGAGAAAATAAGTAAGCAAAGACCAGTGTCCACACAGGATGAATATAACAAACATTGTGTGTTACAGGCAAAACTGACAGAGGCACAGGTGGTGGTCCGACGACAGAGAGACAGACAGGGCAATAGGTAGAGGATGGAGATTGCACCAAATGAGTGGGTAGGAGGACAAATAATGCTTAAATTAGATGGAAGGGGCATGCACAATTTTAAATAAAGGGAAAGGGAAGTCAGGGAAAACAGGAAAAAGAAGAAGAGAAAAGGGAACAGAGAGAAAGAGATTGTGAAACAGAAGCAAGAGAAAGGGGAAGAATGTATGAAGAAGAAAAGGAAAGAGAAAAGAAACAAGAGGCAGATAGAAAATAAACGAGAGAAAACGAGAAGAGGGAAGAAGGAAAGATGCAGAAAGGGAAAGAGAAAGGAAAAAGGAAGAAGAGAAGATTAGAGAGAGACAATTAGATATAGAAAGAAGTGAGGAAAGGCAATGAAAAGAAATACACAAGCTCATCAAGGGGCGCATGCTCCCAGACAAAGAGAAATATAGGAGTTTAGAAAGACGCTGCAAGAAAATGGATGAGATACTTAAAAAACATACTCTTCCAGATGAAGGAAAGGGAGAAGCCATACAAAGAAGGGTTGGCAAGTTGTATAGAAGTAAGGGGATGGTATAAGTAGTGTAATGGGTAACACAGGAGGGTCTAGGGTCTCCGCAATATGGAGGAAGGAACATATTAGAAGAGGTGATGAGTGGAACGGACATAACAAGTCCCCTCAGAAGACTTATATTATGAAGACAGGGAGGACAATGAAGGAGATGGGAGTGAGGATACAATATTTTTAGATGAGAGAGAGGAAGATGAAGAGGAGGAGGCCACACAAGCCCTTTCTATAAGCATGTGGTCGAAGAAAGTGACGGCACAGTTAGACTTGGAGGAACCAGAAAGAAGACAGCCAGGACCCGTTGAATAACCTATATGCCCAAAAATGAGATCAAGTAGTTCAGAAGAGATAACCCCAAATGTGAACAGATTGAGAAATAAACCGGGGTGAAAGAAAATCAGTCTGACAGATGCAGTTACAAAGACAAAGGGTGCAGCTGCACTTGGACAAGGAGCAGGCTTCACACAGTTCCCCTTATTGCAGAAAGGTGGGACGGGGCTGCCACAATATGTTCCATGGCCACAAATGGAGAAAAACAATTTAGTTTGTAAATTGCCATCATTGACATCAGGGGAGGGTAAATGGATTTATGAATTAGAAAGAATGACAGCGGGACTGACTTTAGCAGTAGGGGACATAAAAAGCCTGCTTGCAGCTATATTAGGGGAATGGGCAAATGGCATTTGGAAACAGATGGGCTATCCTGCAGTGACAGCACATAGCACTAATCATGACAAAACACCTCTTAATAATTTTCGAGCTGACACATGGAGAGCACTTAGGATTCTGTACCCAGATTCGTCAGACATGAGCTCAATCATAAGTGGCGGCTATAATTGAGAGAACATAACTATTTTTTATCATATATTATGCCAGGGGCTGCTGGAAGCTGAGAATAGGCAATTGAAAAAGATTGTAGGAATGGAAACAAAGTCATTGGCAGAGATTCAGCTGACAGTTGTTCACCATTGCTGGTTAAAACAATAGAAAGAGAAGCAGAAAGTGGAGGACAGGAAGATGGCGGAAGCAAAAATAGCTCAGCAAAAATTGTCCATGTTCTCAGTGGAAGGGGTAGTGTTAACAGGTGGAGGATAAGGGTTTAATACCCAGGATCACAGCAGGTACAACCAACAGCTAATGGGAATTTTGCTGGAAGGGGAGAGTATATTTATTTCCCATGAAGGCAAGGATTTACGCCCCGAGGCAGAGGGGTCGTACCTCAGGTCCCAGAAAGAGAACGATTTAATGGAGGGCCAACCTTGATTTGGAAGACAGACACAGTAATGTCTGACATGTGGTAAGATGGGACACATTTCACGCGTATGTAAAAGCAGGGGAGAATTGGCGAGCAGCCGATGCAAGAGGGGGAACACATATCCCCCACCATATAGCTCAGAGCCACCTGAAGATTATGCTCAAGATGACACACAGTATCAGACACAAGAGAAATAAATTCAACCCACACAGCATGGAATGCCGACCCAAATGCAACAAGCACCAATGCAAGCACAGCAAGCACCAAAGCAGACACAGCAAGTACCGATACATACACAAGCACCATCACAACAGGATGTAGTGATGCCATTGAACGCGAGAATGGTGACACCGGCATCCTCACCTAGGATAGGGGGTGTTACACCTTTAACTGGCACAGGACTGGATTTATACCCAGAATAGGACAGCCCACAGAAATACTTGATGTGTTCCATCCTCTCAGTTCCATCCTATCAGTTATACCCGACCCACAAGAGGAACCGACAGTCAGCATAACCATAGGTGACAAAACATTTTTATTTTCTTGTAGATACAGGGCGACTCGATCCTGTGTTAGAGAAGGGAAGTTCCCAATGCCTGAAATTGCCATGAACACACAAGGATTTTGTAGGGCAACAACTACAGTTTCTTTTACAGATGCTTTATCTATTACCTTTGGGGATCTTGACATGTCTAGGCCACTATTGTATTCCCGCAAGACACAAGTTAATATATTGGGGAGAGATTTGATGAGCAAACTCAATATGCCAATATCATTCACTGACCAGGGATATGTTCCACACCAGGGATTCATTGTGTAAATGTACAAGGATTCGTAACAGCATTCTATGGCCAGAAAGCACAAAGGGGCGTGCCATTAGATCCAGAAGTATTCCTTTACAGGGTACACATGCTATTAGCATGGCTTCCAAAATACAGGGCAGAGTGTTACGATTACCTACAGAATCTTTGCTTAAACCATAAATATACATGGATAGGAAGTAAGGAGTTAGATGCAGCAATATTGAAAGAAGACAGAGTGATTATGAATGGAGTTAATGAGAAAGGAATAAACTGGAGAATAGTGATAGCTCTGGATGAAGATAAAGAGTGACTGATTTAACAGACAAAGGGCCTCATCACGAGTTTGGCAGTAACCCTTAAAATCGGCGGTAACGCTATTAGCGCTGATTTTAAGGGTCTGTCGGATCACAAGTCCAAATACCGCCGGCGCCATTACAACCGGCGCAAGTACAGCCGGCTGTACAAGCGCCGGCCATAAAAGCGCCAGGAGCCATTCGCGCTAAAACATCAGCAATCACGAGTCCGGCGTAGGCGTAATTAGTGCCAGAAAAGCGACAGATAATCTGCCGAAAATACCTCCAGCAAAAAGCTGGAGGTAACAGAACACAGGCCACAGCAATAAGAAACCAGGTGGAACCAAAGCAAATCAAAGGCCTACAAAGGAGCAACCCATGCACAACACACCCTCCCCAACACCATTACACCAGCAGAGCAGGGAGGAGACAGCAATAAGGGCCCAGGTGGAACCAATGCAAATCAGAGGCCTACAAAGGAGCCACCCATGCACAACACACCTCCCCAACACCATGCTTCCATTTAGAGCCGGGAGCCTTGATGTTGACTTCTACCTGCTGCGCCTGGAGCTACAGAGGCCAGCCACCAGGCACAGGTGCACCAGCTGAAGGGTCAATTCTATGCCATTGCCCAAGTCCCAAATGTAATAGCAGCCCTGGACTGCACACATGTGGCACTCGTACCACCCCAGGCACATGAGGCTGCCTACAGAAACTGGAAACAGTACCATTCCCTCAACGTGCAGATGACATGTGGTCCTGGCCTCACCTTCAGCCACTGCTGTGCCCACTCCCCAGGATCCACCCACGACTCCATGGTCCTGCGCAACAGTACCCTGCCGGCGTACGTGGAAATGCACCAAGGCCAAAACACATGGCTACTGGGTGAGTACAAATGTATACCATAAAGCATGTCAATCCACAACTGATGGTGCCTGTCACAGAATCCATTATTTCCAATAGGTAGCACCATTACTGCAGCATTCACATTCAAGAACCTTATTCAAGCACCTTGCACGATAAACCTTGGGCATGTCCAACACAGAAGAACACACCCATGCAGGATGCAAGAGACATGTGGCGGCACAGTGACATATGGAAGCCCCACCACAATAAAGCCTCCTGTGTGAGTAGCTCCATGGCTCCCAACACTGACATAGTACAGAAATCCCACCCTGGCCACCCGACAGTAATAAAATTCTAAACCATAAACTGGCACATCCACAAATGCACCACACATAAGTAGGCTAAGTAATGGCAATGTACATCCCACGAACACTGTCCCCAGAATGGCCTAGCAAATGCATGGAGAACAGTACAGAAAAGTGACAACCATCAAATGCAACTGTAGCAAATGGATTTGAGTACTGTTAAATCCATTGATTCAATCGTGCCCGTAGGACAGCACACTCCACAATGTTATAGACCAAATGACAAATATGGCAAAATCACACTGATGCCAGAGCTCTGTACACCCACTGGACTTACCTTGTCCCCATACCATCTTTCTCTCCCCTGCAGGTGATTCTGGATATCTCCAGTACATGTGGCTCATGACCCCTGTGCGTCATCCACACACGGCAGCGGAGCGGGCATACAACCTTGCCCATGGCCATAGACGGATCTGCGTGGAGAGGGCATCAGGACTGCTGAAGGCACGCTTTCGGTGCCTCGACCACACGGGAGGGGCCATGATGTATGCACCAGAAAAAGTTGGCAAAATTGTACTGACATGTGCCATGCTGCATAACATCTGCTGTCGCAGAAATGTGCCACTGCCCCCTGATGCACATGTGCAGCCACCTGAGGATGGTAGTGAGGGCGATGAAGTGCCAGAAGGTGTTGCACATGCACAAATGTTTGGGCTGAGGGAGTGGAGGTTGACCAGACAGGGATTGATTGATGGATTTTTTTAGAAATGGGTAATGGTTAAATTGGAAATATGTTACTTCAACATTAAATTGTATTTGTAACAATCACTACTGTCCATGCATTGTGATTTTTCTAACGTGATTTATTTACAGTCCAACAAACCCCCCTCCCCACAGTGAACACCCAGCACACAATCCTCCCTCCCCCAGTGAACACCCAGCACACAATCCCCCCTCCCCCAGTGAACACCCAGCACACAATCCCCACTCCCCCAGTGAACACCCAGCACACAATCCCCCTCCCCCCAGTGAACACCCAGCACACAATCCCCCTCCCCCCAGTGAACACCCAGCACACAAACCCCCCTGCCCCCACGGAACTACCCTCAACTGTGCAGATAGGCACATGTGTCTTATCAGGGCACCAACAACGATGCCATGCACCACTAGGATGGTCGTGGGCGCTTTCCTTTTCTGGGCCCCTCTGGTGTGCGTGCCCTCAGGTGGCGCATAGACCGGCGCCTAGGAGATGGCTCGAGGGAACCCTCCGTGGGTGTGGTCGATGTCGAAGGGACTGAAGTGGCGGCCAGCATGTGCTGTCGCATGAGGTTGTTTCCCTCCCTTGTTTGCTCAGCAAGTGCTGAGACTGCCTCGGTCAACTCCCTCACTCGTTGTCCGAAGCCTGTCAGGGCAGCGGTACATTGGTCAACGACTCTGCGTGTGCGCGCATTGTCACGCGCTATGTATTTGCATCCATGCCGTATTGATGCACTGACGGCCTTGATGTGACGACTCTGCACCTTGGCCATTGATTCCACCCTGGCCTGTTTGGCCTCAGTAATGTCGAGTCGGCCCATCACTGCAGCCCCTGTGACGAACGGCACCCCTGGTGTGTCATGTGCTGGCCTGCGACTTGTGCGCTGTCGGGTCGGCGGACTGCATGGGGACATTGCGCCGGCTTCGATTGGGCTGCCATGCTCTGAGTGCCGGTCTTCTGGGCTGCCATATGATGGCGTATCCTCGTCCGGCTGTGGTGTGCGGACATGACGCACAGGCAGATGTGGGCTTTGTGGAAGCTGTGTGCCTGGCCTTGGGCTCCCCTTAGGTGTGACCATCCCTTCGGCGTCACTGCTTCTGGGAGAGTGCTGTCCTCCTGCCTGATGAGCACTTGGAGATGTTCCTCCCACATCGGGCTCTGATCCACTGCTCTGTCCCTCAGCATGGGGGCTGTGACTGGTGGCTTCCCTGCGGCCATGTGGGTGCTGCTGCTGTCTGGTAGGGCTGCGTTGGGGTGTCGTGGGGGTTGGCCTGGTTCGTCTCCCTTCCGTGCGGCCTCTTTCTGGGGTGGTGGTGCTGGTGGAGGGGCGGTGCCGTGGGCGCTGTGATGGTGTGGCCTCCTCCCCATCATCTTCATCCCGTTGGGATCGACGTGTTCCTGTGGGGTAAATAGGGTGTGGTTTGAGTTCAATGCTACATATATTTGTGTGATGCTTAGAAAGAACACCTCCCCCCTCTAGCCCTCAAATGGGAACCCACCACATTCAAATACCTGGGCGTTATGATCCACCGCGATCCCGTAGCCGAACACGCACTAAACACCGGCAGGGCAAAGGAGGGCCTGGCTAAATCAATTGACTTCTGGTGCAAGCTGCCCCTCTCGATGGCTGGTAGGGCGGGACTCCTTAAAATGGTGGCACTCCCGCGCCTCCTACACTTCTTCACCAATGTCCCTTACAATATCCCGCAACAATTCTTCAGAGACTTGAATAAACTTTGTAGGAAACTTCTATGGCGGGAAGGAAGGCACAGAGTCGCCCTAGACATAACACAGAGACTGTACGATAAAGGAGGCCTAAAACCCCCCAACTTTGAGCTCTACTATATAGCAGCCCAGCTCAAGCACGTGATTCAGTGGATGGCTGATGATGCCTCAACGGACACACGCCTCTTACAGCCCCCAGACGCACCCTGTTTGCTCAGGGACCTTCTCTGGATCACACCAGCCCCAAAAACGCATAATACACACCTAATCCGCCTGGGAACCCAGATCTGGAATCGGGCCTGCAAATCGGTCAAGCTTACACCCCACAAATCCCAATAGCTGCCATCATGTCCATCAGACCAGAGGACCGAAAGGCGATCCGGAACATATGGGAACCCTCTGGTATCGCCAAAAAGAACAAGCCCCTTAACAGACTCAAGGATTTAATGTACATCCTGGCAAAAAGACGTATCGCCATTGCCTGGAAGCGCCCCAGAGCCCCTAGCCTCACAACATGGTGGGAAGACCTCCGTAGATGGACTGTGGCCGAAACCGGGCCCTGGGAGCTGGCGCACCGACAACAAAAAATTGGCGACTCTGAGGACCTTTTACAATGGATAGCCCTCACAGCAGCTCTGTTCCGCCCTAAAGAGGACAGCTCCTCAGGCGAGGACCTGGACAGCCCAGGCTCACCTTAGCGCAAACAGTAGACAGCCCAACGTCCCGGTCTGGGTTTGCATTGGGGGGGAGGGAAGGGGGGGAGTTACTATTGACACATAACTGATTACTATGTTGATGATGCTGGTTGTATTGTATTTTGAAAAAACAATAAATATATTTTAAAAAAAAATATTTGTGTGATGCAGTTCATGCCAACAAGTGGGATTGAAGACAGTATCATTCTCCTTGCATTCTGTTCTGTCGCCATGTGGTGCTTGTTGTGAGTGGGTATGGAGGTAGACTGCATGGGAATGTCAGAGTGACAAGATTGCATGCGTGGTTGGGGTGCACTGCGCTCAGGGTTTTGGGGGTGTATTCATGCGCACTTCAACTCTACGTAGCTGTCCTATGGCTATGCATGTCTATCCCCTGTCATTCATGCACTGCACGTGCAGCGGGTCGTCTAGGCAGCACTACGGTTCAATGGATGTAGGCCTCACTCATGGGTGTATGCAATTCCTCACACACATTTCATCCAATTCATTCACTGCATGTGTGGTTCTTTCAGCTGCATGCATTCGGGGGTGGGACTCACCTGCAGTTGGATTGATGCCAGTGCCTGCCTCCGCTCCGCCAATGCCCTCGATGGTGCCAACATCTATCAGGGCACTCATTTTCTCCTCCCATGGTGTGAGTTCGGGTGGGGGTGGTGGTGGCCCTCCTCCAGTGCCCCTGCTTGCACTCCTGTGCTGTGACAGGATGCCACGGACTCGCACGCGCAGGTCGTTCAGGTGCTTGCGGCAATCCTCCCCATCCCGGGGCACGCGCCCCACAGCAGTGACCCTCTGGCTGATGTTGCGCCAGATTTGTGCTCTGCGCTGGCCAATTGTTTTGCGCTGCTGCAGCTCCTCATGGTGTGACTCCGCCTCCTCCACCAGTACAGCTAGCTCCTGGTCACTGAATTTGGGCTTTCGCACCCTGTCCAGGGCAGTCTTGCCCCTAGTGCGCTCCTGAGACATGTTTTGGGGTTGGATGGCGTGGATGGCTTCCTGGGGCTGTGATATCCGACGTATTGTGATTTCCAAGATGGCCACCGCTTTGTTTCCCGTTCCGGTGGTGACACGTTTCCCACGCGCTAAAAGCGCGCGCTCATAGCGCGTGCTATGTGCGCGATATGTCGGTATCGCACGGTGTGCAGAATTTAAAGGTTTGCGCTATTTGCGATAATGCCATGGACCGGGGCGCGTGCACGATAAGTCGTGATTTGGTGGATAGTCCGCCGGGCACCTTGGCGTTAGCGCTATTTACGTCCGGCGGACAATCCGCCGCATTACCGCCAAAGTCGTGATCAGGCCCAAAGACTTGTTTACAGATGATGACTCAAATGACGAAGTAATGTTAAACATAAGCCTTACCTACCAGCTAAAAATTGAAAACAGAGAAATACCCCAGAGAATGACACTAGTAAAAAAGATACTGTCTTACCGCCAGGAAAATCTGGCACATTTACCAAGTACATTGTAGACCAGCAGTCCATTTGACATTGGTGTATTGAAAGTAGTGGGGGCAGTCCAAATTAAATTGAAGCAGGGAGCTATTTTACAATGGGTGAGACAATATCCAATGTCAAAAGAAGCAGATGAAAGCATTTATGACACCATTGCAGCATTAATGCGACAAGGGATAGTGATGGCATCAGAATCCCCATGCAACACAGCTGTGTACTGTAGGGAACGCATGGTGGCAACAGTAAAGACAGACAAAAGTGATCACAGTTGAAGGGTGTTATTGTTATGAATGTTATGTTATGTTAAGGCTACTTGTAAAGCGCACGGATCATAGCGCTAGAGAGAGAGGCAAACCCTGACAGGCATCCGTCAGCCATCATCCAACCTTTTTTAACAAAAAATAAGTGTTTTTAAGGCCTTCCTAAAGGCCAGATAGTTATGGATCTTTTTCATTTCAGGTGGAAGCTTGTTCCACAGCTGTGCTGCTGCCACAGAAAAAGCAGGTCTACCCATTTGGGAAAGGCAAAATGATGGTGCAAAGAGCAGACCAGCTGACTCAGATCTCAAAGAGCCCCTAGGGAGGTAGCGAAAGAATTTAACACGCAAATATTCCGCTCCCAGACCGTGAAGTGCCCCGATGCACAATACAGAGTGCCTTAAATTCAATACGTTCGGGCACTGGCAACCAATGTAAATGGCATAGGACTGGAGAGATGTGGACACCATATGGACCAGTGATCCAGTCGCTACATGGGCCTCAAAGTTCTGAAGGCACTGTAGTCGATGGATCAGCCCCGTAGGCTTTGAAAGATACAAAGAATTGCAATAATCCAATCGACTAGAACCATTGCGGACAAAACCGGTGACCGCAAGACGGGTGGTATAAGATGTAGGATTTTCAAATGGAAAAACCCAGTCTGGTAGACTGGCAGAGTGGAAAAACACCTAACCTAAACCTAAATCTAAGATGGGAGCAATCGTCGACCATCAAAAGAAAAATAAAGCAGTCCTACTGGCTTTGTGTCAAATAAAAGGGCCTATACTAAGAAAAACCTATTGCCAATTCCTTACAACTAATTACAGAAGGAGTGTGGGATAGGGTATCAATAAAGAAAGAAGTGTTCTCAAATCATAAATCAGGATGTGATTGCTGAGGGTCTCCTTCTCCACATTTTCAGCACGGGACAAGGTGGGACCTTGTGGCACAGCACACGCTCAGGCTTTCTTAGCACGAGCCGACAGTTCCGTTCAGGCTGGTACAGCACATGCATGGGCTTTCTCAACACGAGCCGACAATTTCGGTCTGGCTATTAAGATCTTCAATGGTAAAGTCTCTTTTCCATAAAAGTCTCTCGCCTTTGAAGCCTGACGCTTTCAACAAACAACCACAAAAGTTATGTTCTATGAACACTTTAGGTGATGGCTTCACCTATGGGTCCCCTCTTCTGGGCGCTGAACCCTCGCAAATTGCTTTCAAGAAATCAAACAGTTCCTTTTTCAGTGAACTTTAGGTGATGCCTTTTCACCCCTGGATCTTCCTCTGCTGGGCTGGGACCCCAAATGACAAGGGGGCACTTCACTTAACCTGGTCCTTCACTGCCTCTTACTTTCACGAGTCAATGTCTACAGGACTTTAGACTTCGCCCCTCCTCATTACCATCCCTCTACCGGGTTCACTCTTGCCAACCTTTATGAAACAGTTCCCAATGGGGCTTTAGACGCCGCCCCTTCTCGTTAACATCCCTCCGCCAGGTTCACTCTTGCCAACCTTCATGAAATACAGTTCATGTACTAATTTTCACCTTGCTGGATTCACTGCTCCTTTCTTTCACGACTCAATGTCTACAGGACTTTAGACTTCGCCCCTTCTCGTTAGCATATCTTTACCGGGTTCACTCTTGCCAACTGTTATGAAACAGTTCACAATGTGGCTTTAGACTCTGCCCCTTCTCGTTAGAATCCCTCCACCAGCTTCACTCTTGCCAACCTTCATGAAATACAGTTCATGTACTAATTTTCACCATGCGGGATTCACTTCCCTTAGCTTTCATAATCATCTGCCGGTCAAAGACTTTTGACAGTACAGCAGATTTTACAAGTCCCCTATATGATCACTTTGACCCTTCTTAGCCTCTTCCCAAGGCCTTCTGGTTACGGTAGTCTTTACTATTAGATCACCGCCCAGAGTGTCCTGCGTGAGCACCCACGTGGTGCCGGTCTCCTCTGTTGCTGGTTTTCCTTTTCAATGTTCAAATTAGCCATTGGCCACTTTTCGAAACAAACACAGTTAGGTCTCTTATCAATATTCACCTCGACTCACCGGCTGTGATGAATCACTTTGCTTTCTTCTCCCTCGAGTCAAGGTTAGTACCACAGAGACCCGCATCTCTCCCCGGCTTGGTTATCAGTTGAGGAGGGCCTCATGTACTGTAGACATCTGCTGCAAGACACGCTGGCTATTGTTCACGGTCTTAGGTTTCCATCTGCAGAAGTTTCATGGGCCTTTGTCGGAAAAGGTAAGGTCGAAGCTCTCCTTGTCACCTCCTCCGTATGCGCTGTCTTTCGCCTCCTTTTGCACTGCGGTGCTGAGTTAGCTCTCAAGTTGTGCAGTCTGCCTTGCTCATATCGTGCTTTCTTGCTCCACCTTTTATCCCTGTGTGAAAAGGAAAGTGCACTGTATTGCCAGGAAGAGGTCCTATACATGGGTCAGTTAATATCAAAGGAAGGAAGGAAAGTGTCACCTGAAAGAGCAGAAGCAATCATGAAGCCACCCAAGCCAGAAACGGTAATTGATTGCAACAATTCTTAGGCCTTTATAAATATTGCAGGGCATGGGTCTTTGATTACAGCACATATGCAAGACTACTTTTAAAAGTACTGAAAGATGCACAGAAAGAAAACAGTGTCATCGCCTGGACAAGCGCGATGATGATGCCTTCGACGAATGGAAACTAGCTATTAGCACAGCACCTGTATTAGGAATCCCTGATTATAATGAAGAATTCTTTTTATTTTCCCATTCAAATGCAGTAGTGATGACAGCTGTTCTCGCACAAAAGACTACTATGTGACACAAACCATTAGCATTTTGTAGTGGAATATTAGACCCTGTAATGTGAGAACATTAACCATGTAAACAACCATTGGCCGCAGCAGCCTTTGCAATTAAGAAACCTGCCAACATAACGATGGGCTGCGCAGTCACATTATATGCTGTGCATGCTCTATTTGCTATACTTCAAAAGACCAAAAGCACATTGACTACACAGAGAGCTTCCAGGTATGAAGTTATTATATCCAAACCGTCAATCAAAATGTGCTAAATCCAGCAAGATTTATAGCAGACCAGTGAAGGAGGCAGACAACGTGCATGATTGCACTAAGTATACTGAATATTATGATGAGATACCACATGTTAAAGAAAATGCACTAGGACTGTGAACAATTCGCTTTATTGTCGGGGAAAGTATGAGATTGCCAGTGCATTTCTCAGCACAAGGAGCAGAATTGGTAATGTTGATTTTGGCAATTGAAGGGCATAAAGACAAGGCAGTAACATTGTATTCCAACTCTGCCTATGTGATATCAACAGTACACAGACCACTGTAATGGTGTAAGAGGCGTGGCATCTAATGTGTAGATGGTACGCCAGTTCAGCATGCGCTGCTATTGGACAGGTTCATAAACGCACCCCAACTCCCACCGGCCATCGTGTGGTGAAGTGCAGAGCAGACACCAGACATGCAGGCTTGATTTCTCGTGGTAATGAGGCAGCCGAACTTGAAGGTAAAAGAACAGCATATTTTCCGGAAATATCTGAATTTGCGACTTTACCGAATAAATAAACACGGCACCCAACATGGTGATGAAAGAGGGTTTTAATACACTACACATAGCACAGATTACAGAATTACAGGGAAGAGCACTACCAGAAGAGCAAGATTTATGGAAGTGAAGAGGGTGCTCATTGTCCCCTAGAGATGCAATGTGGCAGCAGGACGGCACTGGGAAACAAGTTATGCCTTTAGGGCTGCTTAAAATAGCATTAGACCAACTGCATTACTCAGAACACACATCTAGAGAATGCCTTACAGTTTTGTTTTGAGATGATTGATTTGTCCCAAACTTGACAGAACATGCCACTAATTTCATTATAAAATGGCTAACTTGCAAACAATTCACAGCTGGGCACACATTGTGAACAATGAGAGGAGCTATACCCCATCCTACTGGACCCTTTCAGCATCTCCATATAGACTTTGTAGAAATTATCCAAATATATAACGGCTACATGTACATGCTAGTAGTCATATGTCCCTTTTCCCAATGGATTGAAATGGGTCAATGCACACATCCGGACACCACATGTGCTGCTAGGTTCCTCATACATGAGGCCTTCCCAAGGTGGGGAGTGTACAAAGTGCTCTGATCGGACAATGGACCAGATTTTGTTAATAAATTATTTGAACACATCACTATACATTTAGGTATACATTTTCATCCCCTTATCATCCACAAGCAAACGGAATCTGTGAATGCCTCAATGGCCACCTAAAGGAGTGGATTGCCAAACTAAAAGTGACACTGAAAAAAGGTTGGGTTCATTGCCTTCCTTCAGCCCTATTTGCATTATACATTTAACCTGACTCTGACCATCACCTGACTCCAGATAAGCTGGTGACAGGGCACTGTATGCACATACCCCTTGCTCCTCACACTAGAACTCGAACTGATGCACATAATAATAATTTTGCATTTATATAGCGCTACGACCCTCAGGTATCTGAGCGCTGCTTATTATTACCCACGGTGTGTGGTGCTCATTTATTGACCTCGGAAGGATGAAAGGCAGAGTTTGGCCCTGCCGGGATTCGAACCTGCGTTAGCAGACTCAGCACAGATGTCAAAGCGAGTGCTCTACTTGCTGTGCCACTTGACCGGCTAACATAATTTTGCTAATGTATTAGGAAGTTAAATGCATGATTATTTGACTGCTATGACAGGTCTGTTAAATGTATGTCTCTACAGCTTCGAGCACAGCGGCCGAGTCGAAGAAGACTGATGAAGAAAACAAACAAATTGGTGTACATGCAATCTTTGGTGGTGTTCCCAGGAGACAAGATCCTCTGTAAAAATGTTACTTGTCACTGGCATAGCCCACGGTTTGATGGTCCCTCTGTAGTAGAAGCAGTCACACCAAGGGCTGTGAAGGTCCAAAGGAGGAGGGCCTGGCTGTACCTTGGTGACCTACCTCAAGTTTTACAAAGGAGAGACCCCCCTGCCAGACCCCCCTGAGTATGAAGGTGAAGAAGAAACTAGAAGAGTCCCGATGATGTCCATGGTAAGGGCCAATCAGCACCAAGAACAATAAAAGACTTTGATTCCTCTTGAGACACACAAATAACTGAGTAAACATTTCTATAAGAACACTTGCACAAACAGAATGTGACATTCAAAGTTTGGAAAAATAAAATTAACAAATGCTTGCTTTGACAATTATATTGTATATGGTCTTATCCTATCTAATGAGCACTTATCCTCTTTTAGGAGTGAGGAATATTAGTTTTGCTATGTTATTATTCAACATAAAGGCCTATTTTGTTTTTGAAAATGTTCTCACGATACTAACACAATTTTTTATTATGAACATTTACTCTTTACTTACTCTTTGAAGAAACTGAAAATGATTCCCCTTGAGTGGAAAGAATGGGGTTATTCAAAGATATCAGATATTCACTTTTTAGCTCTTAGAAGGAATGCAAAGTTATTTGCAAAATGTACACACGCTCATAGCAAAACATTTTACATTTTGTAGCCTTTACTTTATTTTACTCATGGAATTAAGAGAGCTGGTGCTTTACAATGTAGCAACACCAGTATATCAAAGCATGACTATGGCCCTCATTACAAGTCAGGCGGTGGACCATGGTGCTATTAGCACCATGGTCCATGCCGGATTCCGCCATGGTGGATGGCAGAATTACCGCCCCATTCCAAGGTGAGTGGGGCGGTAATTCCCCATTCACCATTTGCCCTTCCCCATTCCCATTTTTGCCCCATAGGGCATAATGGGGATGGGGAAGGCGCTAATTACGGCACCGTAAATTACGGTGCCGTAATTAGCACCAAGGTCGCTTAGCGCCTTGGACTTTAACGCCTGCAAAAAGCAGGCGTTTAAGTGTGAATCAGGCGTTAAGGGTTAACGGCGCCGACGGCGCTGTTAAACCCTTAACGCCTGACTTGTAATGAGGGCCCATGTCTAAGATGGCAAGTGAAATGGCAACAAATGAATCACCTATAGTAGCTACACAGAGGAAGAGATACAAAAAGTGTACAAGATGATTTTGGGGGCCTGGACAAATATATTACTGATTCTGCTTATGTCATTAATAATTTGTGGTATCAGCACATGAGCAGATTGGGGAAAGAGACGTCTAAAGAGAGCTGCTATAAATGTTCATTTGTCCCCTATGCCATGAGCACTTCCCGATTGTTTAAAGCAGCAGGATTACCTGCAGACACATCATACTGCCTGGCACATCTTGCAACATGTATGACAAGAGAGCAATTTCAGGGTACAAGGGCCTCCATGCAATGGGTAACATTCTCAGTGTGTGTATCATTTTATGAAAGATGTGTCATTGATGAGAAACACTAAAGCACAAAATGAGGTAGTATACTTTATACACTGTTGGGCCTCAGAACAGGAGAAATGATAAGAGAAGAGCCCACATTCTTAAATTGCATTAATAAACAAGGAAGAGAAATAGGTGGATGTTGGGAAAGGGGCCGGTTACAAATAGAAGTACAGATATTTAACCCAGGTTGGACTGATGGACTCATCCTTTGCAAAACAGAAATGCTTACAGAGCAGCCATGAGTGGTGGTCAACAAGGTTAACAAAGAGTGCCTCAAAACATGGGCTAAATACACAATAATGCTAATGTGGTTAGTGAATGAAGTACACCCCTGCACATATTCCCCTTGATTAATGCCTCTCTATGCATAAGAAACACAGGTGCAGTAAAAACAGGAGGGTGCAGAAAGATTTTTGATTTCCCTGGGATGATGGTAGGCACAGCAGTATTAATGGACCCTTATTGGGCCTGTGGTTCTAGATGCAGCTCCCTCCAAATTGGGGATGAACTTGCTCCATAGTGGTAATAGGTACACCCGTTCTAGCAGTACCTCAGAGTGAAGTAGAGATTGGCCACTTCCCCCGAATGAATGCACACCTAAGAGATATAAGGTCTCTTAGAATAAACGCATAAGAGCGGAAACTATTTTTCGTCTAAATCAATGGAGGCCTATGATGACATACAAGATAAGCAGAAATTATTCAATAGGGCAACAGGGTTCTTTACATATTTCTATGCTCCCGCGTTGCAGGCAAACACAAATGCTAAATGTTTACAAATAACCAGTAGGGAGCTGTTGCAAACCATGAATGCACCGCAAAAGGTTTCAATGCTATAAAGGAAGAGCTAAAACTTTGTGGTTCATGACTCTCCAAAATAGGTATGTCCTCGAATTAATAACTACCATGGAGGGTGGAAGGTGTGCAAATATGGTGCCTTCCTGCTGCACATACACACCATCCCATGTTGGAAAGAATATAACCAATCACAGAGGGCATAGTTACCTTAACAAAACTACATACATAAATGGTGGAGGAGGTGGACAAGGTTGAAAATTATGACTGGTTCATATTCCTATTCTTCTGGATATCCACCTGGTTAGCTAATGCATTCAAAATGTTAAAAGACACAGTAGTACTCATACTACTGGCCTTCTGTATTTTAAGAATATCAATAAACTTTAGTAAAAGGGATGCTTAAGGGAGAGTTGGAATGGAAGTAGTAATAAACATGGATACTCGTGTACATGAGCATACTTAAACAGATGACCTACCTCGTAGCCACATAAGGGAAAGCCCTATTACCCCTCTAGGATAAAAATGTACTTATGCCCAAGACCCTTGTAATCTGGTATATTGTAATTCCAATGGGGAGTGCTGCTATATGCCCCGGGGCGTGGATGAGCACATAAGATGTGCAGGCACTTTGAGGGGAGTGACTAAGATATGGACCTCCAAAATACCTTATGCAGGTGAAGGCACAAAAGAGGGTGCAGTCGAGAATTTGACCAGAGGGGGGAATGCCGAGGGACAGGTGAGTATGTTGTCCATGGCTATTGCCCCTCCTTTGATCCAATACCATACAGGTGAGAAACGCTTCTCCTTGAGACACCCATACCACCCCTATACCAGGCAGGTACATCAAAGGATGACCACGATGTAAGCTGAAGATGGTGAGAACAACTCAAATAGATAATGAAACCATGCATGCATCCACTGGACATGAAACACAGATGTGCACAACATGAAGAGTACGCACTCGGTCAAATATGTATTTATACATGAAGAACATCAACATTGCAACCATAAAGACATGAAGAATACTAATGTAAGCAACATATAAGTTGAATGGAACATGAACATCATGCGTATATAGTTCACTAACCTAGAAATGCAACAGTGATGGGCAGCCATCTTTACCAAAATGGAAGCAGTGAAATGCTTCTAAGTAAATGAAAGATCTCAAGATTTCTATAGAGTACACAGCGCTGAATTAATACAACACAAATCCATGCAGAGCCCACACAATAACTTGAAGTTCAAGCTAAGGTTTCCAAATACTTTGGGAGGGTTTCAATGTTAAAGACAAGGCACAAGAAAAGGATTCCCAGGATGCAAGAAGTATACTCTCAAATGAATTACAGTCTGGAAAAGCACAACTGACTATTGTGAGCCAGGTGCAGGATAATTATACGTCAGAAGACTTCATGCAGAATAAGCTCAGGAGTGACCCCAGTGGTAGAACAGACCATAGCACTTGCATCAATATTAACTAAAATACTCATTAATACAGGGTAAAATAATACCAAGCACAGTCCTCTTACACGTGACTCATAATTCAAGAACACTTTCTATTTGTTAGCAACAAACACAGATATGACACCAGACTTACTCCTCATGCATATTTCAGAACACCAGGTGCCACGCAAGGCTAACTACAAAGGCAAGGGCCCTGGCTGATGGTCTACGAATAAGGGATGGTGTATTTTTTAATTGAAACTAAGTAGCCTGTGGACTGCTCTCCCTCTAGTCAGGTTTGGCTCAGGATTTGACGACCTGTCAGTTGTCCAAGGTTGGTCAGTAGAATACCAACCAATCAAAAAAACCCTCATGCTAGGCTTCCCAGTAGGTATTGCACCAACCAATAGTCAATTGTATAAATGATGTTTTATTATTGTTATCTATTTAGAGGTGGTCACAGGAGGAACAATCAGATCGGTATTATTCAATCAGAAATGTAACCCATATAGAATATGTACATAATCAATTCCCCTTACAAGTCCCTCACTACGTAGGGTTTGTATCCCAATGTCATTCGGATGTGTTTTTGGTATGCAAAGTATTGTTGTGTATGAGAGCGCTGAGAGCTGGGACCCATTTGCTTGTATACTGTCACCGCTTTATTTTGAGTGTTAATAAAGCTGGGGTTTGCCTTTCACTATTTCTCTCATTGAGTCTGAGTTTTACTGGCTCCTTATCCTCTGCATAATATTGGGGTTTCCCAGGCCATCTTATCAATCCCTCCCCAAGTCATACTGAGGGCCATAAATTGAGGATGAGTGATTGCCCCAAGCCGCAATATCCCCTTGCAAGGACCATGATACTATTAGTACATAGAGGTAACAGAAAAATACATTTTGGAGTTGTGGTGGTGTATTGAAACATATGACCTTAATAGTGACTTAAGTAAAGACACAAGCAGTATTAGTACATTTAGTGTGATTTGACTTTGTAACATTTAAATAACCTAAGGTGGGGCTATGTGGGAGCAACAGCTTAATGAATTGCTGCATTTGGGGTCTTCTGGGAGATTGACATAGAAAAAGTGGGAAAAATGTGGTAGGACCTGCTTAATTACTTTACCTTTTTCCTTTTCTGCTTCTCAAGTCAGAATGCTTGGAATGCAGTCACTATCAGTAGTTCTTGACTGCAATTCCTGATTGGCTGAGAGGAGGCCAGCAATTTCCATGCACTAGTGACTGTTATTACTATTGGATAGGGTGGGTGAAGGACACTACATTGTTTGGGAATATAGGTGTATTTATTTGTGGTACTTTGTTCAGCACTGTACACAGTACGGATCAGATTCTGAGCACCAGTGAAAGGCAGCATACGTGAGGCAGCAGAGGAGGGAACCAAGCGTAGCGAAACCTCTCAGTGACAGTAAGCCAGTCGTAAGGTTCCTGAATATTGAGTGCTGAAATACAATTATGATATTTTCAGGATTTTCTATAGAGCTTTGTTGCATTCCTCCTGATTCTAAGAGATGTCTTGATAGCTGGTATTATCACCCAATGTACTGGTACTCACTATCATGCTTTGAAAGACGAAGGGCTGAGTCAGGCTTGATGGAATTCGAACTTGCGATGTGCAGCCTGGCCACATGTTTGAGATTAGTGCTTAATGTGCGACATAGCCTTTCACAGATAGATAAGTGCATCAGATAGTGGGATATTGTAGGACGTAGCCTTTGTAACTGAGTTCAGGGCACAGGCCTCCCACCTGGGAGTCTTGTCATCGGGTTTGGCAGGGGTTCTTAGTGACTTAGGTTATAGTTGAAAGTCAGGTTGGGAAGACATTGAAGAAGGGGGGATATTTAATGTCTTCCCGGAGTGCATGTGGTCTTCCATCTGTCTGAGATTGGTCTGGGATGTCCTTCCCGAGCGTGGGCCCCCTAAACCTAGTCATTTTCCACACAGCAGGCTGTGCTGGGTAATACAAGTTAGTTGCTCCTCTGTGTGGCGATCAGAGTTCCCTTGAAGGTTGTGGCGGATGTGTGAAGACAGGTATGTTGGCCCTTTTCTTCGGACAGCATGGTTGTAGGTACACTCTGAATTTGAGCTGCAAACACAGGTGGGTGGTGTGGTAAAACAAACCCTTGTTGATGAGTTTGTGTGGGTCCATGCAAGGTGCATGAGCAGTGACAGCTTTTTTTAATTTGAGGGCGAGTAAATCTTTTCCATGAAAATTCCATAGCAAGGGACCCAAAACCAACCAAGGAGGGCTTAGGGGTTTCTCGCCCAAGAACATTTGAAAAATAATGGGTTCAAATTGTGTATTTGACTAAATACTGTGAACAATCGAGTCAAAAACCACAGAAATGTATATTCGGTTTTGTAGGGTACACAGAAACATCCAATAGATACAAGCCACCACCAGTTCACACAAGCATTTTTCAACATATTTTTTATGATGACTTTGCCCACAATATATGCCAGTATAACAAAAATAATGAATGCTGGCAACACCCATGCATGGGCATGCCCACTGCACCAATACATGCCAGTATTAACACATAAAAACATGCTCCTCTTAGCATTGGCCAGTAAAAAAAAGGTCAGGCCACAGTTCAAATAATTCAAAACTAGATTCCCCAATGTAGACCAGTATAACCATGTAATAACACTCATCATGTTTAATTTACCCTTGAAGACCAGAATAATATGCCATGCCACATTAATCAGACTGCCTGCAGCAATGTCGGTCAGTCTAGCCACATAGCAACACTTCTCTTGTTTGCTTTAACCTCGATGCCCAGTAGAAAATGAAAACATGTAACCAGATTTTCTGCAGCAATTCAGGACAGTCCAGCACGAAGCAACACTTATCAAGTTTGCTTTAACATTGATGCCCAGTAAAGAAATGACATGCCATAGGCAGAAAACATACCTAGACTGGCTGCAGCAATGCAGCCCAGCCATGAATCAAAGCATATCGTATTTGCTTTACCCTTGATGTCAGTAAAACATACCATGACGTAGGCAGAACACATACCATCAGGTTGCAGCAATGCAGGTCATTCTAGCCACGTAACAACACTTATCAGGTCTACATTAACCTTCATTCCCAGTAAAGAAAACATAGGCAATAAACTGAATCGGACTGCCTGAAGCCATGCAGTTTAAACTAGCACACACCATGTTTGCTTTAACCTTGCTAACCAGTACAAAATACGATTCCATAGGCATAAAACATAACCAAACTTGCTGCAGCAATGCAGGCCCATCTAGCCACATAACAACACTTATCACATTTGCTTTAACTTTGATGGCAAGTAAATAATGCCACACCAAATGCGCAAAACATAACTAGTCTGGCTGCAACAATGCAGTCCAGTCTAGCCATCGTAATAACATTTTTCATGTCTTTTTTGAGCCCCAGAAAAACATGTAGTCCTGTCCAATAGTATTATGTTTCTGGGAATCTATACTTCCAATAATGTTTTTAATCCTAAAGAACAGCTTTCCACAGCATCCATTATGTTGTCTAACAGGTAGAATCATGGGCTTCTCTAAAAA